>NC_072734.1:108116921-108439540 GCF_026930045.1 Uloborus diversus | reverse complement strand
AATTGATATTTAAAATACATTAATTGCATACGTCAATGGAGAAAGTTCTGTTTCAACTTTTTCTGACCTGTTAGGGGATTTGGCCAGACTAGGGGACTCAGGAAGTCGATTCCCCTCCCCTCCCCGCCCTCTGTTTTTAAACTTAAGTCGGGGTGGTTTTAGGTGTTTTCCGAAATATATGCATTTTGAGTTACCCTTCCCCCTCCCCCCTTCTAGGAAAATTCGTGCCTGGCTTTTTTTAGTCTCCACAAATAATAATAAAATTTTGGAATGGACGTTCATTTCATGCTTTATTTTCAGCGGCAACAAAACAAGCAAGTTTGTGCAACAAAACTAAAGTAAAATAGATGACAAAAGTGCAACAAAATGAAAAACGAAAAATTTGTAGATGCTGCTGCTTACCTTCCCAAGGCAGATTTTCAACATGTAAATCAGTTGCCGAGATTAATAGAAAAGTTACAGAGCTAGGAAATGTAAAAAGGATCCGGGCTGAAGCCAAATTATAATCTTACGACAAGGACGGATGCAAGGAAGGGGCGATCGCCCCTCCCTTGAGGAACCCTGCACCAGCAATTTTTCCAAATTGAGGTCCTAAAATGAAAAGGTTCGCCATCCTTGATGCGTCGTTGAGGAAAGGAATCGGGTTCGAATCTAGGACACTTTTCAGAATTGAAGTTTCAAAACAACAATTTTGGGCGATCTTTGGTAATTTTAGGAGGAGGAATTTGAAGGACTTCCCACGGGCATTTTTCAAAATTTTAAGCTTTAAAGACGTGATTTTACACATCTCAGTTAGGGTTGCGAGAAGGAATGGATTCTCAGACTTTTCTCTGGTAACTTTTTGAAACTGAAGAACCAAAAAGCGCAATTTTGAACGAACATCAATGATGAAAGGGAGAGTAGCTTTCGAATCATTTCCTCTGAAAATTTACAAAATTGAATTTCTAAAACGCAATTTTAGAATACCTCTTTCAACGGAAAAGAAAAATAGGTTGGGGGATCTCCATTGTGCGAAATCTCAATATTTTAGTTGAATTAAATAAAAATAATGTGGTAGCTCCCCCCACCCACCCACAAGCAGGTGTAAATCAGATACATCGTAAGAGGCAATGTAAAAATTAAAAAACTATCGCCCCCTCCTTGAAAAATTTTTGGATCCGACCTTGTCTTTTTATAAAGTAGCTTTCATGGTTTGCAAATTATGTCAGCCTGAATAAAGAGGACCGTTAACAAGCCCACCGATGGCTTAGAAATTAAACCAAAAAGCATAGTTCATATCTTAATCTTGTTGAATTTTGTTGTTGTATGACGCATTGATCCTCTTGCAGATCCTGTTACGTCGATGCCAGTGAATGCAGGACCCGAGATCGCTGTTACTGTGAGTCCTTCACTGCTTATGCTCGGGAATGTGCAAGATCCGGGAAAGAGCTGGGAAACTGGAGAAGTGCTACGGGTTGCGACGGTAAGCTATTCCTACTTCATGCGATCGTTATAGTACCCCTCAGCATTGTTAACACTCGGAGGAAGGGTCAAAAACAAAGTTCGTAGGAAATGAGGAGGGCAGTTAACTCTATCGGCAAATCACGACTTCCACAATGTGTTTTAACGGGCAGTCTGGCGCAAGAGTTCCACTGAAATTTATCTATTATCGGACAATGTAACGACTCTTCATGGGGAAAAAACCCTTTGCATCTCTTGTTTTCAACCGGTTTAGATTTGGACTTGTCCAAGGTTGAATGCTAACATTCAGGAGCGTGCAAGGCGGGGGGGGGGGGGGACCTGTTGTCCCGGGCCCGAGATTTTTAAGATCAGGGGTGAAAATGTAGGAACGTAGGGGTAATAGGCTGGTTCAAAAAAAAATTTTCAGCTACAGTTCAGAAGATCTCTTATTTAATTTTTTTTTTTTTTTTTTTTTTTTTTTTTTAGACTTACTAATAGTATCATGCTGTAAAAGTTTTAGCTTCTTACTCAAATTTTAAGAGGGTGCTCAATGACCCCTAAGTTTAACATTAGCCGTAGCATAGAAAATGCCACAAATTTAGAAACGTTTAATTTTCCCAGCTGTTTTTTTTTTTTTTTTTTTTGTAAATAATTATTTTATTGCAGTGTATATGCATATTACTAGTAGTCCAAGAGCCCAGGGCCGCCAGACCTAAGTTATTTTCTAAGTAAAAAAATGTGTAGAATATAATAGAGTTAGCATGTACTTTCAACATAAGCGTTCAACATAACCCTACGTTTTTCAATTTGTTTACGTTTCGGAAAGGAAAAATTATCCCCGCGCATGCATTGGTGCCAATGATTTGACGCCAATAGAAAATGATCGCCAGATTCCCAATTATCGAAATCTTCCCTGTACCTCTTATAGTTATGTAATTATTACTATCTGAAAAGTGTCATTTTTTACACTGACTCACTCACTCACTCATCAAAATGTTTACGAACTTCCAAGTGTCTCACATACTTGAAATTTGGCATAAAGATAGATTTTCATGCATATGTAAAGGGAAAAATCTAAAAAGTCAAAAAACTACATTAAAATAGCAAAAAACTACGCTATTTTTTATGAGCATCACGACGTAATCACTTCACCGCGCGATTGCAAAATATTTTGCCAAATAAATCAAAACAAATGGGCCCGTCAAACGTTGCCAAAACAAGGCTGTTGAAGTTTTAAATTAACAATTTAATTTCTAACCAAAATGGGGCTTGAAACAATACTTTAAGTTCCGCTAAAATGAACTAGTATGTTGTGGCCATCACGAAACTTTCTTCTATATTTTTCCTTTTTCTGATCCCTCCCCATGCTTGACGAGGAAGCAATATTCCTAACAGAAACAAAATTACACATGCAAAAACTTGACGACCATCCCAATGTCTGAATTATTGTAAAAACAAAACAAAGAGCGAAAATTGAAAGTTACTTTAAAAGCCTTACTTGAATTAATTACAAATATTTTATTTATTAACAAACATAAGATGGCAACAGTTAAAAATTTTAAATCATTGAGATAATATTTCCGATCATTTCCATACAATTAAAATCACGAGAAATACGCAGACGACAATCTATTACGATTTATCTTTCTTATTGTTGCATTAATAAAACTATTTTTATTCGCAAAAAAAAAAAAAAAAAAAAAAAAAAATCAACACCTCTTGGAGCGATTGGAGTCAAAATTGAACCAAAGCCTATTTACGTATGGATTCACATATATTCCAAATTTCAACCAGAACGTAGCATTACTTCTTGAGATAGGGCACTCACAATGGAAAAAAAGAACGGACGATTGCGCTACCCCCTTTTTAGCTGTTGACACCAAAATGAAATCAGCTCTTATACCCACTAAGGGCTACTTGTCAAAAAAATTTTGTTTGATTCCGTTCGTTATTTCTTGAGATACAGCAGTCACAATTGACGACAAAAAACGTTCTATAGCTCAACCCCCCTTTGAGTTATTGACACCAAAATTGAATCAGCACCTGCTCCTGTTAATGGCAACATATGGACCAAATTTTGTTTGATTCCGCCAGTTACTTCCTGAGGAATAGCAAGCACGCGTAACTCAAAAAACGTCCCATTGCTCCACCCCCCTTGGAGGAATTCGCGCCAAAAACCAATGGGCACAAGTTCACATAGGGGCACATATGTGTACCAAATTTCGTTCGATTTCATGCGGTAGTTTTTGCTGTAGAGCGGCCACAAAAAACTGGTCACACACAGACGTGACACACACACATACATACACACACACATACATACATACACACACACACAGACAGACAGACATTTTCCAAAAATAGTCGAAATGAACTCAGCACACCTCAAAACGTTCGAATCCGTCAAAATTCGAAATTCGAAAATTTGCACGAATCCAATACTTTCTTCTATATATTAGATATAGAAGAAAGTAAAAATGATCCATCAAATAATTAAAATTGCAAATCTAGAGCTAAGTCTTTAAAATCAAAAATTACTGGCTTTAAAATTTTATAAAAACTTTAGATCTCAATTAAATGCAAAATTTTACAGGAGGAGCGGAAAATGGCAGCAATAATTTCAACAGTTGAGAAATATTTTCGCATCTGCATATTTTACGATCTACGTTATGATAATCCCCCCGAACAATAAAGAAACTCCTGACAGATTTTGAGATGAGTCTTTGCAATTTTCCTAATTTTCGACAAATATGAGGAAGCCAAAGACCAAGAGCTAAAGCTGATAAATGGGAAAACAGATGATTATTGCCCAAAATTGGCGATCGCGCCAAATCATCAGTTATCAAAATATTTTCATAACTTCTAATGAAAAGAAACCGCAAACCAGTGCACCAAACAGCAGGGAAAAAAGGAAATCATATATTTGTAATATACGCTTTTGCATTTATAACTGTCTAAATTAGAACATAACCTTTGATTTAGATTTTCAAAAAGTAATGATATCCCAACAAAACATAAATGTGAAAAAGGAGCAAGTTCGGTTGAAATGAGGTGCGGGACAGACGGTGTCACCGACAAAAAAAAGTTCAGATCTAAACAGTTACCAAGTTCCATTAGTCCAGTCAATAGATACATTTTACCTTGCAAAAAATGGGGTCAAAGATTTTTTTTTTTTAATTTGTACATATTGGTGCCGACATGGAAAAACCAAGTTATCCAACACGAAAGACCCCGGGAGAACTTTTGGGGGCCGAAATACCACAAAAATCTATGACTTTTTTTGTTTTTTCCAAAATATCTCCGAAATGATTCAACTTAGAAAAAAGTTTTAAATGTGAAGTTTAAAGAACATAAAATTTCCTACAACTTTTGTATTTACAAATTTTTGTAGCACAAATAGCGAGCTTGCTATAGATCTTTGAAAATAGGCAGTTTTCCTCCACTCCGAAGAAAAAGGCTTTCACACCGAAAGCAAGGCGTCATAGCAAAGCGTCATAATTATTAGAACTTGAATAGAAACTTTAGTTTCAGAGAGTTTATCGACAGTTAGAGTAGTTTGAGTTTCTTGCTCACCTCCCCCCCCCCCCGCTGGACACAGACAGCGCCGTGTCCAAGGGGAGGGTTTTAGGGGTTAAACCCCTCCAATTGGGGGAAACATAATAAAAAACAAAAAAAAAAAAAAAAAAGAGTACATATTTGACTTCAAATTAACTTTAATGTTGAAGTTTCTATGCAGTATTAAAAAAAAATTCTCTTTGAAGTTTACCGACATTTTTTCTTTTTCTAGTTCGTCTGAAAAGAAGAAAATCTTCAAAATTCTACTCTTCCGATTCCCCCCCCCCCCTCCAAAAGCATTACGCCGCATCAATTTTGCTTCCAGATCTTCAATTTCTCAAAATTTTCAGAAAAAGCCCCCGAATAGCTAACAAAATCGCTTAAAATTCCATTCGAAAATCGCGTAAAGTTGGTTTTGGTTCAGTTTTGTAAGGGCCCTAATGTTACCAAATATGATCTTACAATCACGTTTTTAAGACTAATTTCAGAAAAAAATCGGGCAAAGGCCCTCGAACCGTCTTCCTTTAGCATCATCAAAAATTAGTTGTTTTAAACAACACTTTCGAAAAATTTAAGTGGAATAGCCTCTGAACCCTTCTTTCTAACATCTTAGAACATTGCCTAAGTTTTTAGCACTTAAAATTTAGCACAGGGGACAGCACCAAAATCCCCTAAAAATCTTCAAAGTTTGTCTGCAATTGCGTTTTTCGAATTTCAATTCCGAAAATTTGAAAGGGAGAGGAGAAATTGATTTCTATCTTTTTTCAAGAAAGAAAAAAAGATCGGGGAGTGTCCCTGAGCTTACCCCTACATCAATAAATATGGCCTATAATCGCGTTTTAAGGCGTAAATTTCTCCAAATTTCCGCGGGCCAAGTACCATCTAAAATTCCTTTTTTAATACTAAAAATGCCGAAAAAATTCCGGAGGAGGACTCCGGCCTCCCGTTATCAGATTAGAATTTTTTTTCAATGTGCCCCCCTTAAAACTATTTTCTAGCTGCACCGCTGTTTTGCAGTCATAATTTTAAATCGTTATATAAGAAAAATTATATATTTTTTAACTGTACAAATTTGATCCGGACAAACAGTGAATAAAAACTATGGGCTGAATAAAAACTATGCTCTACTGCAAAAAACACAATAGAATTGGTAATATTACTTAAAACAACGCCTGAAAATTTGGAACCCCTCATCCCGCCCCCCCCCCCACACACCGCTATGTCCCTCATTGTAACCATTTAACAGAAATGAAATGCAGGTAAGAACGAAGAAACATTCAAACCGAAACCCCTCCCTTTATGAATTTCTGGACACGGGCCTGGACACAGAGTAGCAATTCTGGCTGACAGATCAGTTCCCACTAGACTCCAAAAACAGACGATGTATTATGAAACTGAAATACATATATACACATTCATTTAAAGCACATACGACGATGCAATAATAATAAAAAAAAATCTTCCCCACTGCTCACGAACAAACATTTTTGATCTGACAGAGGTAGCCTTCATCAGACTCCAATAGCATATGATTTATATTGCAGTTTGTAATTGAATTACATAATCTTCTCATTCATTTAAAGCACATAATTCGTACCATCTATTCTATCACAAGCGAAAACGCAATATTTGAATATAAATGTGAATGAATAAATATTAGGGTGATAATAAGCAAACAATAGACATAATAATGCATAAATGAAGGTACAATAGTAATACGTAATGAACACTTTGAAAAAATTCTGCAGGAACTGACTTTTTGAGGCATGAAAAACCCAAAAGAATTATCTTCAAAAATGAAAATTGAACTGTAGAAGCTTAATACATACATCTAAATTACAGGGAGATTCATTCAAGCTTAAAGCAAATAGAGAAAGGACAACAAAATATGCTGTTTATCTTCTTCGAAGCTGTTTTGAAGGCCCAGGTTCTCCCGGTTCAGAATCTGTAGGGGGTAGAAAGAAGCTGTGGTTCTTTAATTGTTCATCTTCTTGTTGCGGTAATTCCAAAAGCTCCTGGAACAAATCATCTTCTTCAGCAGTCTCATCCAAAGATGAAATTTTTGCAACATTTTCACAATTTGTGTCACTGCAGTGTTTGCACGTGCTGGAGCATTTTAAGCCTGCCTTGCGACAAGAACAGGCTCCAGTGCATTTTTTCTTGCAGGTACAATGTACAACCTTCAAAAGATTCTGAGTAACTGGATCTCTTTTCGTGTCAACAGGCATTAGACCTTGCGTTCTGCGTTCCCAACCACATTTCTCTAGATCAATTATGTTGCCCAACCATCTTTAAATTAGGTTGTAGCATCGATATGAGTGATAACGTCCAGCATCCCCCCCCCCCCTGCATGTTGGAGGTAGCCCTGCACGATTTATTTTAGTCCTGTATACTAGTTTTATAAAAAAGATTAAATCGCAAAGTATCCAAAGATAGGTTCAAATACTTTACGTCACCTGTGTATAATATTTTCAAAATGTTTTCTCCAGCTGCAGCTACGGCATCATGATGACCGATTGGGTCCGTCAATACTTCAATAGATTCCTTAAATTCAGTTTTTGTTTTTTTTTTTGACTATTTTGTACAACTTAATTTTGCCTTGCCAAAGATTGCCGAAGTCGTATCACACCCACTAAACGCAGGGATGAAAAGAATATTGCTGGGGACAAACTTAAAAGATTTAGTGGGGAAAAAAATCATAAGCATTCCCACTTCCAGGTTTTAAAAAGAACAAGTTGCTGAAAGGCTGTCCTAAAGCTGTCATCAGCACCAACAGATCTATATCCTCGCCCGCTATAACAACCTTTTCAATTTCCTTCGCTTTTGAAAGAGCAGTAGGTAAGTCGGCATCTTCTTTAGTCTGCCTAACTTCAATGCCACACTCTTCGAAATATGTCTCAAGAAGTTGAATAAGACGATTCTTGCTGTTATAATTTGCCAGAAATCTTTCTTGAGGAATTTAGTTAACATGTTAGGTTCAACAATTTCTTTAAGGGATGTGATTGCTCATTGATATAGCATTTGTGACAGGCAATGTGAATTGTCACCTCTTTTAAGTCCTTCAAAAAACGCTGATGTTCTTCATTTTGACGTTTTGCGCTGCATCTTTGAAGATTTTCTATTCCATTCTCCTTCACAATCTTTATTTCGTATTCATTGAAACTGATTTCACAAATAATAATAATGAAAAAAAAAAACACCTTTGTCAGGCGTAATTTTTTCTAAAAAAAATAAAATTGTAATACGGAACACACAGATTGATAAAACATACTCTCGTTCGAACTCGGAAGTGACCAACATGAGTAGCTATTGAGTCGATTCATCTCATTTGGAGAAAAAAAGGGGGGGGGGATAGAATGGGGGTGTTTTGTTTAAGTTAAAGGGAACGGAGGCATTTACCCTCAGCTGCGAAAGAAATCATTTCCTAAGTTAGACTGCCGGCGTTTCTCCTTTTTCCTCCCGTTATTCGATGCGCTTTCACGCACTTTGCTGAGGGGTTCAGAAAAAGTGTGACTTTCAAGAAGTTGTAACTCGCTTGCTTTTCCTGCTACAAAAATGTTGTAATGACAAAAGTTGAAGGAAATTTAATCTTCTTTAACATTTGTATTCGAAGTTTTTTTGTAATTTTAACCATTTTTGAAATATTTTGAAAATACCACAAAAAGTCACAAATTTTGGGGGGTTTTCGGCCCCCAAAACTTCTCCCGAGGTCTTTCGTGTTGGATAACTTGGTTTTTTCATATTGGCACTAGTATGCACAAATTTAAAAAATAAAAACTTTGACCCCATTTTTTGTAAGGCAAGCCCGTTTTTTTCTACCTATTGACTGGACTACATAGCAGTTCCTCATAGAAGTTGGGTTTTCCCATGTTCTTCAATTCATTTAGAAAACAATTTTTTACTTTCTTCGATATTTGATTTAAAACTTGGCAAGTTTGAAAAAAAAAAAAAAATAGTGATGACTAAAACTTGCCGCAAGTTTAAAATCCATTATCAAAGCAAGTAAAAAATTGTTTTCTAAATGAATTGAAGAACATGGGAAAACCCAACTTCTATGAGGAACTGCTATGGAACTTGGTAACTGTTTAGATCTGAACTTCTTTTGTCGGTGACACCGTCTGTCCCGCACCTCATTTCAACTGAACTTGGCTCCTTTTTCACATTTATGTTTTGTTGGGATTATTCTTGCGCTTAAGCACTTAAAAATATCATCTGCTTTCAAAAGGCAATATTATTAAAGCAGAAAACCTAGTAAAAAAAAAACCCATAAAATAGGATTTCAGTGAAACCCCGATTTTACGTCCCCCGAATCACCGTTTTCTCCACATTTCACGTTTTTTCATCAGGTCCCCCAGTTATGCCTGCTAACTTAGACCCAGGGTCAAATTTCAGGTACGGGATACTGAATGTACGCAAAAACAGCGATTACTTTATTTTTTCTATGCGATCGTACTCACAGCGACGTTTTAACTGTGTCCGGCAGGATGTTTTGCTCATAAGATTGGTATAGCTGCTTACAAAATGCTTTGGAATAGTTCCCTGAGTATCATAATATAAAAGTTGAGACTTAGAAAATAAGCAAGGTTGCGCCACTGGCAGCCATTAGTGCCCACGGGACGTATCTGGTAGTTTGATAGGTTGTTTTAACTGTGGCTGAGGGATGTTTGGCCCATGCGATTGGTCTGGCAGCTTACAAAATGCTTTGGAATAGTTCCCTGAGTATCATAATATAAAAGTTGAGACTTAGAAAATAGGTAAGGTTGCGCCACTGGCAGCCATTAGTGCCCACGGGACGTATCTGGTATTTTGGTAAGTTGTTTTAACTGTGTCTGGCGGGATGTTTGGCCCATGCGATTCGTCTGGCAGCTTACAAAATGCTTTGGAATAGTTCCCTGGGTATCATAATATAAAAAATGAGACTTAGAAAATAACTTAGTTTAGCACTGTTTTTGCGTACATTCAGTACCCAGTACCTGCAAATTGGCCCGCGGACCAAGTTAATAAACACGCGTATGCTGAAAGTACATGCTAACTCTATTCTGTCCTACACATTTTGCTACTTAGAAAATAACTTAGGTGTGGTCAGGTCTGGCGGCCCTGGGTTCTCCGTCTATAGTGTATATGATAATATGTAGCATTGTTTCTTCAGTTCAATGTATTTTAAGCCCCCTTCCCATACTTATGAAGTTTGGGGGAGGGGGTTGAGCACCCTCTTTCAGTTGAAATAGGAAACTAAAATTCTTCCAGTATATTACTATCCACAAGTCTAAAAATATTGAGGGGTGTTCTGTTATCTAGGAGAAACATTTTTTACATGTATTTTTGAACCACCCTACTGTCCAACCACGGATTGCATGGAATTTTTAAACGTTCAGATAAGACGAATCTATGTGAATAAGGGGGAAAAGTAAAAAAATGATGCGCGTATTCCGCTCATTTGAATAAGACTCTGCTTCTGCAAAAGCTGACATCGGTAAAAATATAATAGATTCGTCCATTTTCCGGCGGTAAAACGGATGTTTGTCTTTCCATACAATCCGTGGTCAGACAGTAAGGGGTAAGCGATGTAGAGGGGGCCCGTAAAAGTCATTTCTGACGGGCCCTAACATTTCTGTGCACGTCCTTACTAACAATGCTGAGTTGGACTGTATTAATTATCATTTTGTCGTTTTATTTCTTTTTTGTTTTTGCAAGCGATAAATCTTTTTGCATCTTATTGACTTTTTTCAATACCTTCCTACAGGCATGCGATGCGGAAACGGTCAACAGTTTATGCACTGTGCACCAGCATGTCGTCGTACCTGCAGGAAGCCCAAGAGAGATAAGTCTTGTCGTAGGGACTGCAAGCCGGGCTGCTATTGCCCCCCTGGAACCGTGTGGCACAGGAAGAGCTGCATACCACTTGACGAATGTCCTCCTTAACTGCATCAGGAGGGACTGCTTCTGTGAAGTGGTGCATTCATCCTGACTTTCATCAAAGCATTCATCCTTTCTTTCAGAAATCGCTGGCCGAGCGTGTACTTGTGTTTTTCTTCTCGATGTAAGCTTTACTGCATACCAAATTGTGTCGATTCAATTCATGACAAAAAAAAAAGAAGTTTTCATTTGTCATTCAAAATTATTATTTTGAGTTTTGACTTTTTCTGAAGCACATTACGGGGCGAATCGCTGGACGCTTAGTGTGAAAACGAAAGAAACCTACTTTGAAGAAAAACCGAAGGAATGATTTTGGATTCTTCGGGAGAACTGCTAGTTTTCGAATAATTATGTCGAAAGCATGACTGAGAAGGAGTCGGATTGTCAGCACAAAGGATTACATTGGAGCACGTTTGAAAACTGATCTATTTCTAATCATTTTCTGTATTTATCAACTTTACGACAGATTTTGAGTATTTCACGCAAGTGAGAACTCAACAGCTGTTTTTCACTCATTTTTGAACAGAAAAATATAACTATAAGACACGCATTTTTGCTTTTTTTAGTGATATAGTTTTGAAGAAAAAAAATGCAACCATTTTGCAGGTGCGGATACAGGGGGAGAGAAGGGTCGTAGGGGTCATGCCCAGTTCCCTAAATCATCGACACTATTATACATTCGCATTGTGTTCAAACAATTTACGAATAAAATGTAAACGGTTGCAGTAATCATTGTAATTCATTAAAAATTTTCGGAGTAAACATTTGAAATGCTACTTCTTTTCATTGCTTATGAAATTTACAGTTTCGTTTTCGCCCTATTTGGTGCTTTTTATCGACACCCAACCAGTTTCAGAAATTTTCGCTCCCGAAACCGTTGGTTCGTTTGTAGAATTGGGGGGGGGGCAGGCTGAGGAATCCCCCCCACACCCCTTAAAATGGTAGTTCGTATCTGCCACTGCCATTCTGGGTCTGAGTCATTCATCACCTGAATGTCGAGGTGGGGGGACAACGATATATAAACTCAAAACAAGTAATGAAACTCGAAAATTATTCAAACGTAATTACAGTGATTATTACTACAAATCTAGAACGATATTTACAGAGAACACTATACTTTTCTAGTCAAATAATTTACTGCGTAAAATGTTTTAATCACGGACTATGACCTGCTGCGTTTAAAAATAATGGTGCATTCGGGGAAAATATTGAACAAGTATGTAAAGAATTGCTTTTAAAATATGATTCATATAGACAAAACAAAATCAAGCTGTTTTCTTAACGACTATTAAAGAGGTAGATAAGGCTTTTTAAAGCATGCTTCTGTTATTAGCTCTTTCGTTAAAAATTTTTGCTGTCAAGGTGTAATTGTATAACACTCATTGATCCAACTATTCTTATTTGTTGAGTGTTTTTTTACTCGGCAGTTATAGATAATAATTGTCGAAAACTAAAAACTACTGGTAAGAATCACTATAAAGCAGCTTTAGAATGCTGCGGTGGACTGGGAAATGGCAGTATCTGCAGAAATCAGTTTTTGAGATATTTGAAAAAACATGCTTTGGATTCAATGAACAAAAGATAAATGTTGGAATTAGATGTCTTCATTGTTTCTGGCAACAACTAAGAAACAACTACGTCACTTCCGTCACACAAAAATGCTGCGGATCAGAATTTCAAAGCCCACGCATAATAAGTTTCACTTCAAAATGTCGCGTCTTTGCAAATGGTTTGGGTTTGAACATTAAGTCTTTGCACGTTAGCGGTTCAGGCAATTCCTTCACATACTACTACACTACTCCCTGACAATCGCCCGTTCGAAAAATTGATTCAACTAAGCGCCTCGTGTACATCTATGTAAAGGTAGCCTTATTGAAAGTAATCAGGGCTAAAAGAATCAGTTACATCTCTTACAATATCGTCTCAAGGAACACATTAGTTTTTGCAATTCTGTATAACACTTAGACCATAAAAATGACTCAATCAAAAATCCGATTTAAACACTTTTTTATGCAACCTGTTTCTTTCAATACAACAAACCTTCTATTAAATCAAGAAAAAGGGCTGTAAAATTTGGATATTATGTTGTTTCGCGTCAAAGTAAGTTTATTAAAATCAAATTCATTCTTACCACATATTTAACTTCTTCAACGCTCTCCAAAAGTCGCGGAGTAATGAAACTATTTGAACTGGTCTTCGGATATTCTTGCCGGTAGAAATTATTACACAAGCACATTTTGACAAACACAGGAACTTTTAACTGATAACTCTTCAATTAACATATCAACCACAATGTTAGATAGCAAAAAAAAAAAAAAAAAAAACTTGTTGGATAACAAACACAACATACATAAGAGTTCATTACTACAAACGAACTGCGATAAACTACTGCAAACTGCCACGAGGTGCTGAAAACTGCCACGAACTGATAAAAGCTGTCACGAGGTGCGCTAGTTCGGGTAATTTTTTTAAAAAATAACTACCTAGTTCAGTTCTTAAGGGCGTTTTTCACACATGTTGTAATGGAGGGAGAATGGTGAGGTATCTTTTAATATTGGACACAAGTTTAGAAGGAAAATTCCTCGAGTTAGAATCGGTCAAATTAGCGAACAGATTATATGCTGGCGTACTAACATTTTAACCTATTTTTTAAATTTAATGTAATTTACATCGAAGTTCATCAGAAAATTTTCAATTTTGATTCAAAAACTATAACGGCGTTATGGAATAAAATTATCTATAAAAACACAGTCTAATGTTTTACGACGAACATAAAAGTCAAAAATTATTCATCTTCAATTCAAAACGTAATTTCGACCTCAATTGCTTTGATTCAGTTTTAAGCTGCTCCAGTGTATATCACAGACAATTTAGCTTTAAGCCGAGATTTTTCTTTCATGCATTGAAGCTGTTTCGCAAAGATGTGCACGAATCGAGCATTTCACTGCACTGGCGAATGGTGGAACCTGTAAAATCGATGTTTTGTGTGCGTTTGCAGAATTGTTTATAAAGTGATAAAGGCTCAGCTGTTTATCATTCGAAAATACTACAAGCAAACGAAAGACTCTTTGTTTCCAGCTGGTCTGGATTTTTCTGAAAATTTGATCTACTGATCTCTTTTTAAATTGTGAATGTGTATGTTTATTTGCTGTTATGTATGATTTTATTTCAGTCATTTATTTTTTCGCTGAGATTGCAACAGACACTTTGAAAATTGTTATCATTTTTGAAAACAAATTCATTTTTGAAAAATATGAAAAGTTAGTTTTATTCTGAAGTGGAAAAAAGGGGTGTTGCTTTACTACTGACATGAGCAATTTTCGGATTGCTTGTAAGGTGATAAAATGTTTCAGAGGGTAAAATTAATCACTTCTACATTATTAGTTACTATACATATAGCTTCCCTCGTCTGTCATAGAAATTATACTTTCACATTTACCCCTCCCCTTCACCCCTTCCACAGTATTATGCCTTAAGAAATGATTAAAACTTGTAAAGTGTTTGCAAAACATCGAACACTAAAATTGTATGGTTTTAATTGTTGGGTAAATTTTTAATTTCAACAGATAAAGAGAGCTCAATTTTTTTTGAAGATTTGTTACTTTAAAATATTATGTACAAAATAATTATATCATTAGTAAAATTAACGATGTGTGTAGTAAATATGAAAATGTATTATCCACTAAAATGTGTAGATTCATCAGAGGATTGTATAATTGTGCAAATCAGTGGTGCCCAACCTCATTTTATTCCAGGACCGGACTTCATATTAAAATGAATCTCGCAGGCCAAAACACGTGCAAAATTTCAAAATATTTTTAAAATTTCTAAATAACTTGAAAAAATCTGGTAAAAGGAAAAAAAAATACAACTGAGAATTATTATTATCATCATGGGCTTACCTTTTTATCTGAGGACTAGACTTCATATTAAAAGAAATCTTGCGGGCCGAAACGCGGACAAAATTTCAAAATATTTCTAAATAACTTAAAAAATCAGGTTAAAGGGGACAAAAATACAAACCAAGAATTATTATCATTATTTTGGGAGGTCACCGCGACTGACGATTTTGTCTGACGATTTGGCAAAATTGTCATTACTCGGCGAAGTTTGAGGTTAAATTCGGCAAAATTTGGAATTCTATTCGGTGAAGTTATCATTATTAGACTAAATTTAGAGTTCCATTCGGCAAATTGTAAATTTCCGTCTTCCCAAAAATTTAAGTTCGGAGCGCACCTAAATATCATTTTTTTGATATATATTTTTTTTAATTCTTCTGAACTTGAATTTTTTATTTCATCACTTTTCTAGAAACCAGTTTCTCAGTATTTGGGTCCAAATTTGTAACAGTGACTAATCGCAGTTGCCGATTAATAACATTGAAATAAAGAGGCCACACGGATCAGCTTTGTGGGTCGCATGTGATCCGTGGGACATAGGTTGAGCACCACTGGAGTAAATCACCAATAAATGCCATTACATTTCATGAATTCAAATGAAGACAAAAGATGTACTACTGTCAATTAAGCGCAAATCCTGAAAATTTATTTATTCAAATAAAATTTTTAGCAGTTGACTTCTGATATCATTTATTTCTGATATCTCCTGATATCATGTATTTTCAAGTCACTTTTTTATTATGGGGTCGTTTTCGAAATTTTAAAAGTATTTTTTTCTGAAGAACCTGCTTAAAAAACGTAGGATTTGACCATTTTTTAAATAATCTGGACAAACTTTAATATTTTTTAACAATTATTTTAAACAGCGCGCAGATTCAACTTCAATTTTTACACTTTTGCACATGCCATTCACTGATGCCATAAGAACCAGTTCATAACTCTCAGAACGATAGTATTTGGTTTGCAGACACTTCATGCACGTTAACAAATGCTAAACATCGCCAAAATCCCAAGTCAGTCTAGGTGTGTGGCGGTATTTGCAGTAGAAGCAAAAAATTCTCGCTTTTGTGGATGGGGGCGTTAAAATGAATCAAAAAGTGTACTAACGGTACATTTTAGTTGCTGTTGTACTTCTGTTGTATGATATGAAGTAATTAAAAAGATTAATTTTAGTGCTACCCTCGCTCTAAAAATATTTTGCAAACATAGGAGAAACGATGTACGGGGTCTGAAGTAAAAACTCGAAGATTTATGGGAAAATTATCAAAAGTGTTAAAGTTCAACGTCCTAGGGGCACGTGTTATTATTGACCGATGGAGTTCAAATTTTGCACCGATTACTTTTTATTATAGTGTCACAAAACTAGGGGGCGTCACTTGTTGAATTCCGAAATTTTTTTTTTCCCCATATAAATAAGAACCACCCTAATATATATATATATATATATATATATATATATATATATATATATATATATATATATATATATATATATATATATATATATATATATATATATATATATATATTAGGGTGGTCCTTATTTATAGTGGAAATTTTTTTTCTCGGAATTCAGCGAGTGACGCCCCCTAGTTTTGTGACACTATAATAAAAAGTAACGTAGTAACATGTGCAAAATTTGAACTCGATCGTTCAATAATAACACGTGTCCCTAGGCCGTTGAACTTAAACACTTTTGATAATTTTCACAAAAATCTTCGAGTTTTTACTTAAGACCCTACATCGTTTCTCCTAGGCTTGCAAAATATTTTTACAGTGAGGTAGCACTAAAATTAATCTTTTTAATTACTTTATATCATACAAAGATTTTACGTTGAATAAGAATGAAATAATGCTTTAGAAATTTTCCTTAATCGTACGCTTTTCTCAACGTATCTCGATAGTGTGTATTTTTTTTCCTATAGTCTTGGACGGTCTGTAAAATAAATTGTTTTTGTGACTCATAATTTGGTATATTAGTTGTGAAATTCTTCGATTAATTGTGCTCCTGTTTCAGTTGTATCATTCACAATTTTCAGTATTTTAATGATCTCCCTTGCCTTTAAATAGCTTCCTTCATTTTGCCGTGAATCAGGATCAAATAGGAAAAAAAATCATTTAGTATTTGTAACTTATCAAACAGTTTTATTGACTTGCAATTGATTCTAAAACGAGAAAGATCTTTACTAAGAAAGTATTCCAAATCATCTACTGTTATCTGAAATTTGTTAAACAGTCATCAGACACTTCTTCCTTATCACAAGCATTTTTTGGACAAGTCTTTCCCTATCTTCAAAGTTAATTCCTTCATGCAATACGGACAAAGCTACTAGTTTATCCCTTAAATACCATAAGTGATTTATGAATTTTCCATTCACTGCTTCTGTTGCATGTTTGTGGTCATTTTGTACGCTGCTAGTTTTTCAGACATATTATATCATTCATAGGAGCCTCTATTGGGTTGCTGCGAAAAACCATATCTTCATACAACATTTAATTGTAAAACAGCAAAGTTAATTCCTTCTCCCAATACGGACAAAGCTACTAGTTCATCCCCTAAATATCATAAGTGATTTATGAATTTTCAATCACTACTTCAGCTGCATGTTTGTCATCTTTTTGTCCGCTGCTAATCTTCATACATCATTTAAGTGTAAAACAGCATTAAAGGGCTTTCTTTTCATGTAAGGTCAATTCAAATTGTTTCCTAAATATAAAAACTTCTGCCATCCATGTGGCTCAGGGATCAGCTCTAGGCTGCCGAAAACATATCCCTGTAGGAGGAATTTCACCAGGAAATATTATTACAAGTTCTGAGAATTCTCTGTAATCTTTCTCAATTCCGCTTTTTACGAACAATAATATGTCATCAACTTCGTCTTGAAGAATTTAAGTGGTATGTGTACTTGATTGAAATGTTATAAGTTCTGAATGATGGAGATCTTTCCACAAAATTTTGAAGCGCTTAAATAATTGGATATCTGATCTAGAATTAAGAAAGGCAAGAACTTCTTTAAGGAGACACTCTGCAGTACGATTTCAAGTGCATGATGATGGCAATCCAAATGTAATATATCACCGTTCAGATTTTGCTCTAAAAAATTGCATGCACAATTTATACGGTTGGTATTCCAAGTCGTTGTATCAAACACTACAGCTAGAACAGTTAGCAATAAAGAGCTAGCATCTAAGATATTATATACAATTGAAGAAATATCTAAGGAATTCCAAGTAGCTCTTCAATATTAGGACCTGAAACTATCACGGTAATCCTGTCGGCGTTCTTTTTCCAGTTCAATCTGGATGTAGCTTTGTATCCCAGTGAATAACTAAAAAATCTAAATTTAAATTCATGAAATTTAATTTTTCCTCTCGAAGATTTTCTCTTGCTCTCTTAAGGAATGTACGATTGATCACTAGGTCATTTGGATTTAAATTTACTGCATCTACATAGGTTGTAAATAAATGAACAACATCTTTATCCCTGATATGGCATTTGTTTAACAGTGATGAAAGGTTAGCAGATATCAATAGTTGTCAAGCTTTTTTGCATTGTGGTACACCAGCTGTAGAAAACAAAAGTTCAACAGGTTAGGATAGATACCCATTTCGGTTTCTAAATCATGTGAATCGCAAGAATTTGATAGTAATAAAGGACTATGTACTGAAATGGAAGAAAATTAATTAAAGTATAGACTTCTACATTGTTCCGATCTGAACATTTTTTTTTTAAATTTATATTTTAGCATTTGGAAAATACTATATTTTTTTATGGTAGGAGTAATTCGGGGAGTTTTCGAAATTTATACTTTAAAAATTAAAAATTGCATAAGCATTTAGGTATGTTTATAACTAAAGAACAGCGAATTAAAATATAATTGCAATTACTTATATTTATAGCAATGAAACCTTACAACTCTATTTGCTATACTTACTACATACACAGGGAATTTTGTAAATCAACACCCCCAAAGCCTGGAGGAGGCAATTTGTTGTTGTCACAGATCATTCATTAATGGCCTAGGCCATTCATTAATGGTCTATAGAATCCAGTGTGTCCATCTTGGTGGGAAGAAATGTTCTCTTGCCGTTTGGTTTGAAACGAGCTCAGAATAATGGATGCCTGACCCAAGGCCATTGGTGTACATGTACCCTCTGTAACATGTTAAATTTTACAGAATGATAAATTTAAATATAAAACGTTAGAATATTTTTACATAAAAATGAAAAAAATCCGCAATTTTTTCATCGAAACTCAAAGAAGGGGGCCCTAGGGGCATATGTGTTAATATTCATGGATTGATTTAAAATTTTGCAAGGATCATTTATTTGTATAATGGAACAAATTGAGGGGGCGTCGCGTAAAATATCTGCAACTTCAAAAATAAGGACCACCCTAATATATATATATATATATATATATATATATATATATATATATATAATATATATATATATATATATATATATATATATATATATATATATATATATATATATATATATATATATATATATATATATTAAATGTAGATTTAAAAAATTTGTTCCTTAATAAACTATTGCTTTTTTAAGCTATACGTTCTTTTATGAATTAAAATTATTTTGATTTATTTTTTATTACATTATAAGAAAATCATTACAAGAGTTGAATATGAAAACTCAACACAGGAACCAGAATTATTATTATCAATTCATTTAATTTCATTTTCTATCTGAATTACATCTGGGAATGCCAGTTTCTTTACAGAAGATCTGTGGTGTGATTCGTACGCAACGGTTGAAGCTGCCGAGATTTTTTTTTTTTTTTTTTTTTTCAATTTGTTTACTATGTCAACATTTTTTAGGATTCGGAGCTTACATGAGTGAAGGCGATGCGCTTTGAAAAATGTGAAAAAATTTGAAAACCTCCGGAAAAAAAGATCGTTTTAATTATTTAAAAAATATTTTAGGGAGAACCCCCCCTCCTCTCCCCCAAAATCTCTCTCCTTACAATAACTGTTTATTTTTTAAAACTCTTTATCTCTCTAGCCCAGTGATTCCCAACCTGGGGGCGATCGAACTCTTCTAGGGGGCGATAAATTTCTGGGGGGGGGGGGCGATAGAGGGGCGACCGGTATTCGGATACCTGGCAATGGGAAATTCTTGACCTTTCAAAAACTATATTTACTAAAACAAATCGGTACACAATTCAGAAATACCTTTCAAAATACCTATGTTGTGTAATACCGAACCAAGCATATGGCACGTCAAATCAAAGAAAGTCGTTCCCAGAAAATAAGACATGTATGATTTACAGCTCAATCAAATCTGTTCGGATAAAAAAAATCCCAAAAGCGAAAAATAATACCTTTTATTTTACTGCCGTTTTCACGAGGAGGAAGAAAAATCTTGTAAGCACTGTCTGACCGTTGGTGCCATATTTAACGCCTGAAAAGTGGATGGATATGTGTAGGAATGGATTTTTGCATTTACTTATCAGTTGTCATTCAGAATCTTGCAATCAGCGCATAAAACCTACTTACGTAGCTTCTATTGTTTGATTTAATTTAGTGAATTTCTGCTTAATTGTGCATTTTTCGTAGTGTGGAACAGGGGCGTAGCTAGGGGGGGGGGGGTTTGGGGGACAACCCCCCCCCCCCGAAACGTTTGTCTTTAAAAAAAAAAAACTACTTTTTTCTGAGTAACAAAGGTCAAAAAACTCACTTCGCCCCCCCCCCCCCCCCCAATGCCATTGAAAATCTGCTCCATGAGTGACTCTCAAGTATAAAGACTCCTCCCTCTGCTGCGACAATTTTTTGATAATTGAGTGAAATTTGACACTTTGCTTTAGAAATGAGATTGATTTGTTACATCCACGTATATGTAGCCTTTCTTTGTCATAGATTCTGCAAATCGTTAAATTTGTTTAATTTTATGAGCGGCACAGTGGGAATTATTGCATACAGTCGAATCTGTATATTTCGAATTTCACAGGAAAGAAAAAAAAATCGAGAAAAAGAGGTTTGGAGATACGGGGGCTTTAAGAAACTTTATAGAAATTTGGAATATGCAGGTGAAAATTTGAAATCGATACTGAAGACAATATGGGCTCTTGATTTAAAATTCCTCTGTATTAGTTTTGTTAGGTATTTATTCCTTTATTACATTATTAAGAGCTTTATTGCGAGTTTAGGGAATCATTTTGACAGTAAATGAAACTTTAAGCATATCTTTTTCAAGAAAAAGTCTTTTATTGATTTTTGGTCCCTGATTTTTTTTTTTTTTTTTTTTTTTTTTTTTTATTCACTATTTATCCTCTTGAGGTTAGCAATTGCTGCAAATCTAACTTGGCCAATATTCTACGATTTTCCTTTTTTCATCACTTGAAAAAAATGTTATACTTTCTTGTTACTCCTATCATTTCGTTTTTCTTAGGAATCACAATTTTAAGAAAGAGAGCAAACCAAAGAACAGTACTAATCCAGATAACAGAGCGAAATGGCTTTTAACTTGAATGACGTTTTAAACCATGAAATTGAAAAGTTTTACATGTCAAACCTCTGAATTTCACCCCTTTACTCTTCTTCCAAGAAAGTGCGCGAAACGACTGTCCTTTTGTTAATCTTCCTCGCATTTCTCCCTTTTTTCCACTGCCTCCTCAGCTATCCGCTCTTGAAGACAAGTCCTCTGTTTCTGAGTTGAAGAAAATGTTTTTGTTTGCTGCTTTAAAGATCACAGGGCTTCGAATCCGAAAATGATAGCATAACCGGAATGCGAGACGATAGAAGTTTTTGTTGATCTGGTCACGTGTGTGTCAAAGGTCATAGTCAAAACTGCCTTTGCTAACCAGAGTATCCATTGCAATCCACATTGATTTTTCAACCAGTATTAAGTAAATATTCTTTTGGAAACGTACAGTCTGTTTAGAATAGTACATTCTAAGTGAAAGTTGCTGCATAATGAAGCGAGCAAAACAAGCTTTTTTAAACCCAAAGAAAAAAATGAAAATGACGAAAAGGATTGCTCTAAAAAGAGAAAGTTAACGTCGTCTGAAGAAAACGAAGTACAGTTTGCAAAGCCATCGGACACTTCTAACCGCAATTTTCTTTTAATTCAAAAGAAAAACTGCATAGCATTACACGAATAAAATGTTTAAAAACGAAATGAATCTAGATTATTTCTGTTAGCTTGGTTCGCATTAAAAAGTAGAAAATAAAAAAGACTTCTGTTTATAACACTCGAAATTTGCTGTTGCTCTCTCAAATAGATATTTATGTAAATTCTAAACCAGGTAATAAAATTAAAAATAAAAACTTGAGAGGAGAACAGATGGTATGCAGCTTTGAGCGAATGACTTTCTAACATCTATATTTCTTCCTTAATTTTTTTTAATTCAAGTTTTATTAACTGCTTTAGAATTAGCCCAAATGTAAATACATAAAAAGCAACATATAAATATAACGATATGAAAAGCAATTTCATTTTTTGCGGTTTATAATTCAAGAAGTCTTTTTTGTTTTATTTCATACTTTTTAGTGCAAACCAAGTTAGTAAAAATAGTCTTTATAGTCTGATCACCGATGAGATTGAAAGCCAAACATCCAGTTTAAAGGCGGAAATGGAAGTATCTAGTATTAGCTTTCAAGGAGGCCAGCTTTTGTAGATGTGCGTTACCCTCTAAATTAATCAGTCACACTGAAATGAACGGAACACGCTCATCAGATATTTGATTTCCCCCTGATTTGGATAGACTGTTTTTGACAAGATCCCCGTTGCTAGAAAATTTAACTTTAAATTAAACGTAGGGAAAAGAAAAAAAAGTTGAATTTTCCACAACATTTAAGACAAAAAAAAAAAAAAATCTTTGCTTTTGTTTTGTTTGACACAAGCATCGGACTTGGGGCACCCCATTCCAAATATGTAAGATTCACCTCCCTCTTATTTCTTTTAATACTAAAAAAAGTTTACACACACATACATACACACACACACACACACATATATATATATATATATATATATATATATATATATATATATATATATAAAGTAACCCCCCCCCCCCGAAAGTCGGTCTAGCTACGCCTCTGGTGTGGAAGTTCGATATGAATTCGAAAAAGAAGTGCCGGCAGTATTCAGCAGAGTATTTAAAATTTGGTTTTGTCACGTCACCGCAAAAATGTGCAGTTTCCGCATTGTCTTTTGTGCGATAAAACATTTTCTAGCAATGATGCCCTCGCGAATGAAAGAGCATTTGTCAAGAGCACATGGTGACAAAGTAAATAAACCTCTTAGTTATTTTCAAGACCTTAAAACAAAAGCGGATTAACGGCCAAAGGTGGGTGAATTACTTAGAAGACAAGCAACAGATCTTGACAAAGGGCTTCTTGCTTCTTAGAAAGTGTCTCTTTTGATAGCAAAATGTGGTAAGCCTCATACGATAGGCGAATCTCTTATTCTACCGGCTGCCAAAAAAATGGTTGAAATTTTGCTTGGTGAGGGCTCCAGTAAAAAGATAAGTCAATCGCTCCTCCTGAGTAACAACACAGTTTCCAGAAAAATAGATGAAATGGCTGCTGACGTTGAGTGCAAACTCATAAATGTTTTGAAACAAAGTAAATTTGTACTACAGATGATGAATCAACTGTGACAGATAACAGAGCTATTTTATTAGCTTACGTGAGGTTTATTAATGAGCTGAAAGAGATAACTGAGGAAATGTTCGTTAGAACTTAGATTACTGATACAAAGGGATCGTCGATTTTTAAAGTGGTGAAGGATTATTTTGGAGAAAAAGAAATTTCATTGACAAATGTAAGTGCTTGCACAGCAGATGGTACCCCTGCCATGGCGGGTCGTCATATTTGGTTTCTTGCACACCTTAAAAAAGAAGTGCCAGAAGTGATTACCATACATTGTGTCATTCATCGTCAACACTTGGCTGCAAAAAAATTGAGTAGTGTTTTACATGATACCTTACAATTAGTCATTACTGGTATTAACAAGATCAAAGCTAATTCTCTCAATGATCGCCTATTTCGAGAGCTATGCCCTGAAAATGATGAAAAATTCGAACGCTTGCTTTTACATGTACGTCTGTGAGATGGCTTTCCAAAGGAAACTGTTTGCGCCGTTTCTTTGAATTATTCGACTCTGTAGCTGAGTCTCTCGACTTGCGCGAATTGGAACTTGCGTCTCACAGATATTTTTGAAAAAATTAACGAAGTCAACATAAAGCTACAAGGAAACAAGATGAACCTCATCAAAGCCAAAAGCATAATTTCAGCATTCATAGCCAAATTCGAAATCCACAAGGCAAATATTGGCCGTAAAGAATTTATCCTGTTTCCGACTCTAAAAAAAAGTTTAATCGTGGTCGTGGATGATGAACTTCCTGAAGAAAAAAATTTAATTTTTATTGATCACCTTGATCGGTCAAAAAAGAACATGGAATCAAGGTTTGCAGATTTGATCAACTTACAAATTCCTGACTGGATTTTAGACCCATTTAGTTTTGAAGATATGGATGAACTGGAAAACTCTTTGCAGACAGAGTTTACGGATTTGAAATTTGATCGTGAATCAAAAATTATTTTCAAGCAATACGGTTACGAACTTGCCTGGGTGAAGCTTATGGGTACTTACCCACAACTTGGGAAAAAAGTTGAACAGCTCCTCATCTCATTCCCCTCAACATATTTAGTTGAAAGAGGATTTAGCTCAGTAGTACAGCTTCTCACGAAGCAAAGAAATAGATTGGACATCTGCCACAAAGGGGACCTCAGATTAAATCTCACTAATATAAAGCCAGACATAAAGCTTTAATGGAGTTCCATCAAGCACAAGGCAGCCATTAAAAAGGTAAAAAAGAACAAATCTTAAGTTAAAAAATTTTCAATTTTTTTCCGGATTTCAATTTAAAAAAAAAAGCATGTTATTGAAAAATGTAGAATTCTTATTTTTGATAAGTATATAAATGACGTTGGTTAATTAAAGCACTTGAAATTACGTCTTTTCTTTTTTGGGGGGAGGCGGGGAGGGGAAGGGGTTAAGAATAAAAAAAATTCAGTTTTAAAGCTAATTATTGCTTTATCATGAAGCACTTTTTGAAGCTTTAAACTAAAATTAGGCATTCAGTAACATTAATCTTCACTAAAATCAGCGTTTTGTTTAAAACGCTGTGTTTTTAAGGGAAGTTGTGTTTTTTTTTTTGTTTTAAATTTATGTTTTTAAGGGAAGAACGTGGGGGGGGGGGGGGGGGCGATAGGTGTAATTTAACTTCCAAAAGGGGCGATGGGCCAAAAAAGGTTGGGAACCACTGCTCTAGCCCTTCAGAGGAATGCTAACGACCTTGAAAATTAAATCTGACTCAAGAAAGTCATGCACAATATATCAATAGAAAACTCTATTCTTTAGCTAAACAACAATCATTTTTTAATTTTTCATTCTGCTATTATTAAGAGAGAAGTTACAGTCCTAAGGAAGAACACTCTATTCCTTTTTTGCACATTTTGAGTTTTTATCCTTTTTTTTTTGGCATAGTTGTATTTTGAAGAATTTTCAAAACATAAATCTAAAAATTGGCAGGGTTATTTATCTTCTCTTGCGTGTCTTTCATGCCAAATTTCATTAAAATCGCTTAATCACTTAATTACTGAAATTAAGAGGTTAAAAATTTACTTTTCTTGGTTGATCTGACACGAAATTGCTCATTTACATTATATTATTACGCAAAATATCGTTTTTTAAGCACTTCTAATGAATAACAAAAAGCTGACAAAAGATTATTTTATTTTCTTACAAATAACAAATTGCACATTTCCAGGAACAGTTCTTTACAAAAAGCAATTAATATCTATACAGAAACATACAATTCAATGAATAAATTACAACAACATAAAATATATCTATACAAATGTTACAAATATACATATTTTTGATTTAAGTAGAAGTGAAATCTCACAACAAAATTGATTTGATTTAGTGTTAAAAAAAAAAAAAAGCAGTTCTTTTCCTGAAATTCACAAAATTTAAAAGTCAATTTAAGAGAGAAAAGGTAAACTAAATTTCTTTTTTAAAACTCACACAAAAATAATTTTAAAAACTTTGTTGAGGTAAAAAGTTGCATATTTTATTACTTAACTATAGTAAGGGAGGAAAACAATATGTAAAACATATCCACATATTTCAAGTACAAGTTCCATTTCAACTATAATTCTTACACAGGTTTTAAAACAATTTAGAAGTTTTAGACTTTTAAAAATATTTATACCTCCATTCATAAATTATGCTTACCACAAAATAATGACAGCATAAAATGTAGTGCATATTCGTTTGAAGGAAAAAAAAATATGGAAATGAAGACAATACCTCCAATAAAACCACACATAACCACAACCACACATAACATCCATTATTTTCTATTTGAACTTGGAATTTTCTAAGAGTCAGGGCCGGATTTGGAAGTGTGGAGGCCCCGGTGCAACGAAGGAGTGGAGGCCTCTAATCACAGTTCGAAAAGATCATCATATTTTCGAAAATATCCAATACTTTGAATACTTTGATACATATGTATATATCCGATATTTTCGACCAGTGATAGTTAGGATATTTTGTAAAAATTTTATTGTGGGGGCCCCTTTGTTGTGGAGGCCCCGGGGTAGTAGCCCCGTCTGCCCTCCTCTAAATCTGGCCCTGCTAAAAGTAGACCAAGTTTTTTTTTTGGTCAACGATAGAAAAATTTAAAAAATTGAATAGAGAATCAAACTAATACAATATTTAAAGTTCCGCCACAAATAATTTTAATTTATATTTCTATTGAATGCAATGGAACTCAGTTATGATGTCATTCAAAGAACCGGTTATGATAATACTATAGCCAAGTGATGTTATAGTCAGTTCGGTACACGAAAAAGTGGGCTAGGTAAATGGTAGGAATGCCACCAAACTTAAAGATGTGTTGCCCTACAAATTGTTACCAAATGCTCCCTTTAAAAAAAAATAATAATAATAAAAATTTTATATATATATATATATATATATATATACTGAATTTTCAGAATTAAAGGAAACTTCTTTTAAATTAACAATTAGTTATGAAATATTTGGATACCACAGAATAATGCAATTTCCAATGTGCGGTTGCTAATCGAAAAGTAATAATTAATTTTCATTGTGAGTCCATTGCTGTTCCATTCTGAAATTTTTAACAAGTGTATAGCACATTATTAAGCAAAAAAAAAAAAAAAAAAAATTTCAGATTAAAAAAAAAATCATACTTAGAATTTTTGTAAGTACCGAAATGTCACTTTTTGAGTGCTTTGGAGGGTTTCACACAAAAAAATAATAGTTAAAAAAATCTTTAAAAAACTATTTTTTTCGATTGTTATGAAGGTCGACTCAAACCGGTAAATTTTGTAGAAATCAACATTGGGTCAATTTTAGAGGTTTGTTGATTTGGCTTGGAATGACCCCTTTATCTTCAGGTTTGCTTTCCCTCATAATAACTGAGGCCATTATACAAATACAATACAAATACAAAAGTGACGACCAGCAACAGGCTCTGGGCCCAGCTAGACTGGTCCTAGTCAATTTACAATCCCCAGTGAAGATCAATGGCCCTTTTAAAATTATCTACTCCCTTGCTCATTACCACCTCTTCCAGTAAGCTGTTCCAAGGTTCCACTACCCAGCTAAAATAATAATTTTTCCTAATATCCATGTTAGCATGAGATTTAAATAGCTTAAAACAATGACCCCTTGTCCTGTTTTCAATGCTAAATTTCAGCTCCGTAACATCTTTCATTTTAATAAATTTAAACAACTGAACAGCATACTCCAAATGAGGTCTTACCAAACTTCTATATAAGGGCAGAAGAACTTCTTTAGATTTGTTTGAAATAGATCTATTGATAAACCCAAGCATCTTATTGGCTTTGTTACTAGCAATGCTGCACTGTTGGCTAAACTTTAAATCCTGACTTATTAAGACCCCCAGATCAGTAACTTTGTCTGCCTGACTAATGACTGAACCTTACAAATAATAACTTGTACACTTATTTCCATGCCCTAAATGTAGCACTTGACATTTCCCAACATTATCAGCCATACCCCATTTATCAGCCCACTCCGTAATATGATCTAGATCCTCTTGCAGCTGATTTGCTTGTTCTTCATTTCCTACAGTCCCCATAACTTTGACATCATCAGCAAAACAATTCATGTTCCCAGAAATATTTTTGTGAATATCGTTCATAAAAACAATGAACAAAACAGGCCCTAACACTGATCCTTGAGGAACCCCGCTTAAAACCTCACTCCAATTAAAATAATTTCCCCTTACAACTACCCTTTGTTTCCTTCCGATCAGCCAGTTTTTTACCCAAATGAAAGTTTTCCCTCCTATTCCTATATCAGCTAATTCGCTAAGTAGAGCAACATGAGGTACCTTATCGAAAGCTTTTCGAAAATCAATGTAAACAACATCTACAGGCTTCTTATTGTCCAAAGCCACAAAATTATGCTGCAAGTTTCTTTGGAAAACATGTGTTGATTCACCGATGATGAAGGAATACTAGTAATTTGCCGACCACATCGAAACAAGTACATTACCTCAAGTAGATTTTTTTATCACATTCACATGTGTTTCAAGTGGTCACCATGGTTACCTTTTTGGTTGTGATGAAATGAAAAGCAAGTTAAAACAGGGGCTAGGAAATTACAAAACAAAATCAGCACTGAAACATTCTTGACATTAAAACCAAGGTTATAATTTTAAGAAGTCATTTCAGCAAATTCCTGTAAGAATTAATAAGGCGATTGAAAGAAATTAAATTTCTTGACAGTCGTACCTGAGTTGTCACTCTAAACAATTTTAACTGTGTGCATACTTTTAAAATTTTCTTCACGAAACACTGATAGAAAATACATACATTTTGAAATTAGCTCTTAAAAATTCCATTTTTAATGTAAAAGTAATTTCCTCCAAATTCTTCTAGTATTTTACAATATATTTTCTACAATTACAGTGTACTCTCGATATCATAAAGTTTAAGGCACGTTAAAAAAATTTCAAGACATCAAATTCTTGAGATAACAAGGTGATAATCAAAACACAAAAGTTCACATAAAAACAAAAGTAGTTCAACTACCAAAATCCGGAATCGACGGGACAGGTTTAATTCTACATTTTTTGAGATTGTTTAAAAAAGGATTTTTTAAGAGAGTGTTGAGAAATAATGAAGCGTGTTAGAGATTCTTATTACTTATCTTAACTTGCTGTGATTCAGCGAATTTTTCTACTCTTTCTATATTTATTTTGTAATTCAAAAAATACTTCACACAACAAAGTTTTGAGAGAAAACTCTTTGGCATAAGAATTAAAAATAACGTTAGATAAATATGCAAAATCAAAAGGAAAAATAATTCTTTACCATACCTAAAGTTCTTGAAATATCAAAGTCTGAGATATCAAGAGTATACTGTATATAAAACTTTTACAATTTTTGTTATGCTTATTGTGTATGAAGAAGGACTGTTTAGCTAAAACAGTCTAGGGCTAAAGGCAAACTTGGACTAAAAATAAACATGAGCTGGGTGAATAATTATTCAATAACAATATTTCCAAGTTTTTTGTACTTTGGAGTTAATGTTGTGACATGGTTGAATCAAATTACACACATTTCCTCAAAAGAATAGTAAGAATATTTAATACTCATAAAAGAGCTTACAAGTTCTTTTAGCTAAAAGTTTTAATTATTGTCAGACATGGTGATCTTATGATGGCACTTTATAAATTGTAACAAATGCTCTTCATTTGAAAGTGACACCTTTATTGCAATTTATTGCCTTCTAGGAAGTACTTACCTTATGGCTTTAAAAATGCATTAATTTGAAACTTAATTATCTTCCATTATATAAAGTTTCTTAATTACAATATGATAAGAAAGAAAAAAAAACTATATGTTTCCAGTTAACACATTTAAGTTTGTTCATAAAGTATTAAAGCTCACAACATTTGAAAAACAATATGCAATAAAAAATAAACTTTTCACTTGACGGTTAATATGGATACCAAGAAGCCAAAAGAATGCTCAGTTTACAAATGAGAAAGGGATCAATAATGACTCAGTTGGCCATAATTATGATGGATTTTTCGATTACAGCAATTTGAGGTAATATGAGTACTCTACAATGTTCAACAATTTGATGTCAGAAAATCCATGAAGATATTTGTTACTTTTGGAGCGTTACTAAGTCATGCTAATTGGATATTTTCAGTACAATAGTGCTTCTTGCCACACATGGACACCCATATGCAAAATTTTAAGGGGAGGGAGGGGGGACTCATATATTTTCCCCATGGTTTAAGGAGGAAAAAAATTCCCCGTGGAAACAAATTTCAGCACAGATTAGTTATTAAAATTTGAAATTTTTAATAACTTATTCGTTAATGACTGATGAATAAATGCTTTTTAGATTTTTGCAAAGAAAAAGCACTAACAGCAAGAAAGTTCTAATTTCAAAAGAGGGGCTTGAGCCCCCCCCTATGTAGCCCCACATTAACAAAATTTACCCAAGAATGGCTTTAAAAAGAAAAAGACAAAGTTTTACCAACTTTATTGTCAAAGTCAAAATACAGACTCCAAGCCCTATAGAAAACCTTCAGCCTACATTGTGTTGCAAGGCTCATAATAAAAAAAAAAAAGCTGATGAACTAAAAGTGTTCATTGTGAAGAATGGCACAGTAACTCTGAAAGTAAACTTAAATACCCAGTTGTTTCAATGAAAAAATGTTTGAGGTGCCCTTCAAGAAAAATAGTCAGAGAGAGAGGTACAGTTATTTAGATTTTTATACTTTTTTCGCTTTTAGACAAGTGGTATTACACTTTATTACCTGGGAGTACCTTTAGTTGCCTTTTTATTTATTTCTAATATTTTTTTCAAGATCTGTTACATTATTCAGGATTACTAAAATCTAAAATCAATATGTTATAATATTATATTTTACACATACAAACATCTACTCAAATTTTATTCTACTCAATTATTTCTTTCACAATTTCTAAAATTCAAGCAGTCACATAGTTTTTCCCCCTCAAGTCCTAGCAGGCTGTCTCAACGTGACGAGGGGGTGGCCCTGGGCAGAGTGGGTGAAGAACGTCGGAAGTGTATACTCCTGGTAGGGTCACCCAAGGCGTGAAGGCCACTCCATTATGCTCAGCTAAAGTCTGCAGGCATGAGGCAAAGCCAGACTTCAACCTATGGTGCCTCAAGGTATTTACCTCCTGAAGCTGCAACTTCCCCCTTTTTCCCCTTGTGCCCAAAATGCAATTTGACTCAGGCAGCTCCCACCCATATTTTCTCTTGCATCGGCTGTGACCTGAATCAGCTGTATTCCGACACTTCTGCTGTTTTGGAGGGACTTTGTTCGCACGGCTTCATGGACTTGGTATGATGTTTCTGTCTGCCAAGTGGAACAAGCAACAACAACGTAGTTTTTGAATGGACTGTATGATTGTTATGACAGATCAATAAGGTATTTCTAAAACTAACTCTGGCAGCAAAACTTTAATGCGAGCAGCCTACAGAGCTCAAAGAATATCAAAAGCATTAAAATTATCATTCTGGATTATTCAACATTTAGGTTATCACATTGAAAACTTTTTTAACTCCCTAGGCTGCTTATGTTAAAATTTACTGGCATAAGTAGTTGTATTTAAAATTTTATAAAGGCCTCTGCAATGCATCACATGCATATGCCAAATATCATTTACATTTAATTAATATTCTCATAATTGTCTGAAGACTTCATGACCACCTTTAATGTGCAAAAACACAGCTTTCAAAATCAACTTTGTTATTAGAGATTATAGAATAAAAATATTTGTTCACAGCTTTGATTCCATTCATTTCTTAATACAAAGCACAAACATTTTACGTTTAAACAAATAAATCATGAATAAAATGTGTAAATTTCAAGCAATGTATTGCTCTATATATTTTATAAAACAAATACTGTAAAAGCACTTTTTTTGGCAAGGCAGTAATTTTCATGATTTTTGTGAGCTCATTGTAATTGCAAAAATTTAACCTGTTCAGGACCAACGGAAAGAGGAAGTAAGCACTTTCCCAGGCCCGCACGCTCTGCAGAAATCTGTGCACATTCCTGTGAAAAAATCCGGGCAATTTTCATAGCCAAGCCTAATTTCATTATAAATTCATATAACACCATTACTGCAATAAAATGCACTGAAACTTTTGATTCACCATCATTTATATTCTCTGAGTAAATTCCAGCAAAATTTGCACCACATTTTTTAAAAAAATGACAGCACATTTTGAGGAAAACTAGTTTTTGTCCAGTAAACAAGACTCTGTATGTACGTAGAACGTGGGCTTTAAACAGTTATAAGTTTGCATACAAGCATTCAAAATACAGGCAAAAAAACATTAGAAAATCAAAATAAAAAATACATATTTCAGACAAAAGTGAGAAATAATATATCAAACTAATTATTGCTGAAATACTTCTGAAGCTTTGATGTCCGCTTGAAATAACCTTGCGCTATCGTAGCCAAACTGAAATCAAACATGTGTGATCACGCCCAGCCTGACACAGAAAGTCAATAACGTGGCTGCTGGAGGGAGAAACGAGTGTTCACATGAACCCGAGCACGGTCCCGAACGGTTTAAGCGTCACGAAATATTGTTATGCAATGAATTTTTCAACTTTCAGTTCTGTTCGTATAAATTCATAAAATTTTCAGCTCACAAAAACACTGATACCTTAATTTTTGTGAAAATTACGCGTTCTGAAAATAATTGCTTTTACAATAACTATGCAATGATAAAATTACCCAACTGCACTTAATTGAAATTCTACTACAAGTATTGTGTGGAATTATGCCTTGTGAAAATTACGCCTTCTGAAAATAATTGCTTTTACAATAACTATGCAATGATAAAATTACCCAACTGCACTTAATTGAAATTCTACTACAAGTATTTACCTTCTTTTAAACATTAAAAAATACTTTGCCTTTTATGTTGAACTCTGCTAATCAGATTATTCCTAAAAACATTTTAAAAGTTATACCTCAATCTGGATAGACTAAAACAAATAGTAGCACTTATTGTATTATAAAATAACAAAAGAGTGTTCTGAATAAAAATATTGTTTTAATTAATTAATTTAAACAAAAATTTTAAAATAAAAGAAATAAATAATAATAATAATAATAATAAAAAGCTGCTTTCATGAAAAGTAAATTGCACTAATAAGTTGCTTTGCTGATTTTTATAAGGAAATGCCTCCTTAAGTATGTTTTATTTGCACTTTTGTTCGTAGTTTTTAAACTAAAAAAATTCTTTTGCTTTTTGTTTAAACTTTGAAGTTCAAGTTAAAAGCATTCAATCTAGCAACTTTTTGATCAGCAGCCTAGTGAAATTTCAGAAGCTATCATTGATCAATTATGTGGGATTTAACATTTTAAAATCACTTCTTAATAGTTTTAAAACCAACATAAAGTTTTTTATAATTTATTAATTGGCAATAAAAACCAACTACTATTTAGTAAGCTAATAAAAAATACTAAAGTTGTTCTTGATGAGTAAAATCAAAATAAATGCATCTGTGTTCTCATGTACAAAACCCACAAAACCTTCGACACAAAAAAAGTTGTTTAAAAAGCAAAATTTACACACAAAAAAAAGAGAGAGACACTTGCAGGGATGAGATTTATAATGATCAGAGTAAACCTGGAAATAAAATAAATTTTAATTATACTTCAAAAATTATAAGAAATAAAAAACTTTTATTCGCTTTTAAGAAACCCACAGTATAGTTAAGTTTAATTCAATTATAATATGGAATCCAACAAACACATAATATTTAAAAGTAAAACTGTTTCTTCTTTATACTGTGAAAAAAAAAGGGGATTTCAGCAAATATTACTATATCGCATCGCCTCAGAGCAACAGGATATCTTAGTGTTATTTCTGGGATTAGATGCCTTAGTGTTGCTCTGAGGCGACGATATATATGTAGGAAATTTTTGAGTGAGTATAGCAGTAATGCATTTGTCAGTTTGCGTTTGAGTTCAGGTTTGTTGCTCTTCTGAGAAAGCGCTACAGGAATGAAAACTGCCTCCAAGAGGAGGTCAATGGCATTCTTTTTAGCACGCTTTTATTTTATATTGTTATGTTCATCAGAAGGCGTTATATAAATATGATTAAGAATTATGTTATTTTAAGTATTAAATATGTTGTATGAAATACAATGAAGCACATTTTTGAAGGGACTGCATGAAAAAAGCGTACACATGAAAAAAATGTATCATAGGTATAGGTTAATGTGGATTAGGCTCTGCAGGGACCAATTTAAAAAACGTATAATTGATAAAAACGTACAAAAGCGAAACGTAAAAACAATGCTTCACTGTATTATTAACTGTTTGGTTTAGTTATTGTAACCCTAAGACACCAAACTAAAAAAGCTACATACATTAAATAAATAAAGTTATAAATAAATAAAACTAGTATTTATTCTGTATGAATTTAAGATTTTATAATTTGTATGAGCAAATTTCAATTGAATGCAAAGACTCTAATGTTTGAAATTGAATAAAAAAAGGCACTTCTTTTAGAGTAACTTCAAGCTTTTGAAAAATTAGATTCAGACTGAATTTCGTTTGGTCTTCAAAAAGAGAGTTTGAAACACAAAAACAAAAGGAGCAAAGGAAATTGTTCATAAGCTTTCCAAGCAAATTGGTCTGATTGATTGTTAATAGCAAATTTTACAATTCTTCAAGTATTCCCTTCTCAGAAAGGGTTGAGTTCTGTAAAGTTTTAATTTATGCAATCTACAACTGACTCTTTCTAAATTCTAATCGAAAATAAACTATACTGGATACTAAATTCTATGATAATGATAATAAAAAAAAAAACAGACTATTAAAAATTAAAATGCTTATAATGAGGAGTTTGTTATAACAAGAATTGTCCTGGATATAGTAAGTTCTCATGAGATTTTCACCATAGTTATTACACTTATACTATACTTATACACATAATTGTGATAGGATTAAAATTTAGTACAAGTATATTGTTAAAAACTTCTCGAGGTTTGTAATTATTTCGAACTATTAATTTTTACTTCAAAGAATAATTTTTTACTTAAATATCTATCTTTGAAGATATTGCTATCTTTCAGAAAAAAATTGTTCAAACCTGTGCCTTGGAAAAGTAACAAATTTGGCTAACGTTTAAAAAAAAAAAAAAAATCTCTCTGTACTTATGAGCATTTTCTTTCTGAAAAAAAAATCAGAAATAATGACTTTCAAATGAAACAAGCACAGAATCTTTGGACATCAAGTTCTATTTTCTTCATCAAGTGTCTTTTTGGAAGGAGGTTTGACATTATGCGCTTTAATGCTAACAGTAGAAATATTTGAAATTTCCATAAGAAATAGCATTGAGGGACAGAAGAACATGATCTATCTTTTCATACCATGCAAAATCAAATTGCATAATGTCAGTCAATGCATTAATTTGCAGTCTATATATTTATTCTTTTTTTTTATAAACCTTGCTTTGACTACATAATGATTCAGTACATGAGAAGTACTGAATAGAGTTCCTTCTAATTTACAAAAACCTAAAACCGTTTATTCCTTTTAATTTACTGTGAATTTAGGGGGGGGGGGGGAGCTAGAGTTATGTTTACAAAAACTCAACAGAAATTATTTTGCTACATCATTCAACAAGTTTTGAATTTTAACAAAAAAAATAAAAATAAAGAAGAGAGAGAGAGAAAACATGAAGATTCTGTTTAAAAGTTCAAAAGAGTATTTAAAAGATATTACATACATGACACACAAGTTCATCACATCTTTCCAGTTTGTTGTAGTAAGATAAATTTGATGGTCTTTAGTTGAAAAGTGGTAGATTATAGAAATTATAGCCACGACGACCTTTGACTGCACAGTATACATAAATCACATGATAAGCTGGAGGGTAAAACATTTAAAAAAATAAATAATAATTTTCTTAAAATTAATCTTTGCATAATATTTTCTTATGTAACATTCAAAAAAACATTTTTATCAGAATTTCTATAATACAGTATACTCCCGATTATCCGTGCTAATCATCGGGCGGCGTAGCACGGATAATCCGAAAAATCATTTAAGGAATATGCAGGGTAACTATTTAAGGGGAAATTAGAAAAATCTATGTGTATACTCACACAAACCAGGTACTTTTCTTCGAAATGTATTGCTAAAAAAAAAAACATCGGTGATACATTTTGTTTTCTTTGTTTAAATTGTTGTGTATGTCCGTACAAATTTTTCTTACAGCAATTATTTCTCCGTAATTGTAACTTCTTTCACTCATGTAATCCAATATATGTTCTACAGATTGTAGAGCAGTAGAATGTGAAATTGTATTTTCTTCATGTTCTTCATCTTCGTTTTCGGTATCATCACTTGCATTTGATTCAGTAACAAGTTCAATTATATTTTCGTCAGTTAGACATTGAAATCCTGATTCACATTCGTCGCTTTTAAACCACTCTTCCACATTTTCAGCGTCAAGGGATTCGAAACCTTCAATTTCTTTAACTTCCTCAATGATGTTATCGATATTATCGATAATTACGATAACGATTAAACGATGTTATCGATAACATCATCGAAGCTTTAGAAAAGTGATTCCGAAATGATGCACGGATAATCCGCACACGGATAATCGGGAGTATACTGTATTTACTTGCAACACGAACTTATAGAATAACGAGGAATGCATTTTATATTTAGTATATAAAACTAACTACAAAAGAAACAAGAAATAGCTTTTCTTGGTCAAAAAAAAAAATACTATCACAAATAAAAAGACATATAGATAGAATCATAAAATCAACAATATAGCAAATAAATTAAATAAAAACATATAATTTCAAAGGAAAATATTTACATAGATGAGTACCTTCTTAAGTGTCTCTCTAACAGTCAAGAATTGTGCAAGATAATCAGAACCTGACAAATTGTATGTTGATTGATTGACCTCCACTCCCCCCCCCCTTTTCTTTTCTATAATTTCGATCATTATAGTAACAAGGGAAAAAAAAATCAGTATGAGAATGTGTGTTGGAATGTTAGTCAAATTTAATATTTTGGCAGACAATACTATTTTGGGTTCTATACTGTTCATTTCAATATTATAATGGAACATGGAGTGAAATTTTGCAGAATATTTAGATTAGTGTTTCATCTGATGAGGATCTTTTCAAGGAATGAACAGCATTCAAAAACTCTACTATGATAATTCTATTAGTCGATCCAAAACATTATAACTATCACAAAAGGAAAGTATCACAAAATGATGATAAATAATATAAAATGAAGATATTGTGTATTATTATTACATGAATATAGGGGAAAGGGAGCACATGTGAACATGGTAAGTTTTATTCAACCAAGTTCAAGTTCAAGCAAGGCCATAGCCAGGATTTAGTTTCGTGAAGAGGGGGGGGGGGGTACATTTTCGACAAAAGGGCGGAAAAGTCACCTGTTGCTCTGATTTTTGAAGCATTTTGCACATTGGTCGACATGTGGCAACAGGGGCGGGGGGGGGGGGGGGGGGGGCAGAAAAATGGAAAAAAAAAAGAAAAAAGGAAGAAGACAGGGGAGGGGACAGACATTACTATTTCTTTCTTATAAACAGTAATTATACTGAATTACCAAGAGTTTAAGATACTTTATCAAAATGTTGAAATGTGAGCAAATGTTTTCTCAGAAATTTAAAATTATTACTATAACATCACTTAATCAAAATTCGATAAGTACTTGCTCTCCCTAGAAATTTTTTGAAATTATAGTTGCAAAAACGCAGTTTTAAATAATCTTTGGTAATGTTAGGGAAAAGAGAGATTTGGCGCCAATCCCCGAGAGCTTTTCGAAATTGAAATCTTCAAAATATTGGGTGAGTGCAAAAGTTCGTGCGGAGTTTGTGAAAGAAAGTCATACAGTGATTAGGCAAGCAAAACTCTTTATTCAATCAATGATATATTCTCCAACGTTGTCTATAATCTTCTTCCAACGTTCTGGCAGCATACGGATGCCCCGATCATAAAAACTGCGTGGTTTAGATTCGAAGAACGAAGACACGACGTTTTGTAAGGCATTCAAAGAGTTAAGTTTTTTTCCATTTAAATGATTTTGCAATGACCGGAATAAGTGATAATCTGATGGTGCAATATCAGGAGAATACGGTGGATGAGTTAGGACATCCCATTTCAGGCTGTTCAGTTTGCGTAGGGTCTGTCTTGAAACGTGTGGTCTAGCGTTATCTTGATGAAAGACTATGCCTTTGCGATTTGACAAACTCGGACGTTTCTGTTTGATTTCTCGGTTCAGATTATTTAATTGCCGACAGTACCTGTCCGAATCAATCGTTTGGAAGGCGGGGAGAAACTCAAAATAAATTATACCCTTGCAATCCCACCAAACACAGAGCATTACCTTCATCGGGTGCAAACTGGCCTTTGCCATTGCGTCACCATGTTCACCTGCCTGTTTCCATGTGCGTTTGCGCTGAACGTTGTTGTACAGGACCCATTTTTCATCGTCCATCACTAATCGATCCAAAAACGGCTCGTTTTTGAGCCGCCCGAGTAAAGATACGGCAGCAGAAATTCGCTGGATTTTGTTGCTCTCGGTCAACAAATGGGGCATCCATATATCGCAGCTTTAAATCAAATCCAATTTTTTTAAATGCCGAAAATCGGTTGATCGGTCAACGTTAAGTGCTGTAGCAACTTCCTCTGGTGAAATTCGCGGAGTATTCTCAACTAAAGAACGCAAAACGTCGTCATCAATGTCGGAAGGTCGACCTGAGCGTGGCTCGTCTTCTAGCTTAAAATCTCCGCAACGAAATTTTGCGAACCATTTTTCCACAGTTCGTTTAGCTGGTGCTTGATCTTGATAAACGTCTTGAATGTTTTTTACGGCTGCTGCAACGTTTATTCCCTTCTGAAACTCGTAAAGCATAACATGCTGTAAATGCACTTTATCAACACTCATTTTAAAAGTAATCTTTCTCAAAGCAGTTTGTATCTGCACAAATTATTTTGATTACACCTTACGCCCGTTCTAACGCCATCTATTGCAACTCCGCACGAACTTTTGCACTCACCCAATAGAACTGTAAGACCATCTTTGGTAATGTTAAGGGGACCGACAATCCATCCCAATTGAATTCAAAAAATGTAAGTATGGTTGACTTTCAATGAGGTTAGGGGCAGGAGTTTTCAGAAGTTCTCCTCCGGAAAATATTCGAAAATTAAGCCCTGAAAACTAGATTTAAGACAATCTTTAAAGATATTGGCGAGAGACATTCGCCAAAAAATTTTGAAGTTAGCTTTAAAAAGCAGGTTTTAGAAGTTCTTCGGTATGTTAGTAGGAGGAGAAGTTTGGGGGCCCTTCTTCGGTAACTTTCGGGGGATTTCCAACAGAATTTTTTTTTTGAAATTTAAGCCCTAAGTAATGAAAATGTAGATAATCTTTGGAGTTATTGGGGGGGGGGGGGGACATCTTGAATTTTTCCGTATTGAAGTCCGAGAAACAAAATTTTTGATGATTTTTTATTGCATGTAAAACTTGGGAAATTTGGGGGGGGGGGAGTGGGGAGGGGGAAGGTCTCACCACAAAGGACATACTAGCATTCCTTCATAAAATTGCTTAAAATAGAACATTTTTTTTAATTTGATTCTTTATTTACCTCCAGGTATGAAACATATTGCACCAGCAATAAAAAACACAAAACTTTGCACACCTGAAATTAAAGGGAAAAAGCTTAGTAAGATTGATTTCACACACACATTTAAACATATAGATAAATTCTTTAAATGCAAAGACAATTATATAAGAATAAGCCTTTATATTTTAGTCTACATTAAAAAAATTCGAACTTTTTTTTTTTAATAGCAACAGTCAAGAATCTTAATATTTAGGTCAATTCTAAAGCAGCCAATAAAATAAATCAAAATATGATAGAAGAAAAAAATAAGTGATGTAGTAACACATATTTGTATAAAACTATATACTCTATGTTTTTTTGTCAAATCATTAATTTAAATCTTATTGGTGGTTTTTAAATTAACCTAAATTTAGAGATATTAAGATTAACTGTAACTTTCGTCTGCTGTAATCAAGAAAACACAAACTAATTTTAGTTCATACAGCAGAGTCTCGAAAATCTGAGGTAATTAGGACTCGCCCCACCTCGGATTACTGAAAACTTAGATTATCCGAAAAATTCTTTGGACTACATAAGGACATACACTCCTTACTTCCTTACGCAACGAAAAGGAAATATTGTCTCCTCTAAAAATTTATCACTGAAATATGAACATAAATTTATGTTTTAATTAACCTTAAACGAGTTTCGATTAGTTTTTTTTCTTGATGTAAGTACGTATTTGTGTGTAAACTTACAGGCAACCAAAAAACTGCCCTTTGATCGTCCTTGAATAAGTTTTGATTAGTTTATCGTGTCATTTGTTTCTATGTGTGAGGGTACATATGTACCTCACATAATCCAAAACTGTTAATCATAGCAGGATAAAATTTTGCATGTACGCTTCATACAGCATCAAGTTTTGCACTTACCCCTGTAATTATTCGAAATTCAAGCCCTTAAACGAAAATTAAGACTAGTTTAAATGGTTTTTTCAGTAAGTTACCGCCCTATAGCCAGGGCAAAGGCAGAAATACATAAAATACACCATCGGCTCAGTCATTCCAGCCGAGGATTGCAGTTTCGTGCTTATTAGCACTCATCAGCCCGGCATAGGAAATGACTGAGCTGGAGGTGGGAAAACCTCTTAAGGAATCCAAGAGTACTATTCTATATTTGCTACCAGTTTGTTTGGTACTCTTGGCTTCCTTAAGAGGTTTTTCCACCTTCAGCTCAGTCACTTCTTATGCCAGGCTGATGATTGCTAATTAAGCATGAAACTGCAGTCCTCGGCAAGAATGACGCCTCCGAGTGTTATGGACATAAACCTTTCACTTTCATTTTATAACCTTATTGCATATTATTAGGGACGTTCTACATAGCAAAATATTTCGATTTTCAGAAAAAAACATTCTTTGCCTATAAAAAGTATACCCTAAAAATAACAACAAAGCACCTTGGATTAAGCGGAACCTCTGCCTATTGAGACTCGGATTTTCGTGACTCTACTGTATTTTGTAGTGCAAACCAAGCTTATAGAAATAGTGTTTAGATTTTAAAAACATTTTAGTACTTTAAAGTTTTATTTGATAAAAAAAGTTTTTTTTTAACAAAAGAAAGAAAAAGAAAGAAAACAGCATTCAATTTTGTTTCAATATAAATGTCTTCTGCATAAAAAGAAAATAGCTTAGATGAAATAAATATTGAAAGTTTGTATGCTTGAATACAGAAACAATTTTAAACAAGTACAAAAAGAAGAAATAAATAAATAAACCTTTTAAAAACTGTTTTGAACTGCAGATTTGACTCAAATCAAGGAAAGATTCAATAACCCGTATTATTTGAAAAGTTTCAGATGCCGAAAATCCACAAACCTATGCTTGCTGAAGTTCAGCATTGAAATTAGCTTGTTAATTTGTAAATAAAAAAAAAACTTTATAATAACGAAAATTTTTCATTGTTTTTGGCAACAACTAAAACGCAGAATTAGGACAGAGAAAGAAACTTAAGAAGTAGTCTTTGAATAACTCAATAATTAAACTGATAATGAGTGATTTTCAAAACAGCAGCATGCATAAAAAGAATAAGGTCAGGCAAAAATACACTGAAAGGCTAAACAACAAATTTTGTGTTCTATTTTTTTCTACCTCAACATTGTTAAGACACATAAAAACAACCCTTTTAATGACAGTTAAAAATCTCTCTAGTGTTTATTTGTAATTAGTACAGCCCAAAGCCAAGGGCAGTTTGCCCCCCCCCTCCCCATAAACCTTAAGAAGGGTCATAGGGGTCAATACCTCCCTAAAATGCTGACAATATTATCCATCCATCATTATTATTGTATGTGATCAAAAGTTAACAGCTGCATAGAAGGTGAAAGGATGTAGAATATCATGTGAATATATTAATATGATATTCTAACATTATAAGTTAACAGCTGCATAGAAGGTGAAAGGATGTAGAATATCATGTGAATATATTAATATACATTGTCTTCAAATTTTTTTTCTTGGACTAACTTCATGCCCATAACATATAAATGTATAATCTCAAGAATACCCAGCACGTCTTTTGGGAGAATTTCAGTCTTGGTCACCTCTCTAATAACAAGCTTAAGTTTTTTATATTTTTTAAAATCATTTATAGATAGAATTGCAAAAGCTTGAAACAGAATTGAAAAGAAAATTAATTCGCAACATGAAGAAAATCTATTTTACCTGTAACATTTGCAGGTTTTTTGAGCAATCACGATTGCTTATTGCTTTCATTTGACTGTTTTTGACGTTCCTATCATTTTTCCCACCGCCACCCTCCGCAGCATCACCGTCGACCGGGTCCTCACGATGCTGCACCTCTAGCGAAAACCTACTCCAGGTTTCGTCAATATCCTACACTTACACGCATACATACACGCACCTACACACATAAACATATATACACCTGCACACACATACATACACCTACACACATACACATACACACACAAACACACTCATGCCTGCACACAGACTCAAACACATATGCCTACACACACATACACATACCCCCACACACACATACACACAACTACCCACACACTCATGCCTGCACACACACACACACATATACCCCCCACACACAAACATACACGCTTACATATACACACACACTCGTGATTGCGAAAAACATAATTTTAATTCAAGATGAAAAAAAATTCAAATTAATTTTTTTTTAAAGTTTTTTTTTTGTGTTTTATTATTATTTTCTTCACAAAAAAATTAATATGTACAGTAGAACATCATTAATCCAGACTACAGGAGGATCCAGGTAGTCTGAATTAATGAAGTATGGATTAAACAAAATAACCTATAAATTGAGCCATGGTACATAAACAAACTGCTGTACATAGTGAAAATATAAAACTGAAAAAGAGAAAATTACAAAAATGCAGAATACTTCTTATAAAAAAAAATTTATTATTACTCGCATTTATTTATACAGTATGTACATCTAAATGGCTGTCTGGATTAATAGGGCCCAGATTAATGAGGGTTTACTATAAATAAAATGAATTTGTGACACATATATTTCAAACTATTTAAATGATAACAATAACATAAACATAAAATAATTAGAAAAAAGAAAATGAGACATTAAAAATATTATTCAATAAAATTATACTTACCCATTTCTGGCATAATTAAAACAATAATTCCTGTAATTAACAAGCCTAGAAAAAAAAAGAATCATTAGAATAAGGGCTGAAAACTAAGTTAACAAATAAAATTGTAGGACATCTGAGAGAACAGATGCATATAATTCACAAACACAGCTTAATGAAAAGCTCAGAACACATCTGCTGAAGTACAATTCTTTTTAAAATAGTCACTTAGGGTAACTTTGAGCCAAGGGGATCAACTCGGCCCCACTTAATTTTTTTTCAGTATATTTTACTTCAAAAACAAAAAAACAAAAAAAGTACTGTACTCTTCCCGCAAAGTTATGTAATAAGTATTCTATGCTTTACTTTACAAAGACAAAACCATTGCCGATATTGTACACACACACAGCTAATTAAGTCCTTCAATAATTCTGAAGTAACTGTTTGGGAGCTATTTTTTAAGTTGCTGGAAACTGCTCATCCAACTATGTAATATTCTATACAATATTATAAATGACAGAAATCTTGTGATATTGTGAGGTACAAAAAAGAACATTTAGAAATTTCATTTTACTGAATTAGCATTTACTTCCGTCAAAATACTTTATTGCAAGTCACCCTAAAGGGCAGGACTGCTTTGAACCAGGCTAATAATTCATGCTTTAATAGAGTTAGTAGCTTTGTATAATTATACAATAGGTTATGAGTATTTCTAGGGGCTTGTACAAGGGGAAGAGAAGAGACACCTGTTGGCCTAAGTCAACAGGTGAAGGGGGGGCCCGATATTTTAAAATGAAGGGTGAAATATATGTTGAGACCTAAGGGCAGGGGTAAACAATATGGGGGGGGAGTCATTTGTGATGGGCCCCAAAATTTCTGTGCAAGCTCCTTAGTGTTTCTTTCATTTCAAATACAATAAAACTATTGAAATATGAGTAGGGCAGTTTATAACAGAAAACTGGCTCAGAGTTACCCTGAATGACTATTAGATTAGGAGTGTTTCCAGGGGCGTACATGGGGGGGGGACACCCATTGGCTTGGGCCAACAGGTGAAGGAGGGTCTGAGATTTTTAAAATGTGGAGTGAAATATATGTAGAGACGTTGAGGTAAATAATATGAGGGGGGAGTCATTTGTGGCAAGCCCCAAAATTTTTGTGCATGCTTCTGAGTTTTTCTTCCATTTCAAATACAATAAAACTATTGAAATATGAGTAGAGCAGTTTATAACAGAAAACTGTGGCTCAGAGTTGCCCTGAAATTACTATACCACTTTCCAAAATTATGATTCTAAACACAAGCTTTACTTAGACTAAGTTAAACTCAGCGGTACTGGGTTTGAAAATTACTGGAATGTTTTAAGTGAGTACAAAATGGGGTGTGTGGCAGCAGAGTCTAATTTCTCCGAAATACAATGTTAAAAAATTGTTGCCCATCAATTGTTTTTCTTTTTTATTTATTTGTACTCACCCCTTCTTTCTTTTCTTTTTTGCATACTTTCTAAAATACGTCAAACACAAGCAACATTTGTACATTACCTATTCCAATGATAAGAAGGCCAAAAGCTGCACACATCACTTTCCAGTTTTCTTGTACCTTGGGATGCTTCCACCATCTAGGTACAATAATTCACAAAAGAATTAAAATTCAGATTTACGGAATGAACATCAAACAAGGAAGGATGTATTTTAAAAAGAAAAAGATATACTCTTTTAGAAAAACTTTTTAGGATATCTTCCACAGTAACATAAAACTAAACATCGAACAAATAACCAATTCTAAGTTGCAATTTAAGCAAAATACATCAATATGCCGCAAGACAAAATATAACTTTTCTGATTTTTTTTACTTTAAAATCCTACTAGTTACTACAAAATACTGACATAATAAATTTGGCCAGTAATTGCATTGGAGAAAGTATTTTAAAATAGTATGTTGGATAACTCAAAATTTAAACTGCGAAAGGTTCAAGTTATGCAAGTAAGCAATGAACAAAATCATGTCCAAATTGCCCCTCCCTTGTATCTGTCCTTGGCACCAAGTTGGGGTAATGAAATAGAAAGATTTTTTTAAAGGCTCCTGAGAACTTAGTTCTATGTTTTCCAACTGTCCTTTGAAATTTACTCATAGGTGACTAAGGTATGCACACTAACATCAAAAAGTTTTTAAACATAGTTTTGTTCAAAAGAGTAGATCAAGAACTGAGAAACATTAACAAAAGAACATGTAGTCTTGCAGACGAAGTGTATTTGTAACAGCTATAAGGGCCATTCCTCAATTTTCTTAGATTTCACACACAAATGAACAGTATAACACATCAATGATATAAATGCTTAAGAAATAAATACTTACATTAACTTAGCATCAAATTTTTCTGGACGAATTGAATCTCCATGAATCAAAGAATCACTATCTTTGGAAAAACTCTGCAATAAATATATATATAAATGAATAAGTAAATAAAACCTCTTTGAATAAACTTCCTTGATGTAAAGTTCTAAAATAAAATTTGAAATTAAATATATTATTTTTCATACTAGTGAGCTAATTGTTTTCATGGAAAAAATATGAAGTAAAAAAAAAAGATAAAAAATTAACTACACTTTCTAAATAAGCCTAAGTTTTCTGATGGTGAAGCATAAAAATAAAGAAAGGGGAATGAACATTATTTTTGTTTAACACAAAAATAAAAAAATAAAATTAATTTGAATTTTGACATCTTGAATTCAAATTATGTTTTTCGCAATCACGAGTGTGTATGTAGGCGTGTGTGTGTGTGGGGGTATGTGTTTGTGTGTATGGGTTATGTGTATTTGTGTGTAGGCATGAATGTGTGGGTAGTAGTGTGTATGTGTGTGTGTATGTTTTTGTGTGTGTATGTGTAGGTGTATGTATGCGTGTGTGTATGTGTGTATGTGTGTGTATGTGCATGTGTGTGTGTAGTTGTGTATGTATGTGCATGTGTGTGTGTAGTTGTGTATGTATGCGCGTGTGTGTAGGACATGGATGCAACCTGGAGACGACTTTTGCTATAGGAACAGCATCGTGAGGAGCACGTCGATGGTGATGGTGCGGAGGGTGGCGGTGGGAAAAATCAAAGGAACGTCAAAAACAGTCAAGTGAGAACAATAAGCAATCATGATTGCTCAAAAAACTTCATGTATTGAATTTTCAGGAGAGTTAGTTTTTCTCAAATCCTTTGCTATCTGTGGTCCTTCCAGCAACTATTTGTAAGTAATGCGGCTGCACATTACCAAATTGAAAACAGCAATCTTTTACAGTACAGCTAAGAAAAAGCATGAATGTTATATAGGCAAAATGTTTGAAATACAGATGTAAACAGACTTATGAGGAAAGATTTTGATAATTGGGAATTCAGAGACGTTTTTTTATATTTCTTTAAACTTTTTGGCTCCAATGCCTGTGAGAGGAATATTTTTCCTTTGCAGATGCAAACAAAGAGTAAGGAAAAGTTCATCCCAACCCCCCCCCTTTTTTTTTGTAAATAGTAAAATTGCCTTCTCCTTCTGTGAAAATTTTTCTAAAATAAGAAAAATCGCAAGGAGGTAAATCTCTCAGTTGGCCTACATCATTTTCCGAAAACGAAAAATGAGAGGAACGATTAAATAACTTTAGTATTAGAAATGTGTATTTATATATAATATATATTTGATAATTTTACAGTTGCATGCAATTTAAATATGAAAACAAATTGCTAATAATTTACAAAAGAACAAGTTATGTAAAAAGCATTTGCACAAAAAATGATTTTAAAGGAAGTTTTTTGCTGCAACAAGAATAAAAATATTGTATTTGCTCCAAAATCTGATACACTGCCCTGCTAGCTGTGGAAGTACCATTACTGTTTCATTTTATATTGCTGAGATTATTATTTTATTCCTCTTAAATTCTCGGTGTTTTGTGGAAAAATATTCCTAGAGAACTATAATACATCAAGAGCAAAATTTAATTTAGAATTTTCAAAGCTCAAAATAACTCTGCTAAAAATAACATAATCTGAAATGAAAAGATCTCTATAACATTTAAAAATTGTCAATACAAAAACCTAGCTATTCATTGAGGAGATAACAAACAAAATATTAATGAATTTTACATAGGCGGATCAAGTAAAGTGGGGGCCCTAAGCAGTAAAAATTTTGGGCCTCCCCAAACTTAAGTAAAAAATAGAAGTTCTAATAAAATAAAAAATAAAATTAAAACAAAAATTAAAAGCAATATTGCTGCACAATATTTTTTATTTAAGTACCTTCTGTGAATTTTTGTTATGTTTTATTAATAGCAAAATCATCAATTATTTTTTTAGTATTGATGTTTCAAAATATTGGTGAAACAAATTTAGGGAGATTCTAAAAAAAGCCTTATGAGCCTATTGGTATATTAGTCTCAGGCTGTAAAAACACTTGCTTGTTTGATAAAGTTGGTAATATCTACATCCAATATACTTTTGTTTATGTTCTAGCTGAACTTCGGGGTTCTGCGCCAACACGGGGCAGCTTAGTCTGCCTACCGTTCGACTCACCACAGGGGTTGCATGACGTTTGGTTAACGATATACAACTTTTCTACTCTAAAAAAACTTGCTGTGGTGTGTAACCATACGGTCACACACAAAACACATACAACTCATTATTTTTCAAAGTACAAAATATTATTTAAAAAGATAAAACATAATGGTTATTTGACTATTATGTTAATTGCTTATTATGTTAATGTCTAAACAGAGCAAATGGATTGAACATATTTTGGTTTAAAAAAAGTAATAATAGCCAAGAGAAAGACAAGTCTTTCATGGAAAAAATTAAAGCTCATTGTTAAAAATTTTAAAAATTCATTCAAATTAATTGAATATTTGAGCAAAATGCCAAGCATTTTGTTCAAATATTTACTGTTGCTTCATAAATGTTTTTGCGGCGTAGCAATTATGTAATTTATTAAAAACTTTCAATTTTATAAGCTTTGTATCAGTTTTGTACAGAAGGTTGCATTTATAAGAAAGGAAAACTGTGAAGTAAAAATGCTTCATCTCCACGATTCTTTTCTTCATTTTTCCCTAGTTCCTGTCATTTCGTTGACTTGAAATCCTTGAATATTTTAAAAGAGAAGTTTCAAAAAGAAAAACAGGGGGATGGGATAGGAAATTTTAGGTCCTTGAAACCCCGGGCACACCAAGGAAATATCTGATTTCATAGGGTTTTACCAAAAAAGCAACATTGAAAAGAAGTATTTCAGTTCAATTTTGACGATTGTATCAAATTTCCAATCATTGAAATATCTTCAAATACATTACAATACACATTTTTAATCTTCATAATTTCCCTACTTTTAAATCTCAAAACTCAACCTACCCAATATACTTTTAAAAAACTACATTTTAATGACTTCAAAACAATTACACATGCAGCTTTGAGCACTTTTTCATAGAAACATAAGTAATGTTTTGATGCAATACTAATGAATACTCAGGGTTAATACTCACATCACCAGTTAGTTTTAATTTTCCAAATCGGCTTCGATCAGCTATAGGGTCATCTATCCGAACTGCGCAATTTGTACTTTCAGATCGAGAATTTCTTGAAGGTTTCAAAGGCGTATGCTCTGTTGTGGTCCCATAAGTCTTTAAAACATCATCATCCTCAGTTTCAAAAGCGTCGTCGATAGTGAAGTTCGATTTGCTACCAAGACTCAGCATATTCGGAAAAGTGTATCTAAAATAACAAACTTCAATAAAATAGGAATAAATAAGCTATAAAAAGAGCATTATCTGACAGTAAATGTAAAAATGGACTTACTGCGTTGATAGCAAAGTTGGAATTATCCCTAAAGTTTATATTTTAGGTATCATAATTAATCTCTTCACGCCGAAAAACAAAATTTTGCTTTTACAATAACAAGTGATGATGAAATAAAAACACAACTTTCCTGGCTTCACTTCAGTTTGAGAATTTAGTCATGTCGTGATCAACAAGATTGTGAAAATGAGGTACAAAGCTGTTTTAAAGTAGATTTTTAACAGATATCAACACATTTTTGTAATTATATTCATATTCACCTTTTATTATTTACCTGTACTGCAGTTTGAGCAAAAATTTGTCTAATTTAAAATGGTTAAAGAATTTATATTTAAACTTTGGCATTAAGTCAGAATTTTAACATTTGTGTTTGTTTGTTTACATGTTTTCATGCCTTAATACGTAATATTTAAATTTTACATATTAAATTAAGCTAAATGAATAAAATTAAATTTTTATCGTTCTTTACACGACTTGACAGCTCATTCACAGCTACTTATTTTAAGCCGCAAATAGTTTTGACTGCTACTTTTGCAAGGTAATTTTATTTTAATAGTAAACTTTCCTAGGATTAATATGCTAATATAGCTGTTTTAAAATTATATAAAACTGTATTTACCTTAGACTTGCTGAAGTTGGGAAGTTAGAAACCCCGAAGCTAGAAGGGAAATATGATACTGGACAAGTGAGCTATACCTGACTATCTTTCTGTTTTAGTATTTAATAGTAATATTAATACCATAAAGTAATAAACAGTATTGCATTTATGTAATGAAAGCCTCTCATAATCCTTTTTTTATATAGCTCTTTTTGCATCGGGTGTTTGGATACAGGGGAGTTACACTTTTTCCATGGATGGCTAGGGTATATGATAGAGATGTCCCAGAGAAAGATTTAAATAGGTATTTTTATTACTTTTAATTTTTGTAATAGTGTTTTACTTTTTATCATGGGATTTTGCAAAGTTCTTTTTTTCACTATATGCTATTGAATACTTAAAATTTTTGTTTGAAGGAATAAAATTGCAATTATATACATAGAGACATTATCAAAACAAAAACATATAATTTTTCGTCTCACAGATCGCTAGGGCAGGGAAAAAAACCGAAATGCGAGTACTAACGTTATACAAAGCGAAGCAACTACTCCTGGGTTAACCTAAAAGGCTTATTTTCAGAATTAGTAGATTAGCTTGAAATGAAATGAATGCTTCTAATCAGGATTGTTTGGTTTAAACCACGTTGGCTTAATCCAAGTGGTATTTTGAAAATGGTTTTTTTGAAAAACTGAGTAGTTTTCCCCCAAATGTTTCCATAAATTTATACATATGATTGGAAGAAGTAAAATCCAATTAATGCAAAGTAACCATCAAAGCTTAAGAGTAAATTATATCCCACCAAAAATATTCTGTAAAAAACTAGCCAAGTCTTGATGGAGCTGCTTGTTTATCTCTAAAAAGTAATGAAATCTAGACAAAGTCATGACATGTGTGTGACTTGGCCGTTAAACATTCTTTATACGTTAGTGTGTACAAGTCGTTTTTGTTTACACGTTTTCCAAGTGGCAATTTTCCATCTTCAATGGGTAGCGGTTCTGGCGACAGATTGGTGCAATGGTGTCATGGAGCACCTAGTTTTGTACCCTTTAATGGCCAAGTCACACAACATTAACTATAATAATGAAGAAATCGCAGTAAGGAACCTTAGACTTGTCATGACTATTTTAATATTTTTTGTAAAGGCGGTATGTCGATCTCTAATAGTTTGGTTGGGCTCTTGTGTTTTCTAATCAGGGTCACTCCAGATCTTTGATTAGCCTAGTTTTTATAGTTTTCCCTTTATGTGGCCATTAAACCCTAACTCTGTACCAAATTTCACCTCTCTGAGTTTATGGGAAGTACTAGTTCTATTTTGATGATCATGAGTGAGTGAGTGTCATAAATGCGAAACTTTGCTTTCGCTTAACTTCGGAACTAAATGACCTACAGACTTGAAATTTTGGATTTTAAGTATGTAATTATAGCTTACTGGATGACGAAAATTTCTGCGTTCTGGTCTCATTCAGAGGTTTTCAAATTGTGGCCTGAAAATGCGGCAAAATGGTTCCAGTAAAGGATGGTACGGCAGTGTTTGCTTTGCGCTCGACTTGGCGAGGGCACTGCCATGCCCCCCGATTATTAAATTTGCAAACTTTTTTTTTTCTTTAATATAATGCAAATTTGCTAAATAGTTTTCCTTTTCTTTCTTATTAGGTATATAAATATAACACAGACCAATTATGTTTTTCTAAAATTAAATAGAGAAAAAATCTTAGTAGTTTGTTGTCATATATTTTTCTTTCATTCCTCTTTTATATTTCAACATAGCCCAAAATGCATATTTCAGCCAAACTTTCATTTTACTACCTAATTTGCTTAATTACTTAAGAGTTAAAGAGATAAATCATGAATCATTTAAGCAATCTGTAGTGTACATAAATGTAAAGTCTGCAGAATATCAAAATGACAAGGGGGGGGGGGATTGCACACTTTTTGACATCTACAATAGACTATGCAGTTTCAGCAAGAAAAAAGAAAGATGTATTTAAAAAAAGCAAAAAATATTTGTAACTCTGTGCTCTTATAACAAAATTTAATGTCAAATTTTCACCTCTTAAAAACTTTTTTAATCGCAATCTAATAAAAGGATGCTGTATGAATAGTAGAAGAATAAATTAACATTAATTTTTAATAGTAAAATGCTTTCATTATTGAAATGTGTTAAAAGTATAGTTTCATTATTTGGGTTTGTATTGTAAAAAGTACGGAATAAATTAGGATTGGAAAAAATCTTCAGAACTTGACTTTTTATTTGAGGGTTTTAGTTGAATTGATTTTTTTGAAAAAGAAATTGTATTCTTAAATGCATTAAACCAAGAGAAATAATGTCTGCAATGAAAAACATAATGATTTTCTTAAACGTTATGTGTCCTATTTGTATGAGTCTTTTCAATGACACATTTGCATAAATTATTACATAACTAACTTTTTTTTGTCTTTAAAACAAAATATCTATCTTATCTTCTCATTTTTAAAGTTGTGTAATGTACATCAGACTTGTGATTCATTTGCAGGTACTGCAAAATAGTTTCTATGCTTAGAAAACTTGATTTTAATTTGACTTTTACTTATATATTTATCATAGAAAGCTATAATTATAAGGAAACTGATTTACAAGATTTTATTCTTAGTTATTAATAATTATGTGTTAACTCTCACAGTAAATTATTTCTTTGATTATTCATTTGTGCCAAGGTCTGTTACTAAATTTATGGTATACTTTTCTTTTTTGAAATTAAAGATTTTCAAACAATATTGTTCCTATTGAAAGTACTACTTATGTAGAAATGAAATTAAGAGATTTTACTTTTAATTATGTAATTAATCATCAAGTATTTAAGTATAAATGTGAATATTAAACATTCATTAATTATTAAATCATTTAGTATTCATGAATTTCCAAAAATAAAACTGTTCTTCATACAAATTGTGATTAAAACCAAATAAACCTGGTTTAAACAAACAAACAAACAAAAAAAAACTGGTTTAAACCAAAAAAAAAAAACAGCATTTTTCCAACCCTGCTTCTAATATGCAATTTTCTGACAACCTCATTAAGAAGAAAGATCTCCTACTTGAGGATGAATGAAATAACAGAAGCATATTTGATTCGGAAAAAATTATTGTTCATTTTTTTTTCATGCTCTCTTGTACATGGTCATAATGTGAACTGAAAAATGCTTTTCAAGAGTTTAAAAAAATGTAATCATATTTTTGAATTTATTTTGCTATTGCTGAACCAAAAAAAGGTGACTGATTCTGTAAGTCATTGTAATCATCTTAGACCATATGTTCTCTGACAAAAATTATTTGTACTGTTGTGTGCTATCACTTGTTAAACTTTTCTCCATCTTTATTGAATCATACTGTATAATTTGATAAAGTTGTTCATGCACCTTACTCAAGCTTTTCATCTTATTTAGGGAAAGTGAAGAGTCAAGTTCTGGATACAATCATGTTGGTAAAGAAGTCAAAAGTCATACTCATACTTATTACCAAGTTCTTATCGATTCAAGAGATTGTCCATACGTAGTAAGTACTTTTCTTTCATTTTCAGAAAAGCAATAAAACATGCACTCCGCAAAGTGTTTTCAAATATGACATCTTCCTTCTTTAAAAACTGCTTTGCTTCTTCTGTTTTAGTGATGATTTTGAGTGCTCTTATTGCTTTTTTCAGAGAATTGAAAACAAGATAAAAGAAATTGACATTAATGTGTAAATGTATAAAGAATGTACAGCGCTGTTTTAAAAACTGGTTAGATTTTAAATTGAATCAATCCAAACTTATGAACTTTTTAAATAGTAAAATCAAGATCTTTCATGAACCTTATCCTATTGTATGGTTTTTTGAGAGTTTGAAGTGCCTCTTTGTTTTAGTTTTAAAAAGGTTTTAAATTGTGTTATAAATTAATTGTATTTCAGTATGTTATTAAAGTTTGAAGATTTGTTTATTATATTTGAAAAAAATCAGTTCTGCTCTGCTCACTTAGGTAGCGTTCGCATACCTGGACCGGTGAATAACCACAGGCGTTCTATTAGAGCTACCGGTTAGCATAAATACAGATGCTAAAGCGTTGGAGATAGTAAGCGCGAACGTCATTAGCTGTCATGTGATCAACCAACCGGTAGCTGCCGACTGAGGCAGACTCTACCCCAGGCTTGGGCGAGAGGGCGCCGCGCCCAACTTGCCCTTTGATTTTTAGAATGTGCCCAACTTGTGGACTTATCAGAAAATGGAGCCCTGATTACCTTTTTGTTCATAAACAGGCACCTTTTTTGATTTAGGATTTTTACTAAGAAAAGGAAGGGAGCCAGTGTCCTCCCCCCCCCCCCCCTTGTTTTCCTACAATGTCTTTCTTCTAAGTGAAAATAAAGAACATTGGCCTCTCCCCCCAACTTGGATTGCCACTAAGCTGACTATGAGAAAAACATGCCTTCCATTGTCAGTTACCACAAAGGATGAAACGTGACCAGGGCATTGTAGAGAGAGGGCCGTGTCGTCCCTATGTGCGAGGCACGACAGCGCCAGAGTCGCAAAGGCACCTAACCTAACTCTACCAATCAAAAATGTTCTAAATGGGGGAAATCTCGCCGACCAAAGAAATAAAAAATAAAATTTCACTTAGCATTATATCCAGGGCCCGATCAAGCCAAAATGATGCACATGCCCTGGAAAAATTTGGTGCCCCTCTCACATGAAAATCTGCTCATTTTTTCATGTGGAAGTTTTCAAAAAAAGGCAGAAATGAAAAAATTCCCCCTTATTTCGGTGAACCTAAAATTGAAGCAACCATCTTGCTACCTATCTAAAAGAAAAAAATATTGCCTCGTTGAGACTAAACATTCTATTCAAAACGCGAAATGTTTTACAATGAAAACACATGATGCTAATTAATGCATAAACTAACATTTTTCTTCCTAATTCCTAATGTGAAGCCGTGAATACTGTTTCGGTATGTCTAAAATACACAAGGGTGAGGAGCATATGAGGCACAAGAAATTTTCTATTCTCATTGTGGATCTTGAGGTGAAATGTTGCATTATAATTTGTTTGATATGCAGTATAATTTTTGAGATTTTGAATTATTGTTCTTGGTAATTCGACTATTTTATGTTGTCATACATAAAAAATAATGTAAGCTCATTTGCATATATTTTATTTGTACGTAATATTTCGATATTGTAGACAACAATTGGGGTTAACTTTTTAGTTCCATAAAGTAACGACTTGACCTAATTACTCAATTCCTCCCCTCCCTCTTCCTCCTTTTTCTTTAAGTAGTATTTGTTTGTCAAAAAAAAAGAGGTTTGAATAATGTATTTGTTTTAGATATCTTATTCAATGCCTTCCATATTTTATAATTATTGGTTTTACTAGAAGAGGATTTCAATTTCAGATTTTCAGGGGTAATATCCTCTATACTTCAATTTAGAAATATAATGAGCACTCTGTTATTATGTTTTAAGAGGCATAAATGTTTGATTAGTTATTCAACAATCAGAGATTAGAGAGACATTTAGAGCAGCATTAACTTTGATATTTTAAATATTTTCTTTTTCCAAAACGCATTAGCGTATCAGAGGAGCAACTCTACTTGAAATGACTATGAGATATGAAGTTAAAAACTTACACTGTAATCCAAAATAAAATACACGTTTTTACATTTTTAAGAAAAATTAAGTGCCAAACTTAATTTTTTCTATGTCATATTGGTCTACAAAATTTCAATCCTGTGTACTATATTTTCGCCGAACGCCACAGCATAAAGCCACTCAAAAGGCATTTGCACGACGGCGTTGATCAGGCTTGGCGCAGGACTGTGTAGAGATTTAGCAATGTTTTTCCAAGGGCCTTTAACTTTGTGATCACTACTGATAAGCCACTGCTGAATTCCCAGAATCACTTCCTTAAGCCTTGCCTCAGGGTTTGCATCATTTAATACTGGCTGTCATCTTTCCTCTTTATCGTTTCATGACAAGGGAAGTGTTTCTTTGTCCAATTGACATGTGTTTTAAGATAATTTTAACTCTTCTCTTCCAGCCAGATAAGCATTAAGTTAGCCCTGCATTTTATAATCTTTCATTCAAATAATGTAAAAGTATATCATGTTTTTGATAGTGCTTTTACATTTTTGAGCTAGAATTAACAGGTGCACCACAAATCCACTGATCTGAAATCCGTGCCATTTTCTTTCGGATTTTTTTTTTTTTTTTTGGCATTGCGAATTTATTTTTATTTTATTTTATTTGAGTCTTTTATAATCTAAATCGCGACTTTTTGCTGAAACAGTTGTTTTTGGGGATATTACATTCTGTTTCTTTATTATGCATTATACTCATGCCGATCATTTTTGGTCCGAAAAATACATTTGTATTTTTGCTCAATTTTCTTCATATTTACTACTGAAAAAATGATAAAAAATATGGAAAACCGAAAGCAGATGCTAAAAGATTGCTGCAGATTAAGAGCAAAACGCTAATATTTTGCGTGACAAGTGCCATCAAAGAAACTCAAAAATACAAAAAATTCAGCATATACAAAGCCGAATGTGGATGATTTTGGACAGTTCAATTAAAAACAATTGACACAACTGTTGAAAATAAATACCAAGTGCTTTTAAACTGGCGATGTTTATTGGTTTTTGTTTCCTTATGGGGTGGTTATTCCAAGAGTGGATTTAAAAGTTTTTTAAGTTACAGCTAGTAGCAACTGAAAGAATTAGTTATCATAATTTTTAAAAAATGATTAAAAACTATTCAAATGTCCTAGGAAGTAATTCATGAATGTTTCAAAGTTTTTATTATTGCGACAGACATTTGAAACCAGGAATAACAGTATATATCCTACGACTATATCCGCTAATGCTTTGAAACGATAACATGCCTTTTAGTTTCGAAAAAATGCCCTTTTCTCAAAAAAGTGCCTTTCGTAAAAAGACAGCACCCTACCATTTTTTAAATCCTTGGAGGAAGAACTGGTTGAGGTATGCGAACAAAGTGTTAGTAATTTTTGAAATTATATTTTCTGGTTTTTGCAATTTTGTCATCATTGATTTTATTTTTATTTTTTTAGCACTTTACTAAATGAAATGTCAACATTGTTATGTAGTAAAAGTAAATTTTAAAACTTGCAAACTTAATTCAATGCAAAATTTTTTTTAAAAACCATAATCATCTCTGTTTTTTATACACAATTCTTCTTTTGAAATCAAAATATTTCATCACTTTTACCAAATGTTTTATTTCAGAGAACACAAACTGAAGCTGTTACTTTCCTAGGAAATCAAGACAATAGCCGATCACTGTATGCGATTCCAGGTATGCTTTTATCCAAAATATTTATAACTAGTGGTCCCCACACGGCTTTGCTGGTAGTAGAAAATTAAAAGGTCAATTGGTTTGGCTCTATATTTACAAATATTGGATGATGAGCCTCTGGCCAATTTGCTATATTCATTTGCTTGCCCATGTTACTGTTCCACGTTATGATAATTTCGTAATTTAGTCGTCCACGTTGTGATAATTTGCTTGTTAAAATGTTCTTAAAATTGGAATAGAAAAGGAACAAAATCGAATTTTCGAAGAATCGCTTCGAGGTGCACACCCCCATGCTACAAACTAACTTTACCAAATTTCATGAAAATCCGCCGAACGGTCTAGGCACTATGCGCGTCATAGACGTACAGACAGAGAGACTTTCAGCTTTATTATTAGTAAAGAAGATAACATAGGCTCAGAGAAGTTAGAGATAGCTTTTTCTGCTTCTTGTTGCAGTTCATAAACGGTTAAGATGTAAATGTCAAGTATTATTGTAATTTCCAAAATTTTTGCAAAAATTATAGGGTAAAAAAATGATTTCCTCAAAATTTGTAATTTTATATATTCTTAATGCTGGAAATTTTACTCTAGTTTAATTGTAATCCATCATTTTTTAACATTTTTTGATGCAATGTTAGTTTAATTATGAACAGCTTTTTTTCATGTTAGTTTTAATTCTTGCCATCTCAGTATAATTTGCAGCCAAAATGCAGTCATTCTTGTCTGAAGTTCTGCAATAAATATAAATTGTTGTGATGTAATCATTTCATTTAAGAAATTCTTCTTCTTTCTCTTAATATTTTATTTTAGATTTCCCTTTCTGCCTTGCTGTCTTTTCTGCAATGCAGTGTAGAAATTTGCATCCATGTTGTTGAATATTTATTTATTGTAAGTTACGTGCTATAACGTACATAAACTGGTGTGCAAAAATTAGGGACAAAGTCGAAAAATTAGCATATTAGCTGAACGAAGAGGCAGAGCGGACAGAAAGACCAATTCGGAGATTAAGTAAGGTGATGTACGGTAGCACATGCGCAGATATGCAGGCAGGCGTAATGGGGGAGGGTCTGAGTAGTATAAAGCATGTTGTCGGTGTAAGATCAGTATTTCTGGCAAAGAGATTGCACGCCGTATAGCAGTTAAAATCACACCCAGTTGCTGCCTCAGCGAGAAATGGCGAATAATCAATCTGTTAGACGACATCTGGATGCTTTTACCCGAGGTCGAATCATTGGGAAGTTGGAGGAAGGCCGCAGTGTGACAAGTGTGGCTGCAGAGTTCGGAATTGCTCACAGCATCGTTTCACGACTTTGGAGACAATTTCAAACTACAGGAACAACTATCCGGGGGTTCAGTAGTGGTCGTCCACGAGGAACCACACCCTCAGATGACCGGTATATTGTCTTACAGACCAGAAGAAACAGGCGGAAGACAGCGGGAGAAATCGCTAGACACACGACACAGGCGACTGGACGACCGATATCGCGTTTTACCGTGGCCAGAAGACTGTACGGTGGTGGTCTGTTTGCACGACGCCCTATACGGTGTGTACCTCTAACGCCTGCCCATTGGAGAAGGCATTCTCTGTGGTGCCGGGAACACCGGAATTGGAGAGACAATGAATGGGGACGAGTACTCTTTACAGATGTGAGCAGATTCAGTCTGAGTAGCGATTCTCATCGCATACTCATCTGGAGAGAGCGGGATCATCCCTCGAACATCATTGAAAGGGACAGGTATGGAGGTCGTGGTGTTCTCGTTTGGGGAGGCATCATGCTTGGTAGTCGTACAGACCTTCATATCTTCGACGCAGGTTCAGTCAACGGGACCCGTTATTGTAACGAGATTCTTCTTCCATATGTGCATCTTTTTAGTGGAGCTATGGATCCGCTGTTCCTTTTCATTGTCGACAATGCACCATGTCATCGCACAGTAGCTGCCGAGCAGCTCTTAGAGAGTGAGGATATTGAACGTATGGATTGGCCGGCACGATCTCCAAATCTCAATCCCATCGAGCATGTATGAGACTTTCTAGGCAGATGCTTGGCAGCTCGTACCTTACCACCAGTAACGATTCGGGAGCTTCGATTGGCGCTGCAAGACGAATGGGCAGCAATGCCTCAACAACTCATTGACACCCTCATTCTCAGCATGGGCAGACGCTGTGAAACCTGCCTAGCAGTCGGGGGAGATCATATCCCCTACTAAAGACCGGATGTTTCTTGCTGGACACCCATCACAGGGATGTTTCGGCCTTCAGTCTCATTGCGCTCCATGCTACTTTTTCAATAAAGCTTCTTTTTATCCCTCTGATTTCTCTTTTAGTAAGTTTTGTTTACATTACACATGTCCTTACATATTGGGGATCTTACGGTATTAAATGTGTTGATTTGGAAAGCTTTTGTACAAAGTTATATTGAAAAAACCGTCGTCCTTAATTTTTGCACACCAGTGTAGATAATCGCTCTTTTTTTAAATGTAATACACTGAAAACATATAAAAAGCAGCAGCTACAAAATTGAACTGCAAAATTATTTCCCGTTGAAATTATCCTGTAGGCTCTAAACTAAAAGGGAAAAGGTATATTTTTGAACCTCCGTTTTTCCATTTAAACTTTGATTTTTTTCTGCTTTCAATACCCTGTGGTGTTCCTATAGGACATACGCCATATACTCTCAAACATTTTTTAGACATATAGTGTATACCCTCAAGCTTCATAAATTTTCATATTATGACATACCATGTATATGATTACATACATAAATTGTTGCTTAATGGATTACTAGGAGTATACCCTCAGAAAAATTGATGGGAACATCACTGTCAATACCATTGACCTGCTGTCACTGGAGCAAACATAAACTTGCCAACTTAATTTCTAATGTATGATATTATATGCCACTATGATGTTAGCTTTTCAGACCTGTTTTAAGCTCACAAGATGGTTAAAAAAAAATTTTCCCTGGAAATAATTTGTCACAAATGCTTTAAAAATTTAAAATGATTCCCACAAGACAGTAAATCGTAGGATCTGATTGTTGAGGAAACAAATTAACCTGTTTATAACCTGCTTACTAACCTGCTTCCTAATATGAATCTAAAATTCTTATTCCAGTTTTAAATTACTTTTAAGCTTCCGGATTGTATTTATGTTTACAAATTAATAGTTATTAAGCACGCAATTTACTGTAGTTTATTTTATGCGTTAAGTTTTTCAACCTACAATAAAAGTTCGAATATTCAACATTTCGTAACTGAAACAGTTAAATTAGAATTTGTTTCCAGATAGGCAACTCTCTACTTTCTTTCAAAAAAAAAAAAAGCTTATTTTGGTTTAGTAGTAAAGTTAATTAACAATAATGCTAATCCACAAAGCTAATTAACAATAACAGACCTTGAAATTATTCCTTAAGTTTTTGAAAGGGTTTATTTAAATAGCAGGAGACTCTTTAATGCATGCTAGCAGCCAGTGATGTGCGGTCCACCCAAGCAAACCAAGCAGAGCTTGGGCTCTTCAAAAATAAATTTCCATTTTTCATTTGTATGCTCATAATTGACAGGAAGTATGAGTTATAAGTTTTTTCTTTTCATGAATTTCACTGAAAATAAGTTTTGAAACATTTATTAGTCGCTCAAATGCCAATTTCCAAAGAAAACGTACCAAGCAAGGAAAGTGAAATCCACACTGTAGCCCATGCAGCAAAAAAAAAAAAAAATGAAGGGGTGTTGGCATGACAACACAGTGATGCCGTCTCTCCTATCCAATGATAAAAGACTGCTACTAGTGTTTCTTCAGATTCGAAACCAAGCAATCAGTTCCACGCATGGGGGAAGAAGTGTTACAACATTGGCTTTTTTTAGAGCCAAATTCGAGAAACTGTTTATTAGTAATCGGCTGGCTTCAAAAAAATTGTCTGTCTTCTTGGGTTTTATTGGATTCCGAAAAATTTTAAACTACCTTTTGATAAAAGATGAAGCTTTTTAGACTAAGTTCTTAAGACTTATTTTAAGTTCTTCATACTTTTTAACAATTTTGTTTGTTCTTTTTTCACCCTGCTTCAGCTTGCTGTTGTCATTTTGATGACTAATGTTTTTGTCTTCACGATGGTAATTGCGATGGCTTTCGTGTTGCTGGAGTATTTATTATTCCAAGATGGTGATAGCTGTTTTCTATCACAAGCGGTGATGCAGGCACACCTTTCAAGTGATAATAAAGGCCTTTAAAGCACCACATGGCTAAAAATTTAATTGTCGGAGTCAACGCCACACAGCCCCCCCCCCCCCATCCCCATCTCTCGTTGTTACCCATGCTTTAGCTATTATTATTAAAAAATACATCCCTAGTTTTTACTCTTTTAAAAACAACTCACCCAACATGTTTTTTGATTTTGTAATTTAATAGTTTGCTGCTAATGAACGAAGAAAGGAATTCATTTTTAAATGAACTATAAAATTAAATGCAGTATTTGCTTCTAAAAACTCTAAACTTGGTGGTATTTTCGTAGTATTTTATGATGCTGCATATTTTTCGACTTCAGTTTCAGTCATTATTTGTGATTCAGTCATTAAATGTTCTATTTAAGATGACGATTACTAGAATAAATACAATTTACTCAGAAAACGCAGATATATTACAAGCAAATATTATGAAACATAAGTGATAATATGAAGACAATTGGACATTACAGCTGCTTGGGCACAAGCAAGGACCACCGCACGTGCCTGCTCTCTCTCTCCTCTCTCTAGCAGCACTTTTTTTAAAACTGACAACAAGTTTTGTAGAGAGAGGTTGATAAACATTGTTTTCCTCAAAATTGCCTGATTGTGATAACTTGCTTGGTATTATAATTGCTGGATTTGCATTATAGTACAACTTGATGGAATGACTTTGTATTATACCCTTTTTTGACTCATTAAAAGTATTCGATTTAATTAGTACACTGAAAGTTATTTCTCATCTGTGTATAGGTTTAGATTATGTTGCTCATGAGGACATAATTCCTTACACCAGTACAGAGAAACAGCCAATAGCCCATGAATTATTTGATAAGTTCTTGATGTATGATCCAGAGAAAGGTAAATTTTATATTTTTAAAATTCAATGTAGTATTTTATATTACATTAATTAATGATGTAATAGTTATATAATAGGATGTGTTGTGTAAGACTTCACATATTGTACATATACAGGGTGATCATTACCTGGTATTTACATATATCAGGTCCATATATATACATATACAAAGTGTACACGCACCTGAAAAGTCGGGGAAAGTCATTGATTTCGACTATGATTGAAAATGGTTATGGAAATTCATGGTTTTCTGCAAAAAAAAAATGCTCAAAAATCATGCACTGGCTATGGATTTTGAGTTCAAGAGCATGCGTATTTATCGAATTGTACAGATTAGGTGCAAAATTTACTCATCTTAGCCTTTTCGTTCGTTTTTACGCGACAATCCCGATTTTTCACAGATTTGGAAATCCAATTGCATCCGCTTCTCTAATACTCACTCGTTTTTTCTTTACTATGTGGTTCTACCTTTCGCACATTTATAATTATGTGTTTAGCATTATTTTTAACCCTTCTCATTTGTCTAATTGTGTTGTTGAGGGCTTGTAAACTTCTAATTTTGCCGCTCTCATTCGACTCGAAAATTTTAAGTCATTTGCATCATGTTGATTCAAGAAACTCATAAAAATAATCATTAATTTAAGTCCAAAAAAGTTGCAAAAATCAAATTCGGGATTTTATTTAATATTTGTAGCCTGTTCTAAAACCATGATGGTAGGGGTAAGTGGTGTACCTCGGACATATGTGTACCTTGGACCTAGGCTGATTATAGCTCTGCTTATTAAAATATTTGAATAGCAACATGTGTAGTTAAAGTATTTGCCACTAGACGTCTCAGTGCATACCTTTCTGTTTCGTTGAAAGCTCATCTGATTAAAGTATTATTAAAAAAAGAAATATACCATTCAAAAGTAAGTTTTTCCAGATAATTTTATGTATTTTTTATTATGAAACATATATTGTTTATTTTGAAATGAAGGTCATGCATTATACAGTCATGTTCTAGCTATAACACCATGTGATTGAAACAAAGTTAGGCCTAACTGTAACATAATGGTCAGCTATTTTGTTTTTTGTAACCATGTAGTGTACCTCGAACCCAATAAAAGTGCCTAGTTATTACAACTCTTAAAATTTCATGTTCTCCAGTTTGTTGGAATAGTTGGATGAGTATTCCCACTAGTCTTCACATTATCAAATATTATCAATGGCTTTAAGGTCACTGGTTTACATATACTGAACTAGCTGCATTGCCCGGCTTTGCCCGGTCTATTTTGAAAACAAAAATTGTGTCAAGTGACGTATATTCAACAATCAGGCATAAATAAAAGAAAAAAAAATCATCATGTAAAATTTCCCCTCCAAACAATGATGACAGATATTAAAAATACTTTTAAGAAATTAAAATAAAATGAGAAAGATGGATTTAAAAAGCGAAACCATGGAAACACAAAATAAAATAAGTTTCAGAATTAAAAATGAGAAAGATGGATAATGGATTCAAAAAGCGTTACCGTGGAAACACAAAATAAAATGGCTAAAAACTTGAATAGAGAACAAATTCTTGAACTTCATTTAATTCGCTTGTAACTTTTTTTCTAATGGAGATAGAGGGTTAAACTTCCGACCAAGGGTCGAGTTAGATCTGGAGTAAAAAAGGTAGCTCTTTTCAATGGTGTCAAAAAGAAAACTGTAGGACAATTCCTTCACTTTTTATTGAAAAAAATTAATGAACAAAGAATTGCCTAAATTTTAGCTAAGCCTAAACAAATTTGAGCTAAAAACGTAAATAACTCCCGCCGCAATTAAGTTAGAGCATTGGAACTAATTGCATAGAACGCGGAAAATTCTTCCCTTTCCAACGATATATAATATTACTAATTGCGAGTAATTTTTCATCCCCATATTCGGGAATTAATGTGAAAATTGGGCCTTAATTGGAATAAAAAATGAACTATCCATCGAATTGTTTTCGAACTGGTCTGCAAACCTTCTCAGGACTTAAAGGAACAAATTGTGAAAATTTCAGCGAAATCTGCCGAGTAGTTCTCGAGTTTTGCAAGTTCAAACAAACAGACGTTTTTTGGACACTTCATTTTATACTATGTAGAGATGAAAATATTTCTCAAGATTTTGATTTCCTCCTATCAAATGTCACTCATCTCTCAATGCAAAAGTAACAAGAAAATAACACACAAAATGATTTTACTGGTGTGTCAACATCTGAAGCTGGTATTTCTTTGCCAAGGCTTGTCACTCCTGAAGAAATAAGGCCATATCCAAAGGCACTACCGAGAAAACAATTTCATAGGGGAGACCTGAAAGAAAGTCTTGTATTTTGACCGACACAGTCGAAAAAGAGCGTCTTGAAATAGAAAAGGCTAAACTGGCAATGAAAAAAGTAAAGCAAACGAAATCAGTAACCCCCCCCCCCCCCCACCAAGCCAGCTAAAGAAAAACTTTATTATTCCTCAGAGTCTGAACTTGAGAATATTGAAGATTTATATGAGGATACCGATATTTCAGATCATCATTTTAATGAGCTAGAAGATCCAGATAACTTCAATATTCACATTGGTGTTTTTGTTTTCGTGAAATTCGCTTTAAAGAAAACCATCAAATATTTTCTTGCAGAGATTATTTGTATTGCTGATGATGGATATGAAGTTAAATGTCTGAAAAAATATCCAAACTGTCAGAAGTTCCCCAGAGAAGATCCTACCCCTTATGAAGTTGATAAAAAGGATATCATATTAAAGCTACCACACCCAATACTGACTGGTGGATCTGAAAGGCAGCTCGAGAAGTTCACACATTGGAGTTGAAATACCCGATTACAATCTTAGTTAGAAATAAGTGTAGCTTAAAAAAATAATTTTTAGTATGGTTTTCAGAAGTTAGAGCGTGTTGTCATTTTATTTAAAAAGTGAACCATATTAACTCTTTAAGACCGAGTCGGGGGGAAACTTTGCCACAGTTAAGTCCTGACTTTTTCGCCTAAGCTATTTTAGAAATGGAACCGTCCATTCTGAAGACCCCTCGACTGTTCCTCTTCCATTCTTCTGTTTGCTAATTGCAATAGGCGTGGTTAGCTGTCACCTTAATCACTCACGCTTCGGGCGCGCGGACTTCTTTACTTTTGCTCTAATGGTATCTTTGATGGCATTCAAACTTATGTCGAGATGCATAACAGTCATCTTGTTTGTTTTTTTTAGAGTAGGTAAACAAAGAAAAAAAATATATTAATCATAAATAAGAACATTACAGTTCAAGCACAAGCTTAAGATTTATTATGCAATAATTTAAACTTTCTAATTTCAATCAATTAAATTTGCACAAACTGATGAGAATAATTACTGAAAAAATGTTTTTGAAAATATTTTCAAATATTTGGAAGAAATCCCCTATCTCCTCTTTTCCGTTTTTGAGTATACTATGAACAAGTAATAAAAGCTATCCCAGTCAGGAGGAAAAAAAAAAGGAAAGTTAAAAGAAAATAATAGAAAGATAATTTTTCAAGAGTAATAATGAAAAAAAAATATTTTCCTCAAAAAACGGGGGTTAAGAGAATGGTTAGTGGGGAAGCCACGAAATCTTATTTATTTCCCCCTTTTTTTTTCTTTTTTAAAGTAAAACTAGCCTATGTAATTGGATTTTGACATTACTTATTAAATGACAGGTAAAAATGGAGTTTGGCGTCAAAATTTGGGATGAATAGCTCTACCGTAGACTAACTCTTCCAGGGCCATATTTAGGGGAGGGCAGGCGGGGCTACTGCTCCGGGGCCTCCACAACAAAGGGTCCTCCACAATGAAATTTTTACAAAAGATCCTAGCTTTCACGGGTCGAAAATATCGGATATATACATATATTCGGATATATATCAAAGTATCGGATATTTTCGAAAATATGATGATCTTTTCGAACCCTGATTAGGGGCCTCCACTCCTTCATTTGCCTCGGGGCCTCCACACTTCCAAATCCGGCCCTGAACTCTTCCAATTATAATATTCATTCCAATGAAAAAACATAAGAAAAATTCAGTTTTTTTTGGAGTTTTTTGGTTTTATTCCCGCAAAATAAATTAATCCGTAAAATCAATCCGAGTAAAAATTATTTTTCAGTCGATTGTTAATTTTTAACTCTGAAAAGTGAGAGGGCAAGGCCCCTTTACTTTTAAAAGTAAGGTAAAATTGCCCCCAACCCACAAACACACAAGTTGCCATGGTTATCGTATCTAACTAGCTAATCGAATATGATAAAGATGAGAACATACAACTTTTTAACATAGAAATGCAAGATAGATAAATCTGTAAGGAACGAAAGTTTTCTTGTTTTGATGCAACTCTGAAATTGCTTAATTATTATTGACAACAATTTCATATTGGGGGAAGGAAGTGACATTTGTTTTCTCTTAAAAAATCAATTAATTCTAAATTAGTGCTAAAAGTGTAAATGCAACAGATGTAGAAGCACAGAGTTAGATTTTCTTTATATTTATCAGTAAGTAAAATGCTGTATGACATGATTTTAAAAACATATTCCCTATAATTTATTCTGATGATGTTTTCCTGAATAATGCCATTTATACAGAAGTAAATATGTACTTTAATTTGTTTGAAGAATTGAACAATTAATTTATATTTTCAAGGAAACAAAGTTGTGGGATATGCTACTGAAAGCAAGAGATAATGTCTTTATAAATTAATTAAATGAATTTAGGAAAGAATTAAATCCCATTTTTTGGTGTTTGTTACACTACAATCGTTAAAGGAATATTACAATGTGACTTAGCCCCATTAGAAATTTATGTTTATCCCATTTCAGAGACAACTGTTTTTGAAGATTTAAGCAGATTGTCATTTTTTCACCTTTTTTTTTTGTAAATCATGGTTCTGAATTTACATGTTGACAAACTGACTGAATTTCCCAAATTAATGAATAACATGTTGGTCAGAAGAAAATTAGAAAATGCTATTTTGTGATTAAATTTTTATAAGTGCAAATATATATTATATTGCTAGCAAGTATCACTTTACTCAAAATTTTGAACTCTAAAGGTAAAGTGGATAATACGGTAGTTTGTAAATTGTATAATATCGTAACAAAATTCTTTTCTTTCGACCATTCTAAGAGAACTAGTATCTAAGGCATTTTAGTCACCCGTGCCACCTGAATACTGGAGTTGATTGACCCATGCATACATTTTTACATATTATGTGTGTTTTAAGTCCTTATGGAATTATGACCTCCTATCTCACTTTTTGTGGGGCGCTACTGTTTGGGTAACAGTTGTGTGGTGGGGTGCAGTATATTTTCACGAGCAAGTTAAAGCTCTGGGCAGATTTCTTTTGTTTAGATGCCTTCCAAGCTCTGATTTGCTGAGTACTACTTTTAAGTTTCTAAAACTGGAAAGAAATAATTACATTTGGGTTGAAAATAAAAATAATGAAAATAGAAAAGGTTAATAGATGGCGAAATAATGCAAGTAGTAATTGCACACCTGTGTTTCGAGGTTCCTTGTAACCCTAAAGCATGTATATGCAGTTATTTGCAAAGTTTGTGCTTTAATGTTGCACGAATTATCATAAAAATTATACAAAACATTAATTTATAAATCCTAGAATAGAATTTATTTTTAAAAAAGTGGTACAAAAAAGTGAGGATTAGAAGTGGAGGAAATTGAAACGAAATCGTACAACACATTCATCTTTTCTCATTTTTTGAGGAAGCCAAGCGACATCAAGTCATTAGCAGCTTCCCATTCATGCAGTTGTCGCTATCACTTGCTAAATAGCTATCGGCTAGAAGAAAGGGTCTTCTTCGGGGAGGTCTCGCAGTAGGGTGTCTTCTTCCACCCACCACCCCTGAATTCACAGAACTCGGCCGGATACGGGCGGTCTCGGATCTAAGCTACAAAGCCGTATACGGCCGGCCTCGGTCTTAAGGAGTTAAGATAATAAGATCCAAATTTTTATTTATCTTTGAAACAAATAAAAAATGTATTTCTAAAATTACGTGTGGTTTACTGATTGATAAATAGTGATGTTCTTACTGAAAATCATGTTTTCTTTACCTGTTAATCATTGGTCCAAGGTACACCATCCCAAGACCCAACCGTCTTGGGATGGTGTACGCCACACCACCAGTGGTGTACCTTGGTACTAATTGCATTCTTCTGTTTTTTCTTAAAAATGTAATTGAAATAATTTAAATAAATTTTTAAGAATTACATGTTGTGTAAAAAATCATAAAGTTTTAACTAAAGGTAATAGTATTTAGATTTGGCAAATAATTATGAAATTAAAAATTGAAAAGTGAAAATAGGTCCGAGGTACCTCACCTTCCCCTAATATGTCTGGAAAGTTAATTATTAAATACTTTAATATTTTTTTTCTGATTATTTATTTTATTTATTGCAAACTAAATAAAATTAACTACACTGCCCATACAAAAGAAAATCAAAGAACTACTCCCCCCCCCCCCCCCACATGTAATGTTTTTAAAACAGTAACATTATACATTTTAAAACTAAGAACAGTGTCGCTACCCGCATAGGAAATGCTTCTCAACCCTGTTTGAGGTTGGGACCCACAGGTTAGTGTATTATTTTGGGGGCATCAAAGACTCAACAATTATGGCTTGTATAAAGCATACAAGAATTGGAAAAATATTTCATCATGCGTATCCTGATAGTGTCAGCCATTGCAGAAAATTTTCAAATGATACAGCTTTTGAAAACTTTTAAATTACTGATTGTTCAACATTTCTTTGTGTTTTAAATATCGCACATTTATTGTTATTTTAAGTCGGTGGTTGTCAATTTCATCTTTACAGTCCACTATTAAAGATTGATTTTGAAGCTTTATTAGTGTGGTGTAAAATAGTTGTCTAATGCTGAAACTTTTATATGAACTGGAACCAAACCACACCTATAAAGTTCATGCTTCCAAACTCCAAACAGTCCTAACTAGTGATTGAAAAATCTTATTTCTTCCTTCAAAAGTCTTTGAATACACCTTGAAAATTTTTTCCAATTTTTAGTTTGAGTATTTTTATAGCAGTACTGTATTAGAAAGCTTTTTGTGGTTCTTTTATATAAAATTTTCAAACAATTCATACAGCAAGTTATATAAAAACATAAGAAGGTAAATTTTGGAATGAAAGTTACAAGTCTTTTTGAATTTCAAAGTAACTTTGTGCCTAATTACTTTTCTTTTTTTTTTTTCAAATTACTGTAAGTACATAAGCAGTTAGCATGTTTAATTTAATCCTCTTGTGATTTTTGATGAAATATTACATTCATTTAGCAAAGATGCAAAGATGGTAAACATGTTTAACTACATTTTCAAATTTTTATACTTTTTCAGGTTCCAATTACGTATGATATAATTGATAAATACTATTTCAGATCCTCCTTTTAGTTCCAGAGAAACTTTAAGAGCTTGGCAGGAAAAGAATCATCCTTGGCTAGAACTTTCTGATGTTCATAAGGAGACAACAGAAAACATCAGAATTACTGTGATACCTTTTTACATGGGACAAAGGGTAACGTTTTTAAGTAATATATTAGCAAGTTTTTCCTTTAGCGAACTTGTATCTGATCACTACTTTGTAAATTTATGCCACAGCCATGTAAATTATATTTTTTAGGTTGCTCAGAATGCTGGTGTTTACTGGGTAAGTTTTTTCAAAATTAATTTTTAAGGTTTTTATTATTTTTATAGGTATAACAATATACTAGAAATTGCGTAAAGAGCAAATGAACCCTTAATAACATAAGCACCAGGAAGTTTTTGGTAGCTCAAAGCTGTGATTAAATAGTTGTTAGCATACATGTAAATATATATGTTCCAACTCTCGTTACTTACACAAATAAGATAAGTCCTTCTCTTCTACGACACTCACATTTAATTTCACACTAAACACAAGTACAAGTACGAACACACTTAAACACAAATAAGTGACACTGAAGTATAAGTTCCCATCTGGAACCATAACATAATTTTCTACAGAGTTCCCGTCTGGAACACTTGCTTGTTTCCGCTCAAGCATCCGACTCCCATCTCTCTTGCGCGTTTTCTCACTCTGGAAAGTTTCTCTCACAAGAGGGTGCTTTGTGCAACAGTTTTTTACACAAATCAAAAAACAACACTGCAAAACGAAAGTTCACAGCATCGGGCATCCTGCAATACTGGCGTCCTCGTCAGCATCACATCTACAGAACATCTACTTAAAAGAAAAACTGAAAAGATAAGAAAAAACAAATTAAACATGACATTAAAGGATATTTGTAGACCAGGGTTTCATGTGGTCAGCTGCTGTACTAGTTTTGTTTGGTCTGTCGTGGTGTCCAATCTTCACGACATCATAACGATCATGAGGCTTCACTGCTGTCACACGATACGGTCCGAAAAATTTCATTTTCAGTTTTAATCCAGAACCAAATTGAGTGCGCTGGATGGCTATTAGGTCATCTGTTTTATACTCGCGAGGTTTTTTCCTCTTTTGATTAAACTGACGGCAGTTTTCTTGCTGTATTTTCAAGATATTGTTCTTAGCTTCTTCTCATAGTTTTTCTCTGTCTGCCATAACACATTTAACAATTTCATCTTCTAACAACTTCTGAATTCTCACCTGGACCTTTATCAGATATTATCCGCGATGGACTACCGAATACATTGCTCTGTAACTGCAGTTTTTCAATAGCATCTTCAGATAATGTGGATTTTACTGGATAAAACCATACAAATTTTGTAAACGCATCTACCACCGTAAAAATATGTTGGTACTGTTTGTTTGTGGACGGAAGAGGTCCAATAAAATCACAGTGATAAGTGTCTAAGAGGACATTATTCTTAGGGATTGGGTTTAGCATTCCTTCCCCTTTTCCTCGCTTCTTATTGCATAAGATGCAGCTTACACAATTAGCTACTACGGTCTCTACTAATTTTCGTGCACTAGGAATATAAAAGTCTTGTTTAAGTACCTCCTCAGTTTTCGATGCGGAAAAGTGTCCTTGATTGTGTATGTTTCGTATAATTTGCAATTTCATAGCTTCAGGTATAACTAACAATCCTCTACTGTTTTCGTATTTATACAACACACCATTTTTAAGAAAATGACCGTTTTGTTCTCCGTTTTGTTCAATTAATGTTTTAAGTGTTTTAACCTAGTCATCAAGTTCTTGAGCAGCTGCAATTTGTGTTGTAATGGCATCTTGTGAACGCGTTACTACGCAAGCAACATTACGGCTTAAAGCATCGACATGCTTCATTCGTTCACCCTCCCTATGTTTAATTTCGAAATCAAATTCTTGTAAGAACATTACCCATCGTGCTATTTTTGGAGTAAGATCCTTCTTGTCCAATGTCTTTTGAAAAGCGCTACAATCTGTAATTATTTTGAATCTTGATCCCAGTAGATAGTGTCTAAACTTTTTAAGAGCTTCTATTACTGCGAACGCCTCCAATTCAAAAAGTGCAATACTTTTCTTGTGTGGGTGATGTTTTCTTAGTGAAGTAATAAATTGGGTGAAATTGTCCTCCTTTGGATTGTTGTAATAAAATTGCTCCAAACCAATGACTACTAGCGTCCGTGTGTAACTTTATAGGAGCTTCTTGGGTAAAAATATGTAAAACTGGCTTCTGTATCAACATTTCCTTAAGTTTAACAAATGATTCTTCTTGTTCACAATTAAATTCGAAGGATTTGTTACCTCGCAGAAGATTGCTTAGGGGCTTGGCTATCTGCGCGTAATGCGGAATAAATTTTCTAAAGTATCCTGTAAGGCCTAAAAAACTTTGAACCTGCTTCAATGATTTTGGTCGAGGAAATTTTTGAACTGCATGTATTTTCGTCGGAGATGGTTGGATTGTGTTGTTTTCTATTATGTAGCCCAGAAATTCAATTCTTTTCTTCAAAATCTGAGTTTTTCAGAAATTGAACTCTACTCCATACTCGGTAGCTATTTTAAGAACTCGTTTCAATTTAACAAGTCCCTCTATTTCATTTTCTGATGGAATAATTAAATCATCCATATAAATACTGACTGTGTTGTCGCGCATTAAATCTCTGAATATATCGAAAATGTATCTTTGGAACACGTTCGGTGATACGGAAAGACCAAATGGAGCTTTTAAAAATTCATATTGACCCTTTGTTGTCACGAAGGCAGTATATTTGGTACTTTTCGGGTCAATGTCCACATGGAAAAACCCATTCTTTAAATCTAACGTTGTAAATACTTTAGCTTTTTCAAGATGATCCAAGACATCTTCAATCAAAGGCAACAGAAATTTATCCTTTATAATTTTTTTGTTTAGTTGTCGGTAATCAATGCATAGTCTGTATGATAGGTCTTTTTTATGACATAACACCAATGGCGCGCTATAGTTTGAAGAACTATATTTTATTACTCCATTTCGTAACCATTCCTCAATCTGATCATCAACAATATTTTGTTCTGCGAAAGAAATACGTCTGGGAGATAAACTAACAGGTTTATCTTCTGTCAAAATTATATTCATTTTCACTTCGGAATTCTTTATCTTGAGTGTTTTATAACAGTTAATTAATTCTAAGACCTCTGCTCTCAACTGTGTATTAGCAATATGAGTCAAATCTAACTCATGGATATTTATCCCGTTAACAAGTGTAGCCAAATCGTTGATGCAATCATTTTGTGATTTACTACTGTTTATTTCAGTATCATCTACACCCACTACTAAAGATTCATTTGGGTTCCTTACTTTTCCCTCCTTGGCCTCAGCTGGAAAACTTTGACCTTGCATTTCGGCTTCTGAATTAATTATGCCCTCTTCAACTGAAATGAACGGATCATTTCTTCTCCCTGCCAAAGTCATTTCGATCCCTTTTTTCTGCTAGCTGATTTGACATGGATGCATTGATGGAAAAAAGATTAACTGAATAATTTTCTCGCAATCCTAGAACCTTTAAAGTAGACCCCGATAATGAAATATTAAATTTGCTAATTACATCCATTCCAATTAAAATATCACAACAAAGATTCTTAAGAAAAAACAGTTTCACGCGAAATTTAAATTATCAACAACAATATCTGAATAAAAATAACCAATAGACTTGACATTTTCATTTCCAATACCATTCAATACTATATCACAAGGTATTAATTCGGGCTTTCCGAGATGCTCATAAAAATCGGATTTGGCAATTGACAAATCTGATCCGGTGTCAAAAATTGCATTTACAAATTTATCCATAATTTGAATATTTTTGAACAATTTCTCATTTCTATTACGACATGTATTAATTGAAGGTTTATTTACATCATTGATATTAACATTTTTATTACATTCATATTTCCGATGACCATCTTCATTACATTTTTGGCACTTAATTCCCCTTGCTTTGTTAGGGCACTGAGAAATTTTGTGACCCATAGCATTGCAACCGAAACATTTGATTTGCTGGTTTGAAGAGCTTGCTTGCGAACGAGTTGGCGATGGTTTGGTTTTACCGTCATATTTCAAATTATTTTGAATTTCATTGGATTTTGGATCTTTCGAAGTCCGTTTTTTAAGGTGAAATCTTGCAGTCTCATACTCATCTAGTTTACTTACTAAATCGGTTACTTTATTTAATTTTGGAAATTCTTCAACAAAATGATCTCTAGTTTCAAACGGTATTCTTCTCTTAATTTGATCAGCAACAAAAAGATCTTTTAATTCTTCAAAGTTGTCGATGTCTAATCCCTTAATCCATTCTTCAAGAAAGTTGTTCAATTCGTGCGCGTAATCACGCCAAGACGCATTTGCTTCTTTTTTATGAGTGAAGAAATTCTGCCTAAATTGCTCTGGTGAAAGTTTAAATCGCTTTTATAAGATCTTTTGAACATATTCATAATCGCTGGCTTGTGGGTCCGGTTCTCGTGCTACTAAATTAGCAATGCCTAATGGTAGAAGGCCTAAAAGGTAAACTACCCAATTGTCTTTTGGAATGTCCAATCGACTTATTTGTTTTTCAAATAATGAAAAATAAATGCTCAAGTCACTGTTTTTATCGAAACGAGACATAAGCTTAGAAATGTCAATTTGAGGTGACAGTGTTAAACTTGTAAGCTGTTTAGATTCTAATTCTAATCTCTTTAATTCATATTCCCTATCCTCGAGTTCCGATTTTGCTTTTTCTTCTTTTTCATCCTGCATTCGCTCGAGAATAGCTCTAATAAATTCTTCATCATATTCTTTATCACTCGTTATTATTTTAACTAAATCTGCTACTTTAGGGTTTTGACATACTGTCAGCCCAAGCTCATCAACTAGAGTAAGAAGATCATTTTTTCTAACTCTGGCTAGGTACGCCATATTTCAAAATTACAGAACTTGGATAAACACAGTAAAAATAAATCAGTAAAAAGTACTCACTGCCACTTCTTGAGACTTTCCAGAACTATAGCCGAATTCTATACTAATTCCATCCTAACTCCATCCGGAACGGGCCACCATGTAAATATAGATCTTCCAACTCTCGTTGCTTACACAAATAAGATAAGTCCTTCTCTTCTACGACACTCACATTTAATTTCACACTAAACACAAGTACAAGTACGAACACACTTAAACACAAATAGTTGACACTGAAGTATACGTTTCCATCTGGAACCATAACATAATTTTCTACAGAGTTCCCGTCTGGAACACTTGCTTGTTTCCGCTCAAGCATCCGACTCCCATCTCTCTTGCGCGTTTTCTCACTCTGGAAAGTTTCTCTCACAAGAGGGCGCTTTGTGCAACAGTTCTTTACACAAATCAAAAAACAACACTGCAAAACGAAAGTTCACATACATGTTACACTATCTGCTATTTTCATAACATTTGAATTTGTTTGCAATAATTCACTGACAGTTCTCTTGCTAATTCCACTTGTATTGAATAACAAGAAACTCGAAAAGGTATTGCTGTCAAGTTGGCGTAAATGTAAAAGAATATGAAAAAAGGATAACAGTCGAAACTGCAACCAGTCGTGTTTTCTGGAATTTAAAATGCTCATTTTTGTGGATTGGAACAACTAGCTTGCCATATTGCCTTTCAATACCACAGTTTCTGAGTGGCTTTGCAAGTTAGGCAATAACTGATCTGTATGGAGCTCAATGCACAAACGTTCTTTACTTTTTGGATGACCCTCATATGATGCTATGTGTATTTGCTGTTAGTATTTATTTGTAAAAGCTGACCTAAATTGCAAATTTGCATCTAAATTAAATTGATTTAGGGCATAGAAAGAAAGGATATAATGTATAGTAGTAGTTTTTAAGGCATTATTGTATTTAAATCTGCACAGTAATTTTACTAAAAAATATTACTAGCTCTTGTAATTTTTTTTTTTTTTTTTTGCATGATTTATGCAGTGGCGGTACTGTATTCGCTTGGAAAATTTAGGTGAACTAACAGTTCAGCTTCGGGAAAGACACTGGAGAATATTCTCACTCTCTGGATCATTAGAAACTGTTCGAGGAAGAGGGGTTGTTGGGCAGGTAAAGACATTTTCATATACCTTTTGAAATTCAAAAACTTATTCTAGTATTTATGCAATGGTTTCAGTTTTTTTAAATTAATCATTTAGAATATTTTTGTATAAAATCAATAGAGTAAAAATCCTTAAAATATTGTAGATCAATTAGTAAATAGTATTAACTTTAAAAAAATAATAATAATAAAAATAAAAATAATAATTTTTTTTTTCTCCTTTAATATTTTTCACTATTTTAAGAAACTAATATATTTTGTGGCCCTTTCTCCTTGGGCTGAGGGCAATGCTGGAAAGAAAGTGAATCCTTTCTTGTACAGTCGACTCTTGCTAACTCGAAATTGAAGGGAAGACATAAAAAATTCGAGTTACCGAAAATTCGAGTTATCAAAAATCTTACAAAAAATCATTCTATTTAAGGTATAAGTATTCTTATATGCCTCATTAAAAAAGCGAACACAAAATAAGAACATACCTTACTTTATTTAAAATATCTGTCAAGAAAAGTTTGACGGGTACTCTTTTTTTCTCTCCACGTCAATTATATTTTCCAAATGGGAAATAACATTGAATGTCTTTAAGTCCATATCAGGTCTCGATTCAATAAACAACCACTTCACATGCATGGCACTTTTTGCTTCATTAAAGGTTATCTTTTTTGGATGGATAAGTTCTTCACTCTCATCATCTTCCTCTTCTGAGAGTGGTCTAAATTCATCAATTATGTCTTTGTCCGATAAATTTCCACACACTTGAACATCATTATCTATGTTGACAAAGTCTCAAAATGTTGTTACATGATCTAGCTGCAGAGCTTTTGACACTAAACTCCATTCCTCATCAACTACTTCCTCAATTTCCTTTTCTTTTTCTTCCTCTTCTGGGTGGATTTCCTCAGCAGATGCTTTATGGAAACCTGCCTTTCTAAAGCAATTTGCTATTGTCTTTTGTTCAACGCAATTCCAGGCTTTATCAACCATTCTCATTGCTTGCAACACATTTACAGAAGGGTTGCTTCCTTCATCAATTTCAGCAATGCATTTTTTTACGACTTGATCACGATATTTTAGTTTGAAATTTTGGATGATTCTCTGATCTAACGGCTGTAGTTTTGAAGTGGTATTGGGAGGAAGGAACTCCAGTTTTACAGATTTTAATTTTGTTGTAATTGAGCTTGGATGGGCTGTACAGTTGTCAACAAATAGGACAATCTTGCGGTTTTGACTAGACATTTTGCGGCCTAAATTTTTCAGCCATTTTTCAAACAATTCGGCTGTCATCCATGATTTTGTGTTAGCTTCATAATCCACAGGAAATGATTTAACTCCAGCGAAACATCTTGGCTTTTTTTATTTTCCTATCATTACTGGCTTCATTTTTTCTGATCCATCCATGTTGGTGCACAGTAACAAAGTTACTCGTTCCTTGCTTCTCTTTCCAGCCTGGCAAGCTTCCCCTTGCACAGCCATTGTTTTGTCAGGAAGACATTTAAAAAATAGACCTGTTTCATCGGCATTGAATACATCTTTGTCGTCATACTCTTTTAGAATTGAAGACAGTGATCCCTTCCATTCTTCGCAGACTTCTTGACTTACACTTCCACTTTCTCCACAAATTTTGTAAAAAGTGATATTGTTTCTTTTCTTGAAATTTTCAAACCAACCACTGCTTGCTTTGAAATCTGTAAAGCCCAGTTGCTTCCCAAAATTCTCCGCTTTTTCTCTCAATATGTTTCCACCGAGTGGAATGTTCTGGGTACGGCACTGGGTAATCCATTTTATCAAGCACTTTTCTACTTCCCGGTATTCCACTATCTTCATTTTTTTCCGATCCCCTTGATTGTCATCAAAGTTTTTCAGAATAGTCTCTTTATTTTTGAGAATGGTTGAGAGTGTGCTGTTCAAAATGCCAAATTCCTTCGCAATATCTATCTTTTTCTTTCCCCCTTTTTTAACCGCATCAATCTCCTTTTTTTTTTCTCTGCAATAGAAAGTGTAGTGCATTTTCGTTTTCGAGGACACGTTTTTCTTCTCTAGAGCGCATAAATGGGGAGAGAAAAGGGATAGCTGTTTGAAAATTCAAGTTTTAAGGGATTGAAATTTTTTTAAGTGAAAGGGAAAAAAAATCGAGTTACCGAAAAGAAGGTGAATTTAATTCGAGTTAAAGAGATAAAATTTCATTAAAACGCAATAAAGGTGCAGGGAAATACTTTTTTTTTCGAGATATCAAAAATTTTGAGTTATTGAAGTTTGAGTTATCGCGAGTCGACTGTAGTAGTAAATCCACTAGTCTAATATAAACTAACATTATAGTAATATCTTGGTAGACTCACTTGAGACAGGCAGAAAGAGAATGACAGTGAGTAGTTGTCCTTCCTTGCATTTCCTTGATCTATTTATTACCTTACTAGCTGCATTGCATGGTCTACTAAAAAAAATCAAATTTGTGTCAAGTGATGCATGGTGAACAATAAGGCAAAAAAAGTGAATTTTCCCGTCAATGTTCAGAAAAGAGCAATTTTCTGATTAAAAATTTAAATTTAGATCTCTTCAGATTTTTTTTTAAATCCCAAAACTTCAGTCATCTTTTTTATTAACCAGCATCAGGTGTGATCTTTCCACATTGCCATGGCCGTTAGAGTGATGATTGTTAGTTAGATGAATTTGCATGGATTAATAAATTATGTTCTGAAAATTTCAGAAAAATATTTAAATACTCCGACTAAAAATAATTCTAAAATTAACTTACATCATCTTAACATAATTTTTCCAATCTATTGTGTTCCACAAAAGCTATTAAAACTGGCAAAAAGTGCACTTGGTATTAAAAAAACAAAACAGAATATGAAAGCTAAATCCATTACTCTTTCCCTGCCATTTTGGCAAAGCTCTTCAGAATCCATCCTGCCCCCCCCCCCTCCCCATCTACTCCTCTACTACTCGGAAGTTATTAATGTGGCCTAGGCTGTTTTGGATCAGTTTAATTCCACTGCACTATTCCACTGGACAAGACAATAACAACAATACATAAAAAAAAGTTTTCACTTATTTTTCCCACAAATAACTGATTACAAAACAGATGATATTTTATTAAGAAAGATCACTCTTTTTTTTAAAAATATTCTTCATGTTTGTTTTTTATTTCCTTCCTTCAGGAAAATAATATTATCTGCTAGGAATCAAATCCTGCTTTATTTAATTTCAATTCCATAATCAGAAACAGCAAACGATACTTTAAAAATGAAAGTAAGCCTTGTTTTCGAATGTGAAATCAACTTAAAATGAAGAATTAGGCGGTGTTCCAGTTATCCCTCAAACTTTGGGTAAAGTTCATATTTTGTAGCTTGTTAAGGGTTTTCAGATTCTGCAAAAAAAAAAAAAAAGACTTTTTTTCAATGAGATACTCGTAATTTACTGATTTTCTATAAAAGTGGAATAAAGCCTATGTTGTATGAAAAAGGTAGCCTATGTTCTATTCTGCACCCCTGCCAATGTGTATAGAAAATTTTTGTGAAGATTGGTTGAGTAGCTTAAGGTGTGAAAGAATTATAAACAAACAAATATACAAAGAAAGTCACTTTCATAATAGCCTACTATTTATATTCACTACATAATAGCCAATTATCGAGTAACTCTCCTGATGTCATCAACAATGAAACTCCCACCACCGCATGATAATTTGATAATATGTTTTGGTAATGTTTGACATGATGGGAAATGCTTTATTGTGACAAGGCTAAACTGGATTGAGTAACTTGACTGTTTTACTGGTAAGACTCATTTCAGGGGAATGAAGAAATGAAAAAGTGGTCAACAATGAATGCTATCTACTGGAGTTAGGGTTCAAGTTTCAACTATCAAAACATCACCAAATATTGATCAAGTCATAGTTAAATTACTTTCTTTTAAAATATGCCAAAATCTAAATATTAAAAAAAAATGAACTACATTTCTTGTTTCAAAATGATTATAAAATTTTTATGGAATTCTGAAAGAAATTTTAAGCATATCTGATGATACAATTGATTTATATGAAACACCAATGTAATTCACATGCATTATGTAAATTATGTTTAGTGCCTTACTATTGGAATATTTTGTCATAAAGCAACCAAATTAGAAAATGAATTCATTTTATTTTGCATAGGAACCAGTGTTATCAAAAATCCAGCCAGCTTTTCAGTACAGTAGTCATGTGAGCTTGCAGTCACCATGTGGTCATATGTGGTAAGAATAATATTTTAAAAACTTTTTTTTTAATTTTAAAATACTAACTTGTTGCAATTAATATTTTCAATGAGAATTATATTATAGCTAATTTATTTAATCCCTGAACTTTTACTGTGAAGTGTGTGACATAACTTTACTAGTGTGACTTTATCAACTTCTTTATCTTAAGAGTATGCTATGAAATGATTTTAGTTAGTAGCCCCTATGAGTTTTCAGTGCCTTTTTTCCTGATTATATTTCCCACTCTTACTTAAAACATGTAGCATTTTCAACTACTAACCAAGGATGTTACTTCTCTGATGTTAGGTCTCCCAACAGATTGTTTATTATTCCTTATGGAGAAAGTTAAAAGAACCTTCATTCTAAAAAAAAAGGACTGAAAAGACCTTAATATTAACTTTTAAAGATTAAAATCAGAGGTTAATCAGCTGTAGTTATCTATATTGCGGATTGTTTATAATCTGCTAATTTGCCAAGTGAATTTTTTGCATCCACCAATAGTTCCAAACTCAAGTTGTTGTGCTCCCATTTTATTTAAAACGTCAACCTCAAAATAAGAGTTATGTCGAGTGATGCATGTTCAACTATTAGGCTTAAATAATAGCGGAATAAAATTTCACATCAAAATAATGATTCTTAAATTTCGTTAATGGCAAATCTAAAACTCCGCAGTGCAAAAAAAAAAAAAAGGATGAATGGCCACAAAATAATCAAAAGGAGAAAAATTTTACCTCAAAACAAAAAGAAAACATTTTGTTACCAGTCAAAAAAAAAAAAAAATGGCAGCAGATCAAAAATGATTTTATTGTATCAATTTAAATTGAACTCACCCAAACGATAAATTTCCAATTTGATATGGATGCTTCATTAGGCTTAAAAATGAGTATAACTTTGTTTCCTGGAGATTTTACAGCCTGATTTTTTTTTGAAATTCCAAGAAAGTAAATCTACTTTGGGGGTATTTTTCGTGGGCTTTCAAGGTGAGACTTAATCAAGAAAATGAGATCAAGAAGTCTGTTGGGTTACTAACTGGACACTACTCTCTTAATAGACATCTTCATCTGATGGGTGTTACCGACAATCCTTCATGTACAGGATGCCATATGGCTGATGAAAGCTAATTCATGTGCTATGTGAATGAGACTTCTACTCAGTGCAACGATTTGAACACTTGGGATACCACTATTTAGATCTCTGGGAACTGCCTAGAATTTCGGTTAGGCAACTGCTGAAATTTATTTCTGTTACTGGGCTCCTTCAGTAGTCTGAGCAGAGACAGTACAATAGACCTGCGGTCTCAGCGCTCGCGCTAGTTTCAAGCGCCCTCGTTTTCACTTCATACTTCATAATCAGGAAAATTAGATAGTTATTTCAGGTAGAAAAAGCCCATTAATGCCTTTTTCGTGTCCTAAAGTTAAAATTTGAACGTTTTGGTACTCTTTTGGCATTTAAATCCCCTTAACGTTCCTTCTTGGGTGCCCAAGTACCTCCCTGCCAAATTTGGTCGAGATCCGACATAAACTGGATTTATATAGGGAACGTACACACACATACATATGCATGCATACATACATTCTTTGTTTTGTTTATATAGATTTAAAAATTATTGTGAAATAGGTGAGAACGACATTTCTATTCTTCTTACTCAAAATGGAAAAAAAGGGAACGGCTTTTGAAAAAACAAACTTTTAAGGACTTAAAACCAAAGAAGGAACTTTCAAGAAGGTTGATCTCAAAATGTGACTCTAATCAAAAGCTTTTAATTTTTGTTGCACTTTCAAATTTAACATGTGTTTCAAATATATTTTTACTATTTTCCAGACTTATTTTCCTGTGGAATAGAGAACCATGGGCGGATTTATGGGCGTAGGCGGATTTAAGACTAAGTTCCTGGGGCGGCAGGATTTTTTTTTTTTTTTTAGCAACATTTTTATTGCCCACCACTCCCATGTTTTTGTCTGTTTCCTGTGATGCATAAGTCCATGCTTTACTTTTTTGTGTGTCGTTTTCATTAATGTGTGTTTTCATGCTGTCCTTTTTGAATTGACCTTAAGAGAGGGAGCTGGTATCGAGAGAGTGACGCAGGGCTCTCTTTTAAGTGGGAAACAGAATATCTCCAATTTTAGGGGGCTGGGTGTTTCTCCCCCAGAGGAAATTTTTTAAAATGGATATGAACTTCTGCATTTTGAAGCCTTATAAAGGTTAATTGGATAGACATAGAAATTGATAACTAGATTATACAGTTGTACAGTATTGTTCAAACTTTGTAAGAAACAGCCGTTTTAAGTTTGAAAGAAAAAATAAACTATAGATTTCTCATTACAACAACCTTTTTTTAATTATAAGTAGTGCAGAAAACGAAAAGGTATAGAGGTAGTGTATCATTTTTTTCCTGGCTAAACAGATTAACAATATGAAGTAGAAGTAATTAGAGCCCACTTTGCTTAGGATTTTCAAAGACTTATCTAATTATTTTCAAGGACTCTAGAATAAATAAAATTATTTAACGCACTTCATTTGTGCTTTCCAGTCTCTCATATTTTAGTACTTGATTGTACATTTTTACAGTCCTGTTCTAACTTTGTGAAAAATAGCTATTTTAAATTTAAAAGAAACCATAGATTTCTCATGACAACAACTTTTTTTCAGTTGCAAGTGGGGCAGAAAATGAAAAGAAATAGAAGTAGTGTGTATTTGTTTCTGTGATAAACAGATAGACAATATGCAGAAGAAGTAAGATAAAAGCAATCAATACAAAAGAATTTCTAAAATACTGCATTCGGGATTGAATAAATACAAGATATGAAGCATGTGAGTCACAAAAATTTATTTCAAATAATATGTTACAAACGTAAGAACCATGATTTTTACATTTTTAATACAGGATGTGGCAAGGAGCTGAATTTGACATATTTTGGCATCCCTCCCCCTCTACTATTTGTTAGAAATTTTTAAATTTAAGGTTTGTAGCCATACGTTTCCAAATATTCAAGGTTTTCAAGCACTTAAAAATGAAATTAGTTTTTTCAAGTAATTATCATTTTTTAAGAGACGAATCATGAACTTTTTTTGGGAGTTAGGGACCCACTTCAAAGCAGGGGCCCTAAGCAATAGCTTGTTTATCTTATAGGCAAATTTGGCCCTGTTTGTAGTTCGCTCCTACCTGCAAATTTTTGCTTGATTTTTTTGTAATTTTTACAAAAATTTGTCAGTTTTTATGTTTAAAGGATTTTTATGATTTTACCAGTCTTTGTTAGGTTTTTATAGACTTTTATAAAATTTCAGCAAATTTTTTCAAAACTTTTGATGACTCAATTATTTAGATTTCAATAATGACAAGGATTGACTCACTTAGACTTAGATGATTATGACTTACCTTACTTTTTAAACAGTACTTATAAAGTAAGTAAAATTGTACTCTCCTTCTAAGTAAAAAGATTCATTTAATCAGAACACTCAGATAACTGAAATTTATTCAGTTTGTAATGGTATTTATTTTCTCTCTCTCTGTCTTAAAAAAAAGAAAGAGAGAGAAGGAAAAAAAACTATGTTTTTTAGAATTTCCCCCAAAAGGCCAATTAATCTACCAAGAACATAAATATTATGCACAAATATATTTGAAACGTAGACACAAATCATAAGGAATAAATCGTTCTGTTAGGGGAAATGGGGAGGAGGGGAGTTTTTTCCCCTTTGCTTTAGGTTCTAATTTGTTAAAATAATCGTCAATTATTTTAAGTGTTGCAGCTTAATGTATAGCTCGTTTAGCCTATATTTTCATTCATATACTTGCCCAAATGGTTTTCAGTAAAAAATAGTGAATTTGGACACATTTTCAGCACCCCAGTGACAGATGTACTATTTGTATTTAATATTCGTTTTTTTTCCTTTTCTTTTCTTCCATCAGAAAAGGACATTCGCTTTTCTTTTCATTTTCATTGAACTATTAAAAAAAGAAAAAGTCATGATTTTTTTGTTTTAAGATTTTGGAAGATGTGTTTTACTATATAAAGTCCTCCCAAAACTGGGTGAGGGGCATTGCCCCCTATAAATCAACCCATGCCCTTCTGAACTATTCAAAAAAGAAAAAATATTTTCTTTTTTTTTTTAACTTTTGGAAGATGTGTTGTTACTACATAAAGTCCTCCCAAAACTGGGGGGGCATTGCCCCCTCCGCCTCCCATAAATCCGCCCATGTTTATTGGAGGGCAGAGGGGGGCAATGCCCCCCAGTTTTGGGAGGACTTTATGTTGTAACAACACATCTTCCAAAAATTTTAAAAAATATATTATTATTTTTTTCTTTTTTGAATAGTTCAGAAGGGCATGAGTGGATATATAGGGGGCAATGCCCCCCCCCCCCCAGTTTTGGGAGGACTTTAAAAAGTAACAACACGTCTTCCAAAATCTTAAAACAAAAAAAATCATAACTTTTTCTTTTTTGAATAGTTTAATGAAAATGAAGAGAAAAGCGAATGTCCTTTTCTGATGGGAAAAAAGAAAAGAAAAAAAAACATTAAGTACAAATGGTACAGCTGTCACTGGGGTGCTGAAAATGTATCTAAATTCACTATTTTGGACTAAAAACCATTTGGGCAAGTCAGGGCCGCGCTGTCCCTATGTGCAAGGTTGTGCGACGTGTTGTATAATATATTCAGACATAATTGGTCTTGCCATTTAAACAACCCTCTATTGTCATCATAAATATATACGTATCAATTTTTTCATTGTTTGTCTCACTGTCCGGTAGATGGCGCCATGAGTAGACATCAACTGTGTTTTTTCTGTGGGATATAAGAAGTAAGATCACAGAGGGTTTGTGTGGTATTTTGGTGTGTGGCTATCTTGTAACATGGTGCTTTCTTTTTTTCATGTCCGAATGGGTGTATTATATAGAATATTCACCTTACAGGTATGAAGTTAAATGTTCATCCATCCTGTTTTGCAACGTACATTGTAATTTCTTTAACTTACCAACTATTTTAGACTTTTAAATAAAAGCTTTTAATAGCAGAAGTATCTTTCCTTGTAATGTGTAATATTCACTCTGCTTAGTGTTAGACAGTATTAGAATATGTCGGATATCTTCGCTTATGGCGTTTGATATTCTGTACATAACATTTGGTTATGGGCAGTTATCATGCTAGTTCTAGTATTTAATTGTATAAGTAAGGAAGAATATTTTTGAATGACCTTCATTATTATCGCTAGTATTTTGAATAAAAGTGAAATTATCATTTGTTTTCCACTTAAACATACACCTATTCGGACTTTGAGGAAAATTGCACAAGATGGCCGCCAAGTATAAACAAGAATGAAACGATGTATGAAGATGGGGAGGCCATGTTTTATCCCCATATAAAAGTTTTTATTTTAATAGTAATAGTTATTTCTCACAATTTTTTGAGAAACATTGAAATTTTAATGAGGAATTTTTCGGAAATTGTAAAAAAAGTAGAAATTGAACTTTAAATTTTTTTTGAAAAAATTTTTTTTTGCTGGACTTGTCTGTCATTTCCAAATTGAAATATGGCACTAATTCAGCCTGCAATTGAAAAGCTGAGTGCAAATAACTACGCAAGTTGGGCCAGAGACATTAAATTCATACTCATTGAAAGAGGAGTATTTACGACTATTAATACTGACACTCCTGAAATAAATAAAGAGACAAATATTACGGCTAAAGAAGTTGATGATTTTATATCTAAATCGCAGACTGCACTTGCTCTCATCTATTTGAGCATTACTCCATCATACAGACAAATCATTGAGTCATGTGATACAGCGAAGGAAGCCTGGATTCTACTGAAGACACATTACGAACCAGATAATCGGTCCAGACATATGCAGCTCTTCTCTGAACTATTAGTTTGCCGTCTACAACCTGAAGAGAAAATTGACTTATTTTCGTCAAGAATATGTCACATCGCCGAACAGCTGAAATCCATTAAGCAACCAGTTCCTGAAATATACTTGACCTTTCAACTACTAAGACATCTGCCTGATGCATTTGAGCCAATCGTCCAAGCTATTCTCAGATGGGATGACACTAAGTTTAACTACAGAGATGTGCTCCTTGAGCTGATTTCTGAGGAATCCCGCCTACTCCTTAGAGAACAGGACAGGACCGCCAATTTTCTTCCAGAGGTCCAGTACACCAAGAGGAGGATGAGATGCTACAGATGTGGACGATGGGGACACAGTAAACAGCAGTGCCGTGTTCTGACAAAAGCCAGGAGTGACGACTCATCTTCAACGGAAGCTGACCGTACTACAGGTACAGACAAGAATCTGAACAAGAAGAGTAGAAATAAGTTTCAAAACCAAGAAAAAGTCCAAGAAATCTTCCAAAGGACATTTCGACTCCAGAAGTTCTTCCGATGAACATTCCGACTCCAGAGATTTTTCCAGTAAAACAGGTACTCTTTCACTTTTTACACAGGCTAGCTATACAAGCAGCAAACAAACCCAGAATGCATTTGTGTTTGATTCGGCTTCTTCTCATCATTTTGTAAAAGATAAATCTTTTTTTGTGGACTTTACTCCAATAAAAGAAGAAATGTCAGTAGCTGTAAAGGGTAATACTTTTCCAATTGAAGGTAAAGGAACTGTAAAATTGAAAATAGGTCATCAAATTTTTAAATTTACAAATGTCATGTATTGTCCAAAATTGCGTAGAAACCTGATTTCTGGTCCATCAACTTGATGTTAAAGGAGCAGAATTTGCAGGTGGTAAGGGTAAGGTAAAAGTAACTCGGCAAGGTCAGTATCTTTTTTCAGCCACTCTAGATAATGGTGTTTATTATGTTTATCCAAAGGTTCTTAAGAATATCCCTAAAACGGTTCATTTCGAAGCCTCTGTTGTTGAAAATAATGAAATGCATAAATGGCATAAACGTTTTTCCCATGTTAGCCCTGAATTGATTGTAAATACATGTAATCACCAATGTGTCAAAGGTCTTCCTAAACTTAAAAGTAAGAATTTTTTTGTGAAACATGTCAAATTAACAAGCAAAGGAGAGTATCCTTTAAATCTTTAGGGGAGGTTACAACTAAAAAACCACTGTCTCTTCTTGTAATGGACATTTGGGGACCTGCCAAAACTGTAGGTAAAAAGGGGGAAAGATATTTTTTGAGCATAATTGATGATTTCTCACGCAAAGCAGCAGTTTACCCTATACGTAGTAAAAGTGATGCATTTAGAATTTTCAGACAACATATAGCTAGAGCTGAGAGGTTTCTAAATAAAAAAGTAAAGAAAATTAGAACTGATAATGGTCGCGAGTTTGACAATGAACAGTTTACACAATTTTGTAGGGAAAAGGGTATCAAACATGAATTTACAAACACATATAGTCCAGAAATGAACTGAATTTCTGAACGCTTTAATCAAACTATTATAAATGGTGTTCGTACAATTTTAGACGAAAGTGGGTTAGATAGAAGTTTTTGGCCCGAAGCGGCATTGTATGTTTCTTATACATGGAACAGATTATGTCACAAAAACCAAACTAAAACTCCTTTTGAATTGTATGGAGGAAGACAACCCTCAGTAAAGCATTTAAAACCCTGGGGGGTACCTGTGTTTATGGGAATTCCAAAACAATACCAGGGTAAATTTGATGCAAAAGCAAAGAAAGGTGTGTTTGTCGGCTATGCATTCAGAACCAAAGGTTATCGCATATGGCTTCCTAAAGAAGACAAAATTGTTGAGACTGTTAATGTATCTTTTAAGGAATCTTTACCTGACAGACAGAGTAATACTGGAGCAGTGCTGGGTTCCAAATGTAATAATGAATCTGATAGTTATGATTCTAATAATAAGTCAGAGGTTGAGTCAAATGACAGGTATTATATTACTTCTCCTCTTAGGTACAGTAAATCACCTTCGGATGAAGTATTAAAATCCAAAACAAGTGAAAGTACAACCCCTTGTACAAGTTTAAGGAGGGTTACCTGGGAACGAGAAGCAAAACCTCGACCAGATGGAACACGTACTGATATATATTACTATGAACATGGGGAAAGGGAAAGATTAAGATCACACAAGGATGTTGAGTCATATTGCAAACGAAACAATATTTTATATGAAAAAGAACTGTTTGATTTCAAAGGTAGTAATACAAGCCAAGGTATTGTCTCAAATATTCAATCTGAATATTGTCACTCAGACATTTCAGACATTGATGGTGATTCAATCTTATCTAGTTCAGATTCTCCTTCTGCTAACAGTTCAGCATGACTAGGGGAGGTCACAGTTCCCAAAACTTATAAGCAAGTAATAAAATCTTTCCAAAAAGACAGGTGGTATCAAGCAATGAAAGATGAGTTAGAAATTTTTGACAAGAGACAGGTCTGGGAATTGGTAAAATTACCGGAGAAAGTCATTCCATTAGGATGCAGATGGTTTACTCTATTAAGAGAAATGACCAAGGGGAGAGTGTTCGATATAAGGCAAGATTATGTGCACAGGGTTTTAAACAAGTAGAAGGCGAGTCTTTTGATCTCTCTTTTAGCCCTGTTGTCAATATAAGTATCATTCGCTTCTTCTTCTCTCTACTTGTGTCATGTAAAGGTTGGACTCATTTGCAATGTGATGTGAAGTCGGCTTATCTGTATGCCCCCTTTATCTGAAGAAATTTATCTTGTTCAACCACCGGGATTTTGTGTAAAGGGAAAGGAGGATTATGTTTACAGATTAAAAAAGGCATTGTATGGTCTCCATCAATCTGGAAGAGTCTGGTATTTTGAAATCAACAAAATTTTAACAGAATTAGATTTTGAAAAGTATAATTGGTGTAATTGTGTATATATATTCAAAAGTGATGTCATATTACTACTTTATGTAGATGATATTGTCTTATTTGGTAGATCTGAGAAACATATTAACAAGGTTCTAAATTTGTTGAAAAAACATTTTGATTTAAAAATACTTGGTCAAACTAAAAAGTTATTGGGAGTTGAATTCGAGGAAAATGATAATTCTATCTTAATTCATCAATTAAGTTACATAAATGAAATATATGATAAGTATAAAGAGTATAATCCTCCTATCTCTTCTCTCCCTATAGCCAAGGGTTCTGTTTTTTCCAAATCTCAATCTCCTCAATCACAAGATGAAATTAATGAAATGCAAAATTACCCTTATAGAAATCTTTTAGGCTGTTTTTCTTTTCTGGCAAGCCGTACAAGACCAGATATTTCATACGCTGTAAATGTTTTCAGCCATTTCCAGAACAATCCTGGAATGGTTCATTGGTCAGGTCTGTTAAAATTATTAGGTTATGTTTATTTAACTAAGAATCTGAAATTAAATTTGACTTGTACAAACATTCATATAATTACATACAGTGATGCTGATTTTGCATCTAATCGTGATGATCATACATCAATGGGAGGACAACTTATACTATTGGGTAAAGCCCCTATAATGTGGCGTACTTCTAAGCAAAAAAGTATTTGCTTGTCTACAATGGAATCAGAATTTGTCTCTATGACTGATGCTGTTAAAGAACTAATATGGTTTGATCGCATATTAAATGAATGCATAGATAGAAAAGTTATCAGTGACCGTAAAGTTCAATCTTGCCTGTATGTAGACAATTTAGCCACTATTGATTTTGTTAAATCTCCCATAGAGAACCATCGTACAAAGCATATAGATGTCAAACTTTTCTTTGTTCGTGATTTGTTCTTTAAAGATATTTTCAGCATAAAATATGTAAAAAGTAAAAATAACCTTGCTGATGCTTTTACCAAACCTCTTACCAAAGGTGACCTGAACAAATTTTTGAGTGATATTTTTGAAATGACATGAAGTACAATGTTTTTTTTTTGATATTTAAGTGTTTATTACATATGAATCTCACTTTGATACCTTAATACCTGATTTTGTATTAAATTGATTATCCATAATCTTTTCATCCAGTTTGATACTTAGTAAACCAATTTAATTTCCTGCCTGATTGTTTCAACTGTGCTTGGTTTGGCCTACCCCTTCTGGCTTGAGCAGCCTCGGGGAAACGTTTCGTAGGGGTGTTTTATTGTAAATGCCAGAAAGTCATTGGGTGTGGATTATCCAAGTATCAGGGTTACATGAGGGCCTTGCGGGCATGTTATTTTTAATTTTGTAAGACCCTATTTTGATAATTGGCAATGTCACTAGGTCCCGGTTTAACAGTATTATTGCTGGCTCTGAATTTTTTTTAATTGTCATAGAATCAATATGTTTATACAAATACATGAGTGTTTTTTACAATCAAATATGTATTAAAATAATTTTTGAAGTATTAATGAAAGTCATGTTTTTCATGTATATGTGTTTGAACGCAGGATATCATGAATTCTCTTATCATGGAAAAGTAGCTAAACATAGTGCAATATTTAAGTATTGGAAAAAAAAGGACTTGGTCATGATTGTCCTTTATGAAACGTAATAGTCTTTCTATTTACAGATCTTATATAAGTTATTTTAGGACTTGTCTATATGAACTTTTTTCAGAAAAATGCTATTTTTGCAGAAAGAAGACGTTTGTAAAATGTTTCAGATATTTCATATGTTTATCTTGATGTTACTTGGATTTTTTTTCCATGGTAGTATTTGGAGTTTAGTGTTATACAAGTTGTTGGTAACTTATTTTTATATGGTTAGCAGGATTAACCAGTTATAATTATTTACAGTTAAAAAATATATATATATAATTTTTAGTATTGTTATATTTATATGTTATCATAATTGTTATATATTATGTTAAGTTTTTATCTTTCATATATCTGTATTAAATGCAATCAGGGTTGGATTGTTCGAAACAGTTGTATAAGCTTATGAATAGTATGAATAGTTTTTTTAAAGTGTCAAGAGGGGAGGCCATGTTGTATAATATATTCAGACATAATTGGTCTTGCCATTTAAACAACCCTCTATTGTCATCATAAATATATACGTATCAATTTTTTCATTGTTTGTCTCACTGTCCGGTAGATGGCGCCATGAGTAGACATCAACTGTGTTTTTTCTGTGGGATATAAGAAGTAAGATCACAGAGGGTTTGTGTGGTATTTTGGTGTGTGGCTATCTTGTAACATGGTGCTTTCTTTTCCTCATGTCCGAATGGGTGTATTATATAGAATATTCACCTTACAGGTATGAAGTTAAATGTTCATCCATCCTGTTTTGCAACGTACATTGTAATTTCTTTAACTTACCAACTATTTTAGACTTTTAAATAAAAGCTTTTAATAGCAGAAGTATCTTTCCTTGTAATGTGTAATATTCACTCTGCTTAGTGTTAGACAGTATTAGAATATGTCGGATATCTTCGCTAATGGCGTTTGATATTCTGTACATAACACGACGCACAACGGCGCCAGAGTCAAAAAGGCGCCGAGCTCTACCAATCAAAAATGCTCCAACTGGAGGGAAAAAATCTCCAACTAAAAAAATAAAATTGAACTTTTCGGAATAAAAGTAGCAATGAAATTGTACCGCTCATTAAAACAAGCAATCCTCCTTGCTGCCTATCTAAAGGAAAAATTATTGCCTTGTTGTGTCTTAATATACTATTCAAAAGCGCAATCTTTTACACTGAAAGCACATGATGCTAATAAATGCAAACATTAACATTTTTCTTCATGTGTGGAGCCATGAATGTTATTCCGCTATGTCTGTAATTTCACAAGGTTGAGCATTTTTCATCAACTATTTATGTTTACATTAAAGAAAGAGGCACCCTTCTGGTTGCACCGCCCCATGCCCCCTCCCCTACAGAATGCTTAGTTGAATGTTTTTCAAAAATATTTACTATTAAAGGGGGGAAAACACATTTTTGGAAAGCAAAGTTTCAGCCAAGTGATCAACTACTCCCACTCCATCTTATTTCTTTTCTTTTTTCCTTGTTATTATTATTTTTTTTTTATAGTTTGCTTAAAAATATAGTTTTCAAAACGCCCCTCCCCCCAGCATTACAGACCATCTCAAATTTCCTTTCCAGATCTTCAATTTCGCTAAATTTTGCGAAAGCTCATGAATTTGAAACAACATTGCTTGAAACTGTGTTCGAAAATCAGTTGAAATTGCGTTCTTAGAGCTCCAATTTCGAATGCTTGCCAGTCCTAATGTTACCAAATATTGTCTTACAATCACATTTTTAAGACTTTAATTTCAGAAAATATTCGAGCAAGTCCCTTCAATCCTCCTTCGTTTAATATAATCAAAAATTAGGTTTTTCAAACATGACTTACGAAAACTTTAAGTTAGAATACTTGAACCACTTCTCTTAATACCTTAAAATACTGCTTAGGTTTTTAGGACTTTTTGAGCATTTTTCCAGGGGGAAGCTTCAGAATTCCTTCGTTGTAAAAATCTTCAAAGTTGTCTTCAGTTGCGTTTTTGGAAGTTCAATTTCGAAAAATTGGAGGAAAGAAAAGGAATTGATTTCTGTCTATTGAAAAAACCGATCGGGTAGAATCCCTGAGTTCCATCCCTTATTCTAACGTCAATAAATAGGGCCTATAATTATGTTTAAAGGGTTCAACTTCTATAAATTTCCGTGGAGCCCCTTGTACCTTTTCCTCCATAACACCACCAAAGACGGTATAAAATTGCGTTTTTCAAACTACAAGATTCAAAAATTTCCCAGGGACAAACCCCAGACCCCTCTTATTAAAAGACAAACTTTTTCAATTTGTGCCCCCCTCCCAAAAAAAAACTATTTTCTAGTTGCGCTACTGCTCCTGTTATCTTTTGACAGGCATAAAAGTTTTGTTAATTGTATATCACTTAGAGATTTAGATAGATATTCAAAGTGGCTTTAACTTAGATATTAAAATATTTTCTTCTTCCAAAACACATTATTAGCATATCAGAGGAGCAGCTGAACTCGGAATAATTTCGAGATATGAAAAACGTACACTGTACGAAATTAAATATTCACGCATTATGTTTTTATAAACTAAATGCCAAAAGTTTTTTTTTTCATTTTATATTTGTCTACAAAACCTCCCTCCAGGTGTTAACTACATTTTTCTCGAGCGCCAGAGCATAAGGGTGCTCAAAAGACATTTGCAAGACGGCACCAATCAGGCTTGGCGCGGTCCTGGGGCAAGTATATATATGAATTAAAATATAGGCTAAACGAGCATTAAACATTAAGCTGCAACACTTATAATAACTGACGATTATTTTAACAAATTAGAACCTAAAGCAAAGGGGAAAAACTCCCCCCCCCCATTCGCGCTAACAGAACAATCTACACGTTATGATTTGCGTCCACATTTAAAGTATATTTGTGCATAATATTTATGTTCTTAGTAGATTAATTGGCCTTTTGAGAAATTCTAAAAAACATAGTTTTTTTTCTTCTCTCTCTTTTTCAAGAGAGAGAGAGAAAATAAATACTATCGCAAACTGAATAAAGTTCAGATATCTGAGTGTTCTGATTAAATGAATCTTTTTACTTAGAGGGAGATTACAATTTTACTTACTTTATAAATACTGTTTAAAAAGTAAGGTAAGTCATAATCATCTAAGTGAGTCAGTCCTTGTCATCATTGAAATCTAAATTGAGTCATCAAAAGTTTTGGAAAAATCTGCTGAAATTTCGTAAGTCTATAAAAACCTTACAAAGATTGGTAAAATCGTAAAAATCTTTTAACTGTAAAAACTGACGAATTTTCGTAAAAATTACAAAAATCAAGCAAAAATCTGCAGGTAAGAGTGAATTACAAACAGGGCCGAATTTGTCTATAAGATAAACAAGCTATTGCTTAGGGCCCCTGCTTTGAAGTGGGTCCCTAACTCCCAAAAAAAGTTCATGATTCATCTCTTAAAAAATGATAATTACTTGAAAAAACTAATTTCATTTTTAAGTGCTTGAAAACCTTGAATATTTGGAAACGTGTGGCTACAAACCTTGAATTTTAAAATTTCTAACAAATGGTAGAGGGGGTGAGGAAAGCCAAAATATGTCAAATTCAGCTCCTTGCCACATCCTGTATTAAAAATGTAAAAATCATGGTTCTCACGTTTGTAACATATTATTTGAAATAAATTTTTGTGACTCAAATGTTTTATATCTTGCTATTTATTCAATCCCAAATGCAGTATTTTAAAAATTCTTTTGCATTGATTGCTTTTATCGTATTTCTTCTGCATATTGTCTATCTGTTTAGCACGGAAAAAATACACACTACTTCTATTTCTTTTCGTTTTCTACCCCTCTTGCAACTGAAGAAAAGTTGTTGTCATGAGAAATCTAGGGTTTCTTTTTTCTTTTAAATAGCTATTTCTCACAAAGTTGGAGCAGGACTGCAAAAATGTACAATCAAGTACTAAAATATCAGAGACTGTAAAGTACAAATGAAGTGCGTTAAATAATTTTATTTATTCTAGAGTTCTTGAAAATAATAAGATAAGTCTTTGAAAATCCTAAGTAAATTGGGCTCCAATTACTTCTACTGCATATTGTTAATCTGTTTAGCCGGGGGGGGGGGGGAAATGATACACTACCTCTATTCCTTTTCGTTTTCTGCACTACTTATAATAAAAAAAAAGGTTGTTGTAATGAGAAATCTATAGTTTATTTTTTCCTTCAAACTTAAAATGGCTGTTTCTTACAAAGTTTGAACAATACTGTACAACTGTATAATCTAGTTATCAATTTCTATGTCTATCCAATTGACCTTTATAAGGCTTCAAAATGCAGAAGTTCATATCCATTTAAAAAAATTTCCTCCGGGGGAGAAACACCCAGCCCCCTAAAATTGGAGATATTCTGTTTCCCACTTAAAAGGGAGCCCTGCGTCACTCTCTCGATACCAGCTCCCTCTCTTAAGGTCAATTCAAAAAGGACAGCATGAAAACACACATTAATGAAAACGACACACAAAAAAGTAAAGCATGGACTTATGCATCACAGGAAACAGACAAAAACATGGGAGTGGGGGGGGGGGGCAATAAAAATGTTGCTCCAACAAAAAAAATTCTGCCCCCCCCCCCAGGAACTTGGTCCTTAAATCCGCCTATGAATAGAACATCTAGCAATTCAGTTCTTCAAATACAATTTTGATGTAATTTTCCCAATTTCACTGCATGCGTTCACAAATATACTTTTCATACTTAATATAGTCTTTTTTTTTAAATTCACAACAAATGCATATTTTTTTTTTTAATGTCACCAGATGAAAGTTATAAAAGTAAAAAATAATATTGTAACCTTATATTTCATAATATTTGTTTGGTAAGCCATTTGATGTAATATTTTAAATTGCATTTTATTATAATTTCGAGCAAAAGGCTTCTATAGTCTAAGTTACAAAAATTAATTATTGAAAATAAACGTAGCTGCATAAAACTTAAAAAAAAAAAGTTGTTGCAACCAATCTTCACAAACCAGATTTAAAGTATTTCTTCTGTGTGTTGCATGAATAAATGCCTCACTTTAAAAGTGATGTTTCATTTATTCTTAAGGGTGCTCTTCACTGAGAGTCTGAAAGATTCGGATCTAATGTTAACCTACGGGGAAAGTTGGAGCTTGTTTTACAAATTCCTGTAAAGTTTTCGGATCCGTTTTTTTTTTTTCTGAGTATTTTTCAAGACCATGTCTGTTTCTTTTAGTTTTTACTTTTTTGATGTGTCAATTCTCCGATTTTTTAAAATTCGAGAAAAAATGAATTTCTTCGAAAACGAGGTACTGTTGGACATTTCGCTCTGTAAAACATCTGCAACTCGTGCTATCGAAATTTTAAGAACGCCCTGACATGCAAAATATTTCCAGCTCTCTTTTGAGATCTTGTTTGAAATAATGCGACCATTTTTTAAACAAATATCATGTTCTAACTATTGAAAAAAATTACAAAATACGTTCACTTTTTGCATTCGCTCCGCCTCCTATAAGTTAACTCCCCTTTTTGAGGGGTGAACACTAATGGGGTGTAAGATTTATTACCCTCTCATTAGTCCCCCTCAATGACCTTCGCTGGACGTCCTTTCTTCTTTCCTCTTTTCCTAAGGCTTTCTTGAAGAATCAAGTGCTTTTGAAAGTGAATCGATGTAGATGCGTGCTATTAGCTGTTAAATTAGCAACATCTGCTCTTTTTCAAATTAGTGGTTTGAAAAGAAACAGATTTGAAAGGGATATTTCTAAGTTAAATTGTTTATCAACAATATAATGAACATTGTTACAATGCTTTCGAATGCGAAAAGTTGTCATTTTTCCCTTCCAGTAGAAAAATATTTTTATATATAGATTAAATCGTATTCCAGATACTAGGTATTTTGCATCGTTTTACATGTGTTTTATGTTACTACAAATGTACACACATAAAGTGCTTTCCACAGCTCAACAAACATTTTTGAAAATAATTTGTGTCTTTAAGAGCCAGACTCATCAAATTTCTTTAGAAGGTAGATATACATTGAACATGTAATTCATAATATACAGTAAAATCCATCGAATTTCGGAATCGGGATTGGAAATTTATTTGGTTGAAACAAGTATTTCGTTGCATTAGTATGCGTTGTAATAGGATTTTAATGTATTTCTCTTTAGAAAATTCCTAAGGAGGAAAACGATGCATAATTTGACCCCAAATAGAATCGTGAAACGTTTCTTATGGGGTCGCAATATTACTCCTTCTTTTAAGACATGTACGATATTATACCGTTTTTAAAACATTACGTGAGAAACAAAATAGCATAATTTTTATTTTCCAGCGCAGCAATGCGAACCGTGGTTAATTTTATTTTTATTAAAGACTATTTCCTAGCTTACATTTTGTGTCATAATTCCTGCGTTTTACCCCAAATTTTTATTTATTGCCAGAAACAATGAAAAAAAAAAGTTAAAACACTTATTTTTAATTAGCTGTTTTGGAAATAGCTTAAACATATGGATATTGTGATTAACTGCAGGTTTTGAGTGTTTTAATCAAGCAATCATGTACTTGTGTTATTCCATACTTTTCAGAGCGAATCAAGCTTGTACAAATAGTATTTACAATTTAAAAACATGTTTTATATTTTTTGAAGTACGTTGCTTAAATATTATTTCTCCAACAGTGCTATCATTTTTGGAAAACTACTAAAATTCAGGACAATATTTATTCTTCCAGAAAAAAATAAGTTTCTTTTTTTTTTTTCTTTTGAGCAATTGCGAATGCTTATTATCCTTACTTGAACAAAGCTGATGTTGCTCTGATTTTTCAGATTGTCATGATGACAAGAATAACTCTAGCTCGTTGTTTTAATATTTACTAAGAAGTCAAATTTTCGTCGCCATGGTTACTAATCGTCTGTGTTCATTCAATGTTTAACTTAAGTAGATTTTACTTTTAAAAGGGGGGGGGGGGGTGTAAAATTACATTTCAGGAAAAAAACATCAATGTGGATGAAATTAAAAAGCAAAATTTCATCCAAATACAAAATTTCCAGATTACTAATACCGACATTCAAGACTGACAAGAAAACAAAAATACAGAAGGCTTTCTGATGTCTTCAGAAAGTTTTCACAATAGAAATAGTTTTTTTTTTTTTTTAAACTTTATAAGAATTTGGAAGCTGTATTTTTGGAGAATAAAAATACTTTTCAAAAACATTTATTCAGTTGCGGAAAACATTCCTTACACCAACATACTCATTAAATACATAGAAAATCATGAAAAACATATTAGCAATTTAATATGATTCGGTTAATATAAAAAAACACACCGTGGTAGAATTACTGAGCATTGTATGCATTAGTTTTAATGACGTTTTCAGCCTTATGTTGCTGACAAAGCTAACTAAGATGTGAACAATAAGAATGAAGGTTACAAGTTTTCACTGTTTTCTATTTTCATTCTCAGAAGCTAGATCAGCATTTTAATACAATGTAGAAAAAATTAATTACAGGCATAAAGGTTTTCAGGTCACATAAGCACCCCCCCCCCCCCTTCAAAAAACATCATTAAAGATCGTCTTAAATTTCGTTTTTATGGCTTTAATTTCAAAAAATTTCGGGAAGGGAGTTTCTGAAAAGTCCTTCTTTGACCATAAAAAAAAAGTCGTCTAAAATTGCATTTTTGGAACTTTGATTTCAAAAACCTGAATGTCCCCAACGTTACTAAAAATGGCCTACAATCATGTTTATAACACTTTGAAAATTTTGCCTCCCCCCAACATCACACTAAGACTGCGTTTTTCGACTATTTCGAAAAATTCCGGGGAAAGCTTCCGAACTCCCCGTTTCCTAACATAATTGAAGAACCTGAAATTGTGTTTTTGGCGTTTCAAGTTCAAAAATTTGCTGGTGGAAGATCACAGGACCTCTTACTTACTTCCAAATACTACCAGAGTTCGTCTAAAAGTGCATTTTGAAAATTTTATTTTCGTGAAAATTAAAAGGCATAGCCCCCAAACAGAGTGCTTGGGAAAATAGGGAGTATTTCTGAGTAAATAGTATGCTTACGATAAAGATCATGTTAATTAAATATAGAAATGGTTCCCTCTCCTAAACAAGAAGCTAAATCCTTTCTCTCGCTGTATTTACATATTATTAGGAATTAGGAGTCAATAGAATAGAAAATGTGGGATCTCAAAAAAGATTTTTGTTCTATACGAATGAAAGTTACTTGATAATCATTTGATTAGAACATTCATTTTATTCTGTGACTGAAGACACGATACGATAATTTTTCGGCACAGAAGTGCGTAACACAGAACTTAAAAAGAAAAAGTTTGTCTTGATTTTTTTTTTCTTTTTAAATTGTGAACCCTTACTTGTACTTATAATTGCTTTCCTAAATGTAAGCTGTTCATTTTCATTTTTGTTTTAACTTTATGTATTTCCTGCAAATCTGTTTCTTGCCCTTTTTTTATTTTTTATTATTGATTCATTAAATGCAAGATGCATGAAAACGAGGCAGAGCGATAAAAACTTTAAAATCTGGCAGAGCGAGGCGTTGAGATTTTTTTTCACCTAAGTATTTCGAGTTTTTTTTTTTTTTTTTTTGTTTCAGGCAGATATACATGTAGGTAATATTTTCGTGCCTCCTGAGAAAAAGGACAACCCTTAATATTTTTTATGACAACTAACGAGGATCAGACACTCACAAGACTTATTAGGAAATTTTAATAAAAACTCAATGTGTTGAAGTAGAAGCATTATATACACTATATGACCAAAAGCATTGGGACACTTTCAAAAATTCACATTTTTAGGGATTTCTCGAGAAATAATAGACCAATTGCTCTATAATTTGCTTCGCATAAAATGTATACTCTAGTTGTCATTTTCCAATAAAAATTAAGTCTGCTATTCATTTAGGGGACCGACAACAAATTGAGGAAAAAAGTTTTTTGATCATTTTTCATTGCAAATTGCTGGGAATAAGCTATAATTTTCAGAAATGAGTCAAAAATCTATCAAAAACTTATTTTTATATTTTTGTGAAAATATCTCTTACACCCATGGAAATATAAGCATTTCTTCCGAAAATGCAAAAAAATTTTGACGGTTTTCGCCTCATATTACGCAGAGTATTTCGTCAAACGTTACTAAACTTTTAGAATATTTGACAGCATTTTAGAGAAACATAATAATAAAATTTGAAGTTAAAATATTGAAAATTTGATGAAATATGAACAATTAAAGCTATTAATTTTTCACTGCGCATGCACGAAAGATAGCAATTTATAACGTTCATAATTCAAAGCTCAGATACATCCTACAATCCATGAAAAAAATTCCACCGCAATTTCTTTAAATTTTAAAAAGTTATCAGCGATCTAATGAGCCGAATTTCTATAATTCTAGGATAGGCGACGAATGGTAAGGGATTGTTAGCAAACTGGCAACACTTTCCTGCCACCGTTAGAGAGTGATTCATGATAAGAACGGATTATTTGTTGCTGGTCCCCTAAATGAATAGCAGACTTAATTGTTATTGGATTTGACGTCTGGAGTATACTTTTCATGAGAAAAAAAATTACAGAGCAGAGAGCAATTGGTCTTTTATTTCTCGAGAAATCCGTAAAATTGTGAATTTTTGAAAGTGTCCCAATACTTTTGGTCATATAGTGTATGTAATACCTCATGTATTTTGCCGAATTTAGTAACTGGGAATCTGAAACTCTAAAAGTGCTAGGTTTAGTTTTATTCTAAAATTTCAACGCAAGATAGTTTACAAACATTGAGAGTGGGGGAAGGAATGATTTTTGCCTTTGAGCTTGGAGCAGGGTGAGCACCCCTGCATACAAACAAAGATCACAGAAAAATCTTTAATTTTTCAAATTCAGGAAATCCTTATCCGTAGCCGTCCGCGACTTTGCCGTTGTTATGCTCAATTTGAAAGAACTTTCACCATAACAACCCATTGAGAAATGCTATCGTAGCCTTCTCATCTACATATAAAATTAGATAAATAAATAAATATTTTTTCAAAAAGAAAAGGATTCAAAGATAAAGATTAGGGGAATTTTCTGGTCACCAGTGGTGAGAAAAGGCAATTATAGTAGCCACATTTTTTTCTATTCGCCACTGCATTTGTAAAACAGATAACTAACCAACAAAGTAGTATTTAATTTAGCACTAAAATATAAATATTATCAGTTCAAATAAAGGTTAATGTAACTAATTAGTGGCATTAATGTTTATTGTACAATCAAGTATTAACTATGCAAAGAGGATCTAGTTTCATTTTTAAGAAGAATGTTTTCTGGCAACTTGGATGGGGTTGGGGAGAGTGGCAAACAGGCAGAGGAAGCGAAAAAATTTCGCCAACCGATAACTAGTTAGTCCCCAGTTTTATTCGGCACTCGATTTTTCAAATATATTAAGTAGGATCATCCATTTTTAAAGAATATTTTTTGGTTAGAATTTGGAGTTCATTTCGTTAAAATTCAGTGTGGTCATGCAGGCTATCTTTTTTTTCCTTCCTTTTTTGAAATCATCAATTTTCAATAACGAACATTTTTCTAAAAATAAAACGAATTTATGAATTTATTTATTGCAAATATTCATTCATTCGTTAATTTTTCCTAGATGAGATCTGAAACCGTATTAATGGGGGAAAAAATCTTTGTTTCAAAATTAATTTTAGCGCGAATACAAATAAATTAATATCACAAGTAGGATTGCAAAATGCGCGGCAATGTAAAATTTCGCGCCTTTTACATTGAGTTATTTTTCTTTTACTTATGTAGTCAAGACTCAAGAGGGAAAGAACTAGAATTTCCTTGGAAGGGTCTGTAAAAAGCTGCGGTTTCATTTCGCCGACAGCTATACCTCCCTTGACTTGCACAGCAGGGGGAGCGTCCGGTCTGTCCCCCTGCAAAATGTGACAGGTCACATGATCCACACTTTCATCGGTCACCGTTCGTTCTATTGGCTGTTGAAGTGTCAATCATTTCACTGATGTACACTGCTTTCGTTTAAAGAAAATGCCCATTTTCAAGCGACATCGTTTTTCTTCCCCACTGAAGAGCAGCCTTAAAAGCAGTTAAGTATACATTGAGTTGTGTAATAAAAACCAAGTTAAATTACAGAACTCAAGGAATATCAACCCTTCAAAATTTGAATTCTACACTACTACCACAACTACCACTGCATTGCACTTACTAATCAGTATTAATTTTATTTTAAAAAATACCAACTTGCACATAGAACCATGAACAAGTAAACATTAAATTCTTATGCATATTAAACTAAAATTTTTTATACAAATTTCATAATTCAATTCAAATCTAACATCATTAGCTCTTTGTAAAATTTTAATGCAGACATATATATTGTATTTAGATAAATTTCTTTTCTAGGGGAACTTTTAGAATGGAGCGAGAAGATGGATTGAACTTTGAATGTCGAATACCTCCATTTTCATTGGAAAGCAAATAATAAATATGCTTTCTTGCACTTCATCCATGTAATAAATGTAATTTATCCGTAGAGAAAAGTTTTCTTTTAATGATCTAACCATTGTTTTCTGTTTTGAAAAGCATTTAACATCTGTGAATTCATGCAGAAATGAAACTTCGAAGAGTTTTTGAAGTAATGAATTTTACTTTAAGTATAATCATAATCAAGTTTAAATTGTACGAACTAGATTTGGGCAAGACAAAGACACTAAAGAACTTAAAAGATGAAATTGGCAGTAATGTCTTCAGTTTTTAATGATTGACGAAAATTATAAGATTTCTATGAAAAAATAACAAACTAGTACAATAAATAGGGTGCAACAGTACATTGAGTTGAGACTGGAGGTGTTTGATTTTTGATTTGAATAAATTACACATTAAGTCAGTTTGAAACAGGGTTGGCTTTCTGCCGGCAGAAACTGGTTTCTGCCCTGCCGGTGGCAAAAATTAAAAAGCATCTTTATTAATTCAAGTAATTACAAAATGATATTTGTTTAAATAAACTAAAAAATGTAATTCCATTTCATCATTGTAAAAAATAAAACTCATTGCTCTTGATTTATTTTGATCAGAAAGAGGGCTGTTTAACTGCAGATGCTCGTAACATTTGGATTAATCTAAAGGATGAGAATCTTAAGGGCACTTAAGAAAGAGAAGTGACATACAGATTTAAACAGGCAGTTACTGGTTGTCATTTGCTAGCTTATACATGTCATCTAAAATGCTTAGGATTAAAATTATCATGTGCTCAAGAAAATGCCAGAATTTTACTTGCCGATAGTAACCTCAATTTTATACCTAGTATCACAGCTTTTCAAAACAAATTGACCCTATTTCTCAAATTTTTCAGTCAAAATTTAAAACCACCCCAGTAACTACATAATGGACCAGTTTAAAAAATATATACAATGGATGAAAGTTTCATGAATCTTTGCTGAATCCTTGATGACATGCCATCTAGTTCTTCTGTTGCGAGAGTATTCTGTAATTTCTCTTCTATTCATATTAAGTTAAGAAATCATTTACATTTTCAATCCACCTTTTCTTAGAGACAGCTGCAGAGTGCAAAAAACATAATGTTTGATTTTAAATGATATTGTAATTAAATTGTGCTGTGGCTAACATTTCATTATTTTCCCGTGCTAAATTCTTATTGGGTATCAAAGATTTCTTTTATGTCCTTTTTTGAGTTTTTGCCAGTTTCTGCCACAAATGTGGCAGAAAGGGGTTTTTGCCATACCGGTTTCTACCAGTGGTTTTAACCACCTTGGCAGAAACTTGCCAACCCTGGTTTGAAATAAACTTTGGAAAGTTGTATAATGTAATGTAAGTTATTAATTTTTTTTTTTTTTTTTTTGTTTCTGTTGTAAGTCTTCATAATGATAGAATTTAAAAACAATCTGTTTTTTGTACAATTAACATATTTCCCTTAATCCAGTCTAAACTCACAAGGTATGAAGACTGGCATTCTCGAGAAAGTAGAAGTTTTAAGTATTTGAGAAGAAATAGAAACATCTTAGACTCATGTTTAACTTAACTGTATGCACAGTCTGGATGCAGCTTATATCTTTCTCAATTCCTGATAGAGCCCCAAGAGGCCCCTGAACCTTTAGAACCCCAGGAGCTTCCAACTTAAAATGCATCCAGGTAATCCTAAAATATAATTCAAACTTCTTTCTTCATTTCTTCTCACCAGAAAGTCAAATGCAGATTTTAACTCCATTCTGTGATTTTCAACCACATGCGGATAATGACAGTTGAGCTTCAGTAGATTGAACAGACAAATCAAATTTATAGCATACTTTTCTCCCAAATTGTTATTATTTTTTTCTGTATTAAGTATTGATTTTACCAGTTGTAGCCATGTTCATTTTTAAGATGTGGCTTTGAGTTGAGGACTGCTGCAAATTCCTCTTGAGGAATGCATTTCTATTTGTCACAAAAGAAAAAGTTGGGTTGATGAAAGTAGTCATTCTTACATAATCCCCCTTGCAATGACCATTGGATAATTATTTATACCTTTAATGTGTAAAAAATGTCGGTTTGGAGACACTATAACATGGCTGCCAAAATTGAAATATAAAAATTAGAAAGATTTATGCATACAACTAGGGAGAATAACTATATAATAAAAGAACAATAAACGTTCAAGATCACATGAATAAATTTGATTACAGAAATTTGAGTGCAAAAATAATTTTAAAAATATAAGTAGGGATAACTGAGCCAGCATAGGACCTGAAATTTGGGAGGTCATATTTTTATTTATTTATTTATTTATTTATTATTATTATTTTTTTTTTTGAACTTAAGAAAAAAACTGTAACTTATAGGTTTGAAAAAACATTTTGAAAGAGGCAAAATTTATTTTCTCTAAAACTATGTCTACATATAAAACTTTGGGTAGTTCAAAAAAATCAGGAACATTTTACTGCATTTTCTGGAAAGTAATTTTTAAAAGGAAAATGAAATTTGTTTCAAAAATGATACACCAGATATAATTTTCATAATCGTTTTTGAAAAAAATTCAATTTTGCGATCATGATCACTTAACTAAGGATTTTTTCTAAAATTGTAATCACTTTGGGGTTTTCTTGGGGGAGGGGGATTTAATGGTTTTGATGAAAATTTGGAAGTTTCCCAAACGAATTGAAAGTGTTGGCAGCAATGCTATAAATGTATATTTTAAAAAAAGGCCTACAGTTTCATTAAACAATATTTTAAACAGGAGGTTATGCAAAAAAAGAATACAACAACAAAAGAATTAAAAATATTTGTTACAGGGTACTTTTACTTCCTCTTCATTTTGGGCTCAGCTTCTGAAGTTGCATTCTCATCTTCTTTGAAGCATTTTTAGGGTACAATAAAGATTTTTTTTTAGCCTGACTGAAAAATTTAAGTATACGATATGTTTTAAATTTTTTTGCAGAAAACCTAAGTCTAAAATAACTGGACTGTAAATATACAATGAGAAATCATTTGGCTCCTTTTTGTAAATAAATTTATTGAAATATATGGAAACATCTGTATAGTACAAAATTTTTGTAAAGTACTAGACAAGGGTCGGAAATTTTCGCATGAGAAGAAAAAATAACATTTACTTTGATAAAAATTAAACTATGTACAATTTTTTTTTCATTGCATAAAATATAATAACATCGAAATAAAAATACAAGATTATCTTCATTTCATACTGAAAACTTTTTTCAAATTAGGATTTATACACTCTCAATTTCAGTGCAAACAACAATAGCAAAGATTAAGCATTGCATAAAATTTCTATTCACTATTCACAACAAACTTTTAGAAATGGCTTTTCACTCAGATGAAATGATCCTCAGTTGAAGTTTACAACCTGGAAATTTTCTACGTCTCAGAATGTATATACAAGTAAGAAATAAAAGAAATGTCTCCCAATAGAAAAGTTGAAAAAATATATCACACAGTTAAATTGCACAAATTTGCATTTTTTCTACACGTCTGTGAAATTTTATGTGTTAATATTCTTTTTTTTTATATGCATCTGTTTAAATCTTTTCAGACACTGAAACGAATTACACTGCTGTTGTAATAATTTTCTGTGTGCATTTTATGACATACAAAAAGAAAATTATATGAGAGGTTAATTTTATTATGAACTAGATTAACTTAAATGTAAAAGTAATTCCTTAATTCAAAGAATATTCAAGAATAAGATGAATGCCTAGTCTAAGGATTTTATTGATGAGTATAAATAGTGATGTGGATCGGGTAAATACCCAAAAACTGGGTATTTTACAAAAAAAAAAAAAAAAAAGCAAAAAATGAATGGGAATTTTTTTTAAAAAAAATCTAAATATGAAAAAATTGGTAAAACTGATACATATATAAGTATTACACAGTTTATAATATTTTTTATTGAAAGACTTGATGAAAATATGAAAGAAACATTGTGAACCAAAGAGTCTTCCTTTACAGTGTCATAATTGGAGATGTTTGCTTTTTTTTGTAACCTGTTAAGCTTTTTACTTTTTGTAGAATGGATTTTTATATCTGAAATTAGGCTATCAACATTGATTAGGCATATCCAACATATTTAATGTGAATGTCATATTAGATTGCTAAGTTGTTTCACACAATAATTCTTTAAATATGTGATCAAAATACAATTTTTGGGCAAAAATTTGTTTTGTATATGATTGGTTATACAATATGTATTCCGAAAGTAATGCTATGGTTTTTTCCAGGCCGCTTTTATTGGTCGGAGTATAATCGAACTACATGGTTTAGGTGAGGGGGACCCTAAGGTTTTCCTGAAAACCAATCTCAATGTTCTCTGAGCTGTGGGTAGTCGGACCTAAGTTAATGTTAACATCTTCGCATCGATCGTGTCACAGGAAAAATGGTACGGGACTAACTTTTGTTGCTTAACTAACAAAATCTCTTGAGAAGACTAACAAAATGATTTGTGACGCTTACGGGGACTCTTCTCTGTCGTATTCACAAGTTTTGAGGTGGTTAAAGACCTCTAAAGAGGGCCGGGAAGAGGTTCAAGACGAACAACGCTCTGAGCGGCCATCAACCAGGAAAACCGACAACAGTGTGGCTCTTGTTCCTCAATTGTTGGACTTTGACCCTTGATTGACTATCAAGATGGTTGCAAATGAACTGAACATGTCGTCTACTGCTGTTTCGCATTACTCAAGATTTAGCGATGAGAAAAGTGTGAAGCAAGTTCGTGCCAAAGCACCTTGCCATAATGCTCTGCGAATCCATGATTTCCTGGCCAAACACCAGGTGAAAATGCTGTCCCAGACCCTATAGTCCTGACGTTGCCCCGACAGACTTCCATTTGTTCCCTCGGATTAAGACAGGCCTGAAATGAACCCATTTTTAATCCCTAGAAGACATCCAATCAGCTGTGACGAAGACCTTAGGGGAGGTCCCCAAAAATGCCTTTCTGGGCACTTATCAGTCATGGCACAGACGATGGAAGAAATGTGCAGAATTCCAAGAACATTACTTTGAAGAATTTTAAGTGTTTTGTGCTGATCTATTCAATAAATTACTTTAAAAAAAATAACTGCATTACTTTTAGAATAGACTCTATATATATACATAGTGAAATACATACAGAACTGTATTTTAGTTGAATATAAATTTTTTAAATAAATACCCATTTTGGGTATTTACCCCTAAAAATAAATAACCGGGTATTTTACATCACTATGTATAATGAAACCCTTAGTTGAGTAAAATACTTTAAATAAAATGTATGCATTTACTTTTTAAACCAAATTTTTGAGTTTAAAATCTTAACCATCCATTTATTAGAATTAATTTTGCTTGAATTGTCCATTTTATCTGGAATTAAAGCATTGTAAATGTAGAGCTTTTTTTTTTACACTTTAAATTCCAAACAAATTTAGTTGAAGTATTTAATAACAGTACGAACTCAAAGTTATTCCCACTTAGTAATTGCTTTAAATTTGTTTTTTAGTACGAAGTACATTCATACTAATAAAATGCCACGTGAAAATTAGAACTCCAGCAACAATATCCTACATCAATTGAATAGGTCAGAATAATAATGATCTAGCTCATTTTAAGAACTGAAAAATTGAGCTTTAAAAAAAATTCTGTAAAATTTTATTGTGAAAAAACATGTTGATTTATTTTGAATTTATTGTGAATAACAAACATACATGATGATCATACAGCAATCTGGATTCCATCTAAAAACCCCCTAACTAGTGAAGACTGACTTGAATCACATATTGCTCTGACATATTTGGTTTAAAATAATAGAACTGTTAATTTAAAAGTACTTCAGTTATCAATTATGAATATATATACTTTTCCTGAATAATTTCATAAAATTCAAAGCACAACTTTGGATATTCTGTATATAAAAACATTATATATATGTACATATATCTATGTTAAAGATTAATATATTTCGAACAATTCTGTGCATTGAGATTGTCAAATACTTCTCTCTTCTTCGTCTTTTTTTTTTGGAAATTACTTATTAGGCACACCATGCACCAATAGTTGAACCAATGATTATTTTTTAAAATCTTAATCAATTGTTTTAACACAACATTCAAATGCAATTTTTTAAATAAAAGAAAATTTTCAAAACATCACAGATTTCGGTAAAGTATGAAAAAAAAAGTAAATAAATAAATTTAAAAAAAGTAATAAATTATTATTTTTGGGAATTATTATAAACAAACACTTTGGGAAACTTGGCCTTTTTTTACAGACAATACCCAAAAAATTAATTTTAATGTAGTGTTTGTAGTTTACTTAATGCACAGCTAAAATAAAGATGAAAGTTATGCTTAAACATTACATTGCACATTTTTAACATTCAAACCTTATGTGCATAGAAAAAAACATACCTTGAGGGTAATTACAAAGATTTGAATTTAATGTTACAACAAAATCTTACTGACGTTTTTTTTTATTTCACCTTAAAAAAAATCAATTAGTATTACTTTGCTTCAATTTAATGAACGTTTGCAAAAAATTGAGACACTACAAGGTTGTAAAAAATCAGTTATAAGAAAAACAAATATTTATTTTTTAAAATTATGGCCAAGTACTGAGCATTTACCAAGCATTCGATACGACACTACTGTATGTATTAATGTTTTGAAATTTCAATATGAATAATTTCATCCTCTTGAAAACTCACATTAACAGCAACTATTTGAAGGAAGACTGCAGTCAATCAGATGGTACTTAAGTTAAAGCCCAAATGCTCTTGTGCACTAATATTTGGCTTAACAGGTCAAGCATGAAGTGATCCTATGGACTGCTGGGGATTTAATAATAGAGAAGCATCAAGAGGGATTCGAACCACCAGGAAATGATCTAAAGAAGTACAATACAAATCAATGTTTTTGCCCTTGTTGGTACTAGAACTTGGGCAGAAGGGTCAAAGCAGGAGTCTTCTACTTAACTAGTCAATGGTAATTTCCAATTAATTCATGACATTAACACATTATAATTTAAGATTTATATTGATGAATCTACAGTAGGAGGTAAAAATCTATAATATTCATTTTAAGGTCACAAGTTTTGGATGTGATTTTCATTTGAATATAAACTGCATTAGTTTGTTTGAAGTGTCTCAATCTTTACAACAATTTAAAACTGCTTTCAGAAATTATATATACAGTCAATTTGCGATAACTCGAAGTCCGATAGCTCGAATATTACTATAACTCGAAGTTTTCATCAAGTCCCAACCCCTTTGTCTTTAATTCCATGCTAATTGTTCTCAATATCTTGAAGTTAACTTCCTTTAACTTGAAGTTTTTTCAAAGATGACTCAAAGTTGATTTCAAAATAAGGAAAAAAAAAGATGTGACTATGAGAGAAAAATTATTTCACTTTCACTTGCAATTCCTGCACAATAGACTTTTAAAGCAAGAAGAGCACCTGTTGAGCCAATGATAAAGGAGTTACATGTGTGGAAATGAGTTGGCTTTTTTTCATTTGTTGTACTGTATTGTTTACACTTTGACATGTTGCTGGGTTACGTATTTTCTTTCAAGTTGTCATGTCAACAGATTGTACCTTTATTCAAAGGCTGACCTAAGTTAAAATGCGTTCCCCTTCATTCTTTAGTTTGATCATTTACTGATAAGTTCTTGAGAGACAGTGAGTTCTCTTTATTATTATTAAAGATGTCTAAGCAAGTACTCTCTCTGTCAATGATATTAAAAGAAACTTCTAAAGCGGTAGAATCCATGAATCCAAATTTGAAACGAATGAAAATCTGCATCTTTATTGAAGTAGAATCCGCTCTACTCAAGTGGTTCCAGCAGTATTGATATCAAAACCATGCTTTTGATTTTTCTCTCTCAATATTTTTGATTGAACTGTGCATATTGTACTTAAAAACTTTTAAGTTCTGTAATCTTGTCTGTTATTTGTACATATTAATTAAAATATTCAATGATTTTTAATATTAAAATGTTGATAACCAAAACTAGCAGTAAGTCGAACTTCCGATAAGTCGAAGTTTTTCGTTGGTCCTTTTAGATTCGAGTTATCGCGAATTGACTCTATATCCTGTAGTACTATAGTGTGACTCTGATAAGGTTGAACTATGACATTCACATTGGTTACTTCTTTGTAGGATAATTGGCACAGAGGTGAGTTAAGTTACTTTCGTAGCAGTTTTGAGAAAGTATTCCTACTGAAATCCTTCCCAATAACCCATACCATTTTCATTGAATTCCCCAAAAAGTAAACTTTTCAAGGTTATGGCTCAACCTAAGAGTCACACTGTAACTTGTAGAATTATTTTTGCCAGAGGTTTTACTTCTGGGAACAGATACTAAGTTGGGGGGTGTCTGAAAATGGAAGTAATATATCACAGTTGCATAAGAGGTCGAATTTGCCAAATATGGATGAAGAAACCAAAAACTTCCATCAAAATTTTTAAAATGTTGAATCGCCATTGCTAGGAAATTGTAGTTAACATTGAGTACAGAAGGTAGGATTTGAAAAAATGGTAGGACAAAATTATGAGATTATGTGATAATTTGATAGAAATAAATTAAATATAATGCTAATTATTTATGATACATTAGTTTTAATTTAGCATTGGTATGCACCAAAAAAAATGTATTTCAATAATATTAAAAATTTATCTTTACAAGCTTTGTTGCATCATTTGTGACCTATTAAAACTTGTAATAAAAATTAAAGGTAGCGCAAAATAAATATACTCAATTCTTTTTGCAACATTTGGGAAATAAACTATTTGATTCATATTTACTTGAATCAGCAATACAACAGAAATTCCATGGAGAACATTTTAATTCTCCAGAGCTTCTTAAAACAATAGAATGCACCATTTTAAAATCTTTGAATTTTATATATAAGTAAAAATACATTTCAGAATTCAAACAACTTTACACCAATAATTAATAGGAAAATTTTATGTAATTGAGTAGCAATTAGTGCAAATTTCTATATTTTAAGGTTTTTTGTGATGAATTGTATCTAGGCATCACAAATAGCATTTAAGAAACTCAATACATGGAGATTTTCATTTTTTGAATTCAATTTTTATGTCTCTCACATATCTTCATCATTTTTATAAGAAATTTATACGTAATAATATAATACAGGAGGAGACAAGAAATAATGCACAGATAATGCTTTCACACATCTAGCTATGTCTTAACCCTCAAAAGAAATAGAAACATGCTCATATATTGAAAGGTAAATTTTACTCCACTCAACATTTAAAATATATATAAGTATACAGTTTACTTACAATCTTTTAATTTTTGCTTTTCCAATAGCTTTTTGAACATGCAAAAAAAGTCATAAAATAAAAAATAATAACATTTAAATTTATAGTTAATAATATTAAAATATCTGCAAATTATATTTTTTTAAATACCGCCAAACCTGCTGTAACGAAAACCTCAGCTATAGTGGCGTTCAAATGTATTTTTAATTGACTTGGTTACATTAAATTAAAATTATTTTTAACTAAATAAAACAATAAATATAAGTTAGAGATGAAAATGATTAATTTTGCAAAACCAATTTCAGAGCATGAAATAAATCGATTTCAAACTTTATATATTCAACAATCAAGCATAAACAAAATCAAATGAAGAGTTAAATTTGCTAATATTTGTATTTTACAACACAAATCAAACAGGAATATGAAATTTACATTTTTACTTCATATGTAAAGATACTAACGTCAATACATTTTCCATCTCTATTTCTAAGTATCGCACCACATTTTTCACTTAACATTTTCATGCACTAGATCTGTAGAACCGTGCCAAACATAAACTTTTCACTTTACTCACATATTTTAAATCCTAGTCAGTTAACCATCTAAAAAGCAAAAAGTCTTAGAATATGTGAATGTTTAAAAACTCAGAAAAGTACTATCATAAGTTCAGATACAAGTGAGGTCGCATGTTTTTTTGCAAATTTCTTTTCCTAGGATAAAAAAGACTTAACTTTTTAATCATGTAAACTAGCTAGACAAACTTCCAGATTAATATCATAAAATGAAAGGATTGCTACTGAAAATTTTTACATTAATAGGAAGATAAATTGAGCAAAATCATTTTAATATTCAATTTTTTTCAACATCTATTTTAAAATTCTGAATGCAGTATATACTAAATAGAAATACATATCAAAGTTATGCGAATAAAGGCACAGGGCAAATCTTTATTTTAAAGTGAAAGAGAAAAAAAGGTTTAAGTAGTTTAAGTAAGAAAACTTTGTTTACCTCATTTAAAATTTATTTTTGGAACATTCGATACAACCAGTATTAGTACCTTGACTTGCATACCTAGCCTAGCTTATTAATATTTATGTAGCATCAATTGGTCATTCAACAAATGTCAACAAAATTTGGTTTTTGTAAAACAAATACAGTGAAATCCCGTTACAACGAAAACCGATATAACAAAATATCTGTTACAAGAAACAAAATGTTCGGTCCTGTTTTAAAACCTATTGAGATAATGTATAAAAAATCGTTTCACAAAGCGGTTTATTCAAAAATTCGTTATAACCAAAAGTTTTTCTCAACATCAATCAGAATATTTTTTCTTAATGCCATTTTTGGAAACTAAGAAAAGTCTTCCACAAGTCATAACGTGAAAACTCCGTTTGTACTTTCGAAATAGAGCTATTCAAGGTGGAAATCCAAAAGACAGTGAACCAAGCACAGATTTCTGAGCGCTAAGGCACCTTTTAAATTCCAAAGAGGATCAGCAAGTTTAAAACTTTTTTTGTGGTGCAAGTGCCACTCACTCTGGGACCAAATATCTCGTTTCTCATACAAAGTAACACTTTTTGTGACTAAAACCAATGAATAAAAATTCAGAGCTGAATATTTTAATAAAATCAATAACGTGTTTACTTATATTTTAGATTGTTAGTAACGGTAAATGTTGCAGATTTAATTATATTAGAGTGTAGATTTAAAAAATTAACATTTTTATAAAAATAAAGAAAGTTTTAAGAGCTCTCCGTTAGAACAAAACTTTTTATCCTTTCCTTGGAGTTTTTTGTAATGGGATTTCACTGTAGATTAATAAAAAAAACTTATTTTTCACGATCAATATATTTTGGAGAGCAAGGAATTTATTTAATTCCAAGCATAACACATAACTTTAAATTATTAGAGGAATATCTCACCCAGATGTTCTGAAATTCATTCATACTTTTGCTACATGCCATACATGATAAAATAGAATTGGCCTTCCTTGGAAAACTCTGGGACCTCTTCCACACAAAAAACATATGGATAGATTAATATCAGATAATAAATGATAATTTGACTAACTAACATAAAAACTAATTTGAGGCAAGTGATTTTTTACTCAAAATTTAAAGTCCCCTCCCCCCCCCCCCCCCCCCCAACCACATAATTTTCCATAGGAACCCATAGTGGTGTGAGAAATGAGATTCTTCGAGTAACTTTGGATGCATTGCGGAAATTGAAAACCATATGAGTGTTCAAAATGGGGGAAAAAAATACCTAGAAGCAAAAAATATCAACAAGCCAAAACTAAAATAAAATATTAAACATATGCTTTATAGACAAAAATGACTTTCAAAAAAAATTATACAATTCCAATTAAAAACAGAATGGAAAATGATATTTTTAAATCGATCACAGCAAAGAGGAAAACAGATATCACAAATCGAATGAAGTAATTCAATGTGTTTATGAAATTGAAGACATCATTTAAAAAGTATTTAAAAACTAGGAAACCTAATATATTTTCACACCTAATTTTGCCTAATTAACCTAATGACAAAATTTGATAAAATTTTTCTTTGATGTAGAAAGTTAAATCCACTGTTAAGTATACAAATTTACTCTATCAGAGATTATTTAGTTTTGCATACTCATAACAAGCAAATATGCTATGGGTTGCTAAAATAAAAGTAGTCTTCACTCCTTCTTTTTAAATTTTTGCTTGTTAGGAACTAAATATTAAAACAGACACACATGTGATTTACATCACAAAAATATGTTTCATTCATTAAAAAAGTATCAAAAATTCAACAGGATTAATAAAATGTATTCTAGAGAATAGTTAATGTTAACAAATACAATGCATTTGATAATAAAACGACTACATGGAATTTACTGTAGATGGAAAGTGGCCGGTTCACAGGGAGAAATACTGATACACAAAGTTAAATATCATAAATAATTTATCATCAATATTTGGTTTTAAAAATGAGCAGTATAATTTAAAATGCCACAAGTAACAGACTTGAGATTAACTCAATTTCTGCCACGAATTGGTAAGGGAAAAAATCCCTCAAAAATGGCACTTCAGGGTTAATGCGCCCCAGGCCATGAGGCTGATCGTCAAAGCTGATTTTCTTCTTTCTGTTGACTAGATGCATTTTCAGCTTCCTGTATGGATGCTTGAAGAGCAATGGGAGTGAGCCATTCTTTAGGCAGGCAACGCTGGAGAAATGGTACTCGAGAGCTCATGTCTGCGAGACGATTCACCCAAGATGGAATGTCTTTACCACAAAGAATCTAAATATACAAAAAGTGCACTTACATCAAACAGATTACTTTATAAGCAAGGTTAGCTAGTGCATTAATAATGACAATGGCAGTCAAAATTACATTTCTGAATCACTTGAAATCCAAACTTTAACCCCCTTCATTTCCATGAAGTCTACCATTAATTACATTCATGGTAATTTATGTAAATGCAAAAATATTTATTCTATGTATCAAAAACGTTTATTTACAAAAATAATAATAATAATAATAATGATCTGCAATGAACTATTTTTTAATAGTCATCTATGTATGAAAACAGACAAAAATTATGCATCAACTTTAACATTGTTCTTTTGATATTATGGTCAAAATGTTTATTAATCATTTGCATAATAATTTAAAATTACATAATATTTACTGCATAGTAATTCAATTTGAAAAAGTCCAGTACTCAAAAATTAAAACCAGTTTTACTACAAACAAAATTAAATTACTATAAAGGTGCATGATGTTTTAAATACATGAAAAAGTTTTTTCCTTTTTTTCATGGAGCTATCAACTATCAGCTCATATGCATTAAAACACTCTTTATAAAGATAAGGAAATAAAGAAAAAGCAAAAAAATATAAGTACAAATTTCTAGAGCATTTGTACTAAACTTATTCTACATTTTCAAGGGCCAACATAAAAAAATAAACTTTAACAGGTTAAAAAAAGACATTTGCTTAATACTTGATACTATGCTTATTTAGAAGGTTTTTTAAAGCACAACCAAGTAGTATAACAAAAATGGCTTTTGCCAAGCGATCAAGTTTGAACTGCAATCCTGATCAGAACAAATTTCAGAAGAATAAAGTAAACATCAAATATTCTTAAAATGTTTCCTTTTTTACATTTCAGCTTTCAAAATAGAAATAATAATAATAAAAATAATAGTAATAATGCTTGGTGTAGTTATTTATACCATTTTAAGATTTATCTAAACCTAAATGCAAGAAAATGTTAATATTGGAATACTCAGTATATTTAGTATCGCCTCTCGGATAGAAATTACAGCTAGCTATAATTTTTTTAAAAATAATAGTAATACATAAAACAGAAAAGAAACACACACACAAAAAAGGGTTTATCTAAAAATAACATGCAAGAGACCGAATTATTTGAAGATGAAGGACTTCTAGACAATTAGATGAGGTATATCGCAAACTGTTAACAGTACCATCGACCTGGGTGAATTCAGAAAGAGTATTTTCAACTGTAGGAAAGTTGAGCACTAAAATGAGTTCCAGGCTTAGAGATGGATACTAATAGATGCACTATGTTTTTTTACTATTATTGATTTTTTATTATGACATTTGCTCCTTCATTTTATATTTGTTTACAATATGTTTTCATAAATAGTACAATTTTTGTACAAAATTATGAAATGTGGCAACGAAACGAAATGTTTTGTAGCATCTTTTGAGAAATTTCAAATACTGGTATCACATTTTTAAAATACCAAATACCGGTATTGAATTTTTTTTCTGGTATTGCATTCCCTAGTTGCATGCAAACTATGCTTTTTAGGATAACACAGGGGTCCCATGAAGAAAGTGGACTTACAAAAGGGTTCCACTTATCAAACAAATTCAGAAACGCTGTGCTAAGTACAAAAGTCGTATTTGCACTTAGTATCAAAATGGAGTTACGGTCATTAGGTGGTTCTTTGTCACATATTTCACCTAAACAGAATGTTTTATGGTCATTTGTATATGGGAAATACTTTTTAACAAATTCTGAAAAAGTTACATCTGAATCAAATACATGGAGAAGCAAAACTGTAAACGGCAATTTCTTGTTTTGAACTCGGCTGCAGATATGACTTTTGCACTTAGCACGGCAGTGTTGGCCACCCCTGATATGGACAATAACTCAATTTGACAACTTAACACAAAAAGATCTAAATGTTAATAAATAAATAAATAAATAAATAAAAGCATTTACCTGGGTGAGAGCACCTGAAAAATGATTGCAGTTTTTTGTTATTAGATGATACCAATCTCCACGAAACTGTTTCCCCAGTTCTTCAACTATCTGTCTAACATCACTGTCTGTGAAATCTGTATGGCCTATTAATACAGATTGCCTAAAAAAATAAATCAATAAGTTTTTTTTTTTTTTCACTATAATGATTTTATGCATGTGATTGCTTAATCTACAACATTCTATGAATATATAAATACAGTATAACCTCAATTTAACAAGTTTCAAGGGACTGGAAAAGTTATTGTTAAATCAAGAAGTTTATGCATTTAATTTAGTTAAATCCGGATCAGTGAAAAATGTATCATTAAATTGAAGAAATCGTTAAATAGGGTATTGTTAAATCAAAGTTATACTGTACTATCAGTATTAATGTCATAATGATTATAGCAGTACTCGCACAGCTATGCCACTGTTAAAAATTTAATGGAAGTCAGTTGAATAAAAAAAATTGATGCCCCCTCTCCCTCTGAAGTGAAATGATAACTTTTCTTTGCATAAAATGCGTACACACCTTTTCAAAAAAAGAAAAAAAACCTATTAAAGTTTCTTTGGAATTTAAAACTTTTTGTCAAACCATTAAATTAGGTTTACAGTTGCTTTAAAACTCTATTTAGCGAGTGAAGCGGTTTTTACTGCAAGTTCACAAAATAAACAAAAAAAGACATTAAATAATATCTTTCAAATGTAAAAATAGTTCTGCAACTCCATTGTTTATCGCCGAACTCCCCCAGCAACCACGCTATCATAATCCATCCCGTCTAACGAGAGAAAAAAACATCCAGTGGAACATTCAAAAATCATCGTCAGAAAAAAAGAAGAAAATGTCGTACATTTCACTCGGATAAAAACAAATCAAAAGTTTCTTTTCTTTCAAAACAAATTGCCAAAACCATGAATTACATTTACGGTTGCTTTAAAACAATAATCCTTGACTGAACTGCTCAGCACCTAATGCCCCAAGCGACCACGCTACTGGAACCCAGCCCTTTTGCGAGTGAAGCGGATGCTTTTTCTTTGGCAATAATAAATGTTTCACCAAACAAACAAAAAAGCATAAAATCACATTAACAGTAGCTTTCAAATCTTTATATATTAGGAGCTGCGTTGCCCAGCTTTGCTCCGTCTACCTTGAGAATAAATTGTATCAAGTGACATATATTCAACAATTAGGTTTAAACAAAAGAAAAAAAACACCATGCAAAATTACCCTTCCAAACAATGACGACAAGTATTAAAATACTTTTAAGATATTAAATGCAAAATAAGGAAAGAAACAATGGATTCAAAAAGTGTAACCATGGAAACGCGAAAGTAAAATGGTTGACAACTTGAATCAAATTGACATTTTTCGAATTTGATTTAAAAATGCGTGTAACTTTTTCTTTGAAGATAGAAGCTAAGTTTTTCGACCATAGGTCGAGAGCGATCTGAAGTAAAAAATGTTGCATTTCAAATGGTGTCAAAAAGAAAACTGTGGGACAATTCATTCACTTTTCATTGATAGATTTAATAAAGAAAGTAGTGCCTAAATTTCAGCTAAGCCGAAAAAAAGTTCGAGCTAAAAATGCAAATTACTCCCGTCGTAATTAGGTAAGAGCATTGAAAGAAATTATTTAGAACGCGGAAAATTCTACCCTTTTCAACAATATATAATATTAATACAGTAGCATACCATTATAATGCCGACCTATATAACGCAATTCTCGGCAATTCTCTATAAACCGCACAACTTTTCAGAAGTAAACAATATGTTTTGAAGTTTAAAAAAAATCCCTCTGTTTTTCTTTGCAAACATAAAAATTGTTAGTCAAATTAAATTTTGAATTAATTCCATTTTAATTGAAAGCTTTTAAAGGAAAATTAGTGCTCACAGTGAACAGAAAATACCAAATGGCTCTTTAAAATGCAGCTGTTATGCAAACCATAAAGCTAGCAGATGTGCAGAATAATTCGCTTTCTTTTGATTGTGAAACCTATTTATTTGTGAATGACTAACTGTAAGATTAGTGCTTTAATACTCATTGCAGATAAAACTCATTCTGAAGTGCTAATATATAGATATATTCTGAATATTAGCTTCAAAAGTTGTGAAATGACCTATATAATGCAAAAATCCGTATGATGCAAAAGTTCTGGTCCCAATGTGTGCGTTATAACGGTCTTCTACTGTATGTGCAAGTAATTTTTCACTTCCGTATTCAGGAATTTATATGAAACTCGGGCCTAAATTGGAATAAAGCATTATCGGATTTTTTCGAATTATAGCCTATGTCACTCAGTAAGAAAGCACCTTTCATATAGTGAAGGAATTTTTCAAATAGGTGCAGTGGTACCAGAGATTACCTTGAACATATAAACACACAAAAATCCGTCCTCTCTTTTTATAATATTAGTATATAGATATAAAATTACATACTATAAGTCCTTTTTTAAATTCATAGTATATGTGCTGATTTAAATTTTAAATACATTAACTATAGAATGGAATTTCATGAGACTTATCTACTTTGTACCAGTTCTTATCGAGTTTTATAATGATATCAGATAAAGCAATGAAAGCTTAATATTTATATATTAATAGGCAAGCCATTTTCTTTCGGTACCAATTCCTACTCTATTTTTGAACCGATTTCCTTCATTCTTCTTTTGTTCAGTAGCTATTGCTGAGTTTTAGTGTCATCAATAAAAAATTTTGAAATTGAACGCTAATTACAGGAGTTATTATTTAACAACGTATCTTTGTCCTAAATGGCTCTTTCTGCGAGAGTGGATGGTCCAATTTTTTCGAATTTGATATGTTTGGAAAGGACTTTAAAAAATACTCCTAATGAAGAAATTGTCAGGGCACCCAAGGTCCAGCAACCTAAATCCACTAGAAAAAGTTACAAGCATTTTTTAGTTAGCGAAACTCAAATATTTTAATTTTATATCTTTTCCATTGTTGAAATTCATTGTTAAGAGCGTGAAACATTAACTTTTGATTCATTATTTAAACCACTTGTTCTACACGAAAAATGCATTTTAGTGCTTTGAGTTGGTATGGTTGGGAAACTCGTGAAAAATACTTCCAAAAACGTTTACACGCCCCCCCCCCCCTCGTTTTATGGCAAAATTCATTTTTATTTGATTTTACAAGTGGCATAGTTAGCGTGAAGAAATTGCTGGATAATATTATGTGTTGCCATTTCTCGCAACAATAAAAACGAAGTAATAAAAACAAATGCAAGAAATGAAATTCTTGCATTTGTTTTTATTATTGAGACTTTTTTAAGTAACTACAGGCATTTAAAATATTTTCATTTTGATTATGTTTTCACGATTTTAATATTTAAATAAATTATTTTCCGGAGTCAGGGAGGACTTTCAGTTTCAACAAAATCACCTTCATAAAAAAAAAACCCAGCTTCCAATAATACCTGCGTTTGCTATCACCACAAACAGATCTCAAGGCAGGGTTGGCAAAAACCCGGGTTTTTTTTAAAAAGCCCATGGACCCAGGGTGTTTTAAAATTAAACCCAAAAAAAAACAACTAAAGCTGGTTTTTTTAAAAAAATAAATGTGGGTTTTTTTGTCTTTTTTTAAGGAAAATGTGGGGTACTTGTAGTGTAAGTATATGGACAAAGCGCAAAAATTGTCTTGGGGTAAAAAAATCTGGAAAAACTAGTTGAAATTCAGGATTTTCTGAAGAAAAGTATGAAAGACGACAAAACCCAAGAATTGTGAAGTTTCAGATTTTTTAGTTTCCGTGATTACCAACAGTTAAGGGAAAGTTACTTCTTGAGTGATAAAATCTATTGTTTGCTTTTAATTATTACATTTTTTTTTTTGCATTTTACTTTATTGTATTTCATTTTGTTATGCAAAACTACTGTAGAACCTCAAGTAGTTTAAAATCCCTATTTACTGAATTCCAGCTTAATCAAGATATTTCTTTGAATTTTATGGTGCCTGTTTTTCTATTTCTGTGTACAGAGTAAGAAATATTAAACTTTTTCGTAAGATAATGAAAATACTTTACATCCTATTGTTTTCTGTTCGACCATTTGTAAAACCTGTTAATTTCTAAAGAAAAATATAACTTGTTAATTTGAGATTTGTGACGTGTTGGGTTGCAGAAAATTATTCACATAAAAGCCTTTTAATTAGAGTAGTGTCCTCTGTATAATCTACAAATATTGAGAAAATCAGACGTGACAGGACTTAGTCAAGATAATTTGAGTTGTTTATTGACCAGTTAAAGATAAAAGTTAAATATATATTTTTTTAAATCTTTGAAGTTTTTCTTTTTAATGCCATTAAGAATTAAGAAATACCATTAAAGTTCAAAATTCATTTTTTATGTAAATTGTCTGGGGTGAAGAACAAATAAAATAGAAGTTTAAATTGTAAAAGTATTTTTTAAAAAAATGATTTTTTAAAAAACTTCTCAGAAAATTTTTAAAAACTCAAAAGTGGACTAAATAATGGGTTTTTATTAAATGGGTTTTTTCAAAGAACCTATTGGGTCCAATCTGGCCAACCCTGTCTCAAGGTAAAACTTTCAATAAAATTGGCGTTTTATTACGGCGTCCAGTGCTTTTGCATGGGACAATTATATGCTGCCGTGGGTAAAGAAAATATCCTCACTAACATATACACATGCGTATATATTAGTTTTGACAGTTTTTTTTTTTTTTTTTAATACTGGCAAGTCGGGGAGAGAGTTCATGTGATAAAATCGGTTTAACCCCACTATGTTGTCAAGTCAACATAGCCTACCAACTTATGAACCTTAATACAGTCGAATCTTGATAACTCAAAGTTTATAACTCGAATATTGCTTTATCTCAAAGTTTTCATCGGGGTCCCAAACTCTTGAGACTGTTGTGGAAACTTCCCTTAGCTCGAACTACCAATAACTTGAATATTTTAGCTTGGGACTTCGAGTTATTGAGAGTTGACTGCATCTGCTTTAATAAGAATGTAGTTTTAGTAGTAATTTTAGGTACATTGATTTTTTATGACTTTAATATTTTGGGTGCCTAAATACAAAGACTATGACTTACTTGAATTTAAACTGTTCTCCCAAATCATCTGCATCTCTAGGGTTAATTTCAAAAATGCCAGAAAATGGAAATGGATGGCCACCATAAGCAAACTCTTCAAGAAAAAAAATTTGGTTAAATTTTTATAGTATAAATTCAAACTCATTTTGAGATTTATTATGTAAAGAAATTGAACCATGAAATGAATATTTCATCTTTTAAATAACTATTAGTAATAAAGATAATGTTAAAAAGGGTACAGTTTGCAAAATCGAGCATAGATTTATACATATGATTACCTTATTACAAAAGATCAAGCTTTTGCTTACAAGGTATGACAGTGAAACTTTGTTTTTTGATATAATACAGATCAATTTTAACCTTTTAAGCAGATAATTTTAAATTTAAAAAAAATAATAATAACCTGACCAAATTAGTAGGAAATTTCTTTTGTGCTTAAACTAGGACCGTTCGTTTAATAAACAGGCCCATGGCTAACATTTTTTGAGCCTCCTCACTCAAATTGTTTCAAAGTTTATTTTATTTCATTATTTTGGTACTTTTCCATTATAAGTAACCCTTAGTGAATTTTTAATCTTTGCAATTAATTTTCATTTTATATACATGCCATCATGTTTGGTCAAAATTGCATACAAACTACTTGGCAATACTCAGTCTTGCATAACATAAATGCAGGCTGCGAGTGGCGATCGCAGAAAATTTTTGTCCCTGCAGAAATTCTTTTCAAACTGCTAACGTTTAATTAAAAAATAATTATTATTATTATTGTTATTAAGGGATTTTTTTTAAAAAAATCCCAGTAAATTTCTGTTTGAAGCCTTTTTCCCAAAAGCCTTTAAAGCACATGTGCAAAAAAAAAAAAGGTTTTGGTTGGTTTTAATTGGTGAAAAAAAGCAAACTATATGTTATTGTAAGAAAAAAAATTAAATGATTTAAAGCACTTTTTTGTGGCCTCTTTCATGTTTAAATATAAATTTAATTCTTTATTCAAGGGTGAGTTAGGCAAAATAATTACTTGCAGAAAAATTTTCCAGCTAGGATTTGTGTTCGCAGAAAGCTTTTCATTTTATCTAAGTCAGGCAATACTATTCATTATTTTACTTTATTTATCTATTTTTCATCAAACTTTTAAACAAAACAAGATTACAAGACATAATAAAGTAAATATTTAAATGCAGTCAAGTATTTAAATGAAGAAATGAAAATGCAAAATAATCAGGCAAATAAAAGAACAAGTCATTTAGCAAAATGAAATGTACAAATAAAACACTCCCAAAACCAAATTGCTAATTTAAAAGCTTCTTTGAAATGCTAATTAATCCACCAAAAACCATATTCAGACGTTAATAAACATCAAATGGTCCATTAATATATTAAATAAGAAAAAGAAGAGCAAACATGGGGAAGTGATTGTTATTTTAATTTACTGCTTGACTTAGGATTTTGTAATTTTTGTACCTTTTACTTCCAATGCTTTCTAATTCAAATAATTAGTTTTATTTCTTCAATTTTGCATTTTTGTATTGACTTTTAAGTGTATCATTTTCAGCTACAATGGGGGTATATGCATAATGAAGGAGGTTAAAAGTGGTAAAGGGGACAAGTGGATTTCTTGTGACCTATGTCAGATGTTCTGCTTGTTTAAGGGGAAGGATGAGTCTGAGAAGGATTTCATTTGCACAAACTGTGTTGAACTCTCAGAAATCAGAGTTAGGTTGCTTATTTTGGAGGGTGAGTTAGCATTAGGCTGTAGGAGTGTATATGGGGTAAACACTCCAGAGGGAAAGGGGGAAGTTAGTAAAAAGGAGGTGGGCATCAGCTGTGTGTTAGATAGTGGGAATATTCCAGAGGTAAAGGAGGAAGTTAGCGAAAAGGAGGTGGGCATTAGCTGTGTGTTAGATAGTGGGAATATTCCAGAGGTAAAGGGGAAAGTTATTGCTGAGGCAACAGACTGGGAAACAAAGGGTATAATTTTGGGAGATTCAATGGTGCGTGAGGTGGGAAACTCAATAGGCAGAGTTAGACGTAAGGTGGCTAGATGTTGTTTGTCAGGGGCTCGGGTAATGAGATGTAAATAGGGTTGCTGAAAAGAAGGGGGTATTTAATAAAGAGGATGTAATTACTTTGTGGGTGGGAACTAACGATGTAGGCCATAGTAAAGACAATGAGTTTACTAAGGAATGGGATTCCCTGTTGGACAAAGCAACCAACTGTTCGGCAAATGTCCAAGTGGTTGGTTTGCTTCCCAGATATGGAGTGCATAGGAGTTGGTTAAACCAACGGGTTAGGTGTATAAACCTGATACTCAAGGAAATTTGCGTTAAGCGTAGTATCAGGATTATTGATGTGTGGAGTAAATGTAAACGCAATTGGATTGCTAGGGATGGCCTGCATCTGAGCTCTACGGGGGTCAAAATGGTTAGTGGTTTGGTTTTAGAGGATTCAGAATCAAAAAACTAAGTTGGAATGGGGGGGCATGCTTTAAGGAGCAGAATTCGAATGGGTACTAACTATTGGGATTTTAGTAGAAACGGTAATAGGGTGGCTAGTAAGAGAAAAGATTTTAACAGTTGGGATTCAAATAATCGCGCAGCATTAAATAAAGGTAAGATGGGCTTGCTTAAGATTTTTTATACAAATGCTCGTAGTATTAGGAACAAGATGGAAGAATTGAAAAGCATAACAATAGACGAGAGTTTGAATATTATTGGAGTTACCGAGACATGGGCTACCGAAAGTGATGATGATTTATTATCTATTGCTGGGTATAATTTGTTTAGACAAGATAGAGTAGGTAAAAGAGGTGGTGGGGTTTTATTTTATGTCAGAAACACTTTAATTTGCAATGAATTGGTAATTAATGATAAACCTAATGAGATTGATATGATTTGGCTGGAGTTGATGAGCAATAAGGGCAATAAACTACGTTTAGGGAACATTTATAGGCCACCCAACTTAAGCCAGGGTCAAGATGAACAGATGTTTAGTATTATTAGTGACATTTCAAGCAAGGGGTCAGTCATCATAATGGGAGATTTTATTTTTCCAGGAATTGATTGGAATAATTTTTACCATAGTAATAGCAGAGAAGAGGAATTTTTGAAAGTAATTGGTGACTGTTTTTTAGGTCAATTTGTAACTCAGGGTACTCGACAGGACGGGATTCTGGATCTAGTTTTCAGTGATATGGAAGGTTATGTTCAGGGGTTATGTGTAGGGGAACACATTGGAGACAGTGACCACAACAGTATTAGGTTTGGGATTAAATTTGATACGCACAAAGTAGAGAATTTTAGGTTTGTGCCCAATTTCAGAAATACTGATTTTGTGGCACTTAGGCAGAGTTTGAAAGCAGTTTTTTCTTCTGGATTGGACAATAGCGATGTGAATCTTCAGTGGGCAGAGTTTAAGGAAAAGCTAGCGAAAACGGTTGGGGATCATGTTTCTTTTAGGAGAAAGGGTGTCAACACTAAAATTTGAGCAATGTGGTTCTCCAGGGAAACTAAAGATGCTCTATATTACAAGCAAGCTGCTTTTCATAGGTTTAGAGAAACTGGTCACAGTGCAGATAGGCTCCAATATTGTAAGGCAAGGCGTAAATTTAAGTATTTGGTACGGATTCAGAAAAGAGAGTTAGAGCAAAGACTGGCAGATAACATAAACAGGAATCCCAAGAAGTTTTTTGCATACGCTAATTCGGGGAAAGTTCGAAATAGTCATATTGGGCCACTGGTTGATGAGCACGGAATTTTAATTCAGGACGATAGTGATATTGCTAACGTTCTTAATAACTTTTTTCGAGTGTTTTTAACGATAACTGTATCTCAACAGTTGACACCAACAAGACACAAGCTATAAAATTCAAATGTGACGACCAGCAACAGGCTCTGGGCCCAGCTAGGCTGGTCCTAGTCAATTAATTAGTCCCCAATGAAGATCAATGGCCCTCTTAAAGCTATCCACACCCTTGCTCATTACCGCCTCTTCCGGTAAGCTATTCCAAGTGCCCACGACCCTGCTAAAGTAGTAGTTTTTCCTGATTTCCAAGTTAGCCTGAGATTTAAATAGCTTAAAACAATGACCCCTTGTCCTGCTCTCCCCGCAAAAATTTAATCCATTTACATCTTTCATTTTGATAAATTTAAATAACTGAATCATGTCCCCTCTGACTCTCCTTTGCTCCAGGCTATACATGTTAAGCCTATTAAGTCTGGTATCATAATCTAAATCTGAGAGTCCCCTTATTAATTTAGTTACCCTTCTTTGAACCCTTTCCAATACAAAAATATCTTTCTTCAGATAAGGCGACCAAAACTGAACAGCATACTCCAAATGAGGTCTTACTAAACTCCTATATAAAGGCAGAAGAACTTTCTTAGATGTGTTTGAAATAAATCTATTGATAAACCCAAGCATTTTATTGGCTTTGTTACTAGCAATACTGCACTGTTGACTAAACTTGAAGTCCTGATTTATAAAGATACCCAGATCCATAACATTTTCTGCCTGATTTATGACTGAACCCTGTAAACGATATCTCATACGCTTATTTCCATGACCTAAGTGTAGCACTTGACATTTCCCTACATTAACTGCCATATCCCATTTATCTGCCCACTTAGTAATAAGATCTAAATCCTCTTGCAGCTGCTTAACTTGTTCTTCATTTTCGACAATCCCCATAACTTTTACATCGTCAGCAAAACAATTCATGCTTCCAGAAATATTTTGATGTCATTCATAAATATAATAAACAAAATAGGCTCTAAAACTGATCCCTGAGGAACCCCACTTAAAACATCACTCCAATTAGAATGATTTCCTCTCACAACTACTCTTTGCTTCCTACCAGTAAGCCAATTTCTAACCCAAAGTAAAGTTTTTCCTCCTATTCCTATGTCAGCTAACTTGCTGAGAAGAGCAACATGCGGTATCCTGTCAAAAGCTTTTTGAAAATCAATATAAACAACATCCACACATTTTTTGTTATCTAAAGCTGAGGGAACCTTGTCGTAGAAATGCAATAAATTAGTAGTACAGGATTTACCTTTCCTGAAACCATACTGCAAACTAGTCAACAGACTATTAGTCTCTAAGAACTTCATGATCTTAATTTTGATGAAAGTTTCGAAAATCTTACAAATCACCGAAGTCAAACTTACAGGTCTATAATTCCCAGCAATACCTTTAGACCCCTTCTTGAAGAGTGGTGTAATGTTAGCCAGCTTCCAGTCCTCTGGCACCGTCCCCGAGTTATAAGAAGCATTGAAAATATTCAAAATAACATCCACTAATTCCTCTGCACATTCAACTAAAATTTTTGGATAAATATTATCTGGTCCTGGAGCTTTAGTTGCTTTAATCTTTTTCAAATGAAATAAAACCTCCTCCCTGGAAAATACAAAATCCTTAAGCTGTATAATAGCTTGTGTCTTGTTAGTGTCAACTGTTGAGATACAGTTATCGTTAAACACACTGGAAAAAAAGTTATTTAGAACATTTGCAATATCCCTATCGTTATGGATTAAACTTCCATACTCATCAACCAAAGGCCCAATTTGACTGTTTCGAGCTTTCCCAGAATTAGCGTAAGCAAAAAACCTCTTAGGGTTCCCATCAATGTCATCTGCCAGCCTTTGCTCCAATTCCCTTTTCTGAATCCGTACCAAATACTTAAAATTTTGCCTTGCCTTACCATACTGGAGCCTCTCCGCACTCTGACCAGTTTCTTTAAACTAACGAAAAGTGGCTTGCTTATAATTAAGAGCTTCTTTAGTCTCCTTGGAGAACCACATGGGCCAAATTTTGATACTAACATCTTTTCTCCTAAATGGAACATAGTCCCCAACTGTTTTAGCAAGTTTATCCTTAAATTCCGCCCACTGCTGATCTACATCGCTATTTTCCAATCCTGACGAAAAAACCCCTTTCAAGCTCTGCCTAAGTGCAACAAAATCAGTGTTTCTGAAATTGGGCACAAACCTAAAATTATCATCTTTGCACACTTCAAATTTAACCCGGAACCTAATGCTGTTATGATCACTATCTCCAATATGCTCCCCTACACACAACCCCTGAACAAAACTACCTATGTCACAAAAAACTAGATCAAAATCGCCTCCTCTCGAGTTCCCTGAGTTACAACTTGATCTAAGAAACAGTCACCAATTACTTTTAAAAATTCCTCTTCTTTGCCATTACCAGGATAAAAATTATTCCAATCAATACCCGGAAAATTGAAATCCCCCATTATGATAATGGATCCCTTACTGGACATGTCACTAATAATACGGTACATCTGTTCATCTTGTCCCTGGTTTGAATTAGGTGGCCTATAAATGTTTCCAAAGTGTAGCTTTTTGCCCTTACTGCTCATCAACTCCAGTCAAACCATATCAATATCAGTAGGTTTATCATTTATGACCAATTCATTGCAAATAAAATTGTCTCTAACATAAAATAAAACCCCACCACCTCTTTTACCTACTCTATCCTGTCTGAACAAATTATACCCAGCAATATGTAATAACTCTGCATCAGATTCGGTAGCCCATGTCTCTGTAATTCCAATAACATCCAACTTTTCATCCATAACCATGCTTTTCAATTCATCCATCTTGTTCCTAATACTGCGAGCATTGGTATAGAAAACTTTAAGCATGCCTAAGTTGCTTTTATTTAACATCCTGAAATTTCCTAAATTACAATTGTTAACATTACTACTCTTGTTCGTCACTTTATTTCCTTTTCGAGCAATACCCAAAAAAATTTCATTCTCTCGATACCTGATGCTTGAACCACGCCCCCCATTCCAACTTAGTTTTTTGACTCCGAAGCTCCTAAAGTTAATCCACTAACCATTTTGACCCCTGTAGAGCTCAGATGCAGGCCATCCCTAGCAATCCAATCCCGTTTACAATGACTCCATAAGCATTGCTGTAGTACAGCTTGAGGACTTTGTATTTTCCAGGGATGACTTTTTACTTCATTTGAAAAAATTAAAGAGACTAAGGCTCCGGGACCTGATAATATTTATCCAAAAATTTTAGTTGAATGTGCGGAGGAATTAGCAGATGTAATCGTAAATATTTTCAAGGCTTCTTATAACTCGGGGACAGTGCCAGAGGACTGGAAGCTGGCTAACATTACACCGCTCTTCAAGAAAGGGTCTAAAGGGAGTGCGGGAAATTATAGACCTGTGAGTCTAACTTCGGTGGTTTGCAAAATTTTTGAAGCATTGATAAAAATTAAGATAGTAAATTTTCTAGAGACTAATAATCTATTGACTAGTTTTCAGTACAGTTTCAGGAAAGGTAAATCTTGCGCAACAAATTTATTACTTTTCTATGACAAAGTAACCATAGCTTTGGACAATAAGAAGCCTGTAGATGTTGTTTATATTGATTTTCAAAAAGCTTTCGATAAGGTACTGCATGTTGCTCTACTTAGCAAATTAGCTGATATAGGAATAGGAGGGAAAGTTTTCATTTGGGTAAAAAACTGGCTGACCGGAAGGAAACAAAGGGTAGTTGTAAGGGGAAATTATTTTAATTGGAGTGAGGTTTTAAGCGGGGTTCCTCAAGGATCAGTGTTAGGGCCTGTTTTGTTCATTGTTTTTATGAACGATATTCACAATAATATTTCTGGGAACATGAATTGTTTTGCTGATGATGTCAAAGTTATGGGGACTAGAAAATGAAGAACAAGCAAAACAGCTGCAAGAGGATTTAGATCATATTAGGGAGTGGGCTGATAAATGGGGTATGGCTGTTAATGTTGGGAAATGTCAAGTGCTACATTTAGGGCATGGAAATAAGTGTACAAGTTATTATTTGCAAGGTTCAGTCATTAGTCAGGCAGACAAAGTTACTGATCTGGGGGTCTTAATAAGTCAGGATTTAAAGTTTAGCCAACAGTGCAGCATTGCTAGTAACAAGGCCAGTAAGATGCTTGGGTTTATCAATAGATCTATTTCAAACAAATCTAAAGAAGTTCTTCTGCCCTTATATAGAAGTTTGATAAGACCTCATTTGGAGTATGCTGTTCAGTTTTGGTCTCCTTATCTTAAGAAAGACATTAATGTATTGGAAAGGGTTCAAAGGCGAGCTACAAGGCTAATAAATGGACTTTCTCACTTAGACTATGATTCCAGGCTTAGAAGACTAAAAATACACAGTCTTGAGCAAAGAAGAGACCAAGGGGACATGATTCAGTTGTTTAAATTTATTAAAATGAAAGATGTTATGGGGCTGAAGTTTAGCACTGAAAACAGGACAAGGGGTCATCGTTTTAAGCTATTTAAATCTCAGGCTAATATGGATGTTAGGAAAAATTATTATTTTAGCAGGGTAGTGGAATCTTGGAACAGTTCACCGGAAGAGGTGGTAATGAGCAAGGGAGTAGATAGTTTTAAGAGGGCCATTGATCTTCACTGGGGATTGTAAATTGACTAGGATTAGCCTAGCTGGGCCCAGAGCCTGTTGCTGGTCGTCACTTTTGTATTTGTACTTGTATTTTTCTATTTTCGTCAAAGTAGAAAGTAGAACAGCTACTGTTAGAAATTGGGACTTCCAAGTTTAGTCAAGAGTGCAGCATACAAAATGTAGCAAAGCTAATAGAATGCTTGGGTTTATCAATAGATTCATTCCAAACAAATTGAAGAAGGTTCTTCTGCCTTTATATAGAAGTTTCGTAAGACCTCATTTGGAGCATGCTGTTCATTTTTTGGTCACTTTCAAAACTTTCTTTATTGGAAAGGGTTCAAAGTGGGGCTACTAGGCTAGTAAGGGGACTTTTAGATTTATATTTATGATACTACACTTAAAAGGCTTAATTATGTATAGTCTGGAGTAAAAGAGAGCCGGAGGTGTCATGATTATGTTGCCACTCCATCCAGTAGGTCCCAAAGCCTGTACCTTGTTGTCATAATAATCCTAATTAAACAAAAAAACAAATGTTCCTGCGTATGTGTACTGAATTAACTTTAGTCTCTACAGACAGGATATGAATGAAAATATAATTCTTACCTGTACCATATACTTCAACACCAGAATGAAAAACTCCAAGGCCTAATGCAGAAGTGTATTCATTAATCCAGTACTGAAATTTAAAATAAATTGTACAGAGAAGACAGTTTACTTAAATTTATCAAAATGAAAGATGTTAATGGGATAAATTCTGCGAAGGTCATTGTTTTAAGCCATTCAAATCTCAGGTAACCTGAAAATGAGGAAAAATTATACTTTTGTAGAGGGTATTGGGCACTAGGAACAGCTTACAGGAGGAGGTGCAAATGAGGAAGGGGGTGGATAGCTTTAAGAGGGCCATCAATCTTCATTGGGGACTAATAATATGACTAGGACCAGCCAAGCTGGTTGTCACATTTGTATTAGTATTTATAAGCTACTTACAATATTGGGTAATATTTATTACTAAAATTGAAAAAGAAAAGTTGTTTGTGTAATACCATCCAGTGTGCCTCATGAGGCGGAACAAGTTATACCGGGCACAGGGCACACTGGTTCACTTTACAAAGTTAAGTTAAAACGCAAAATATGAAACAATTCAATCAATTCCACATTTTCAATAAAATCTGGGATGTTGAGAAATGTTTAGTAAACTTACTGTAGAGAGCCAAACTGTTCATTAAATTGTTTGATGAGATAAAAAATGAAAAGTAGAAAAGCGGACTAACCTGCCCCAATTCCCCCTACTATCTGAAATTCAGACAAGTTGACTGTACTATACATGTAGTTAATTGGTGCAATTCTTATACTCCATAGATTATTTACTTTGTTGGTATAGAATTTTAGTCCAAGTTACTAAGAAAGCTTCCACAACATAAAATTGACAAAATTATAATTAACTTACCATATCATATACATTTAAAACAATTGGCTCACGTGCCATATTGAAGAGAACTTAAACCTGAAAAAAATATGTTCATGAATACAAGGAAAATTTTTCAATTTCATAAAAATAAAGAAGTGATGAAGATTAATAACTGAAATTTTTAACATCACTATAAGATCTTCTATAGTATAACTGCAGAAAAAAGAAATGAATATTTCACATATTTGAATTGCAAACCTTTATTTTATTTGCTATCAATGAAGAGAAATGATTAAGCTTTATTCAAAGGAAAAATTGCAACGCATCATTGCAAAAATTTTGTATCTTGGCAGGCCCGTCATTTAGGGGTGGGGGGGGTGTCAGGAGAAAGCAACTGATCCCTTTTGGCTTTGAGAAATTAATGTATTTACATAAGTGGGAGTGGTTTTGGTTGTTTTTCGGTCCCCTTAGCCCTGGAAAACGTCGAAATGACGGGCCTGATTTCTGCAATATATCAAACAAGTACTTCCCAATATTAAGAGAGTGCTAGCATATTGACAAGAAAATAATTATTTATTTTAACCTTATCGCAATTCAATCGGCAAATTTTTACTCTAGTTTTGGAAAATGTTAAAAAAAATGGGGTCACTTAAACACAAAACATCACACAATGCAGATAATTTGACTTACTTCTATGCACTAGAGCCGAAAATTCAAACACTAAAACTAACAAATGTATTAAATGTTTATGATTTATTAAAAATTTTCATGCTGGTCCTTTATCTGCTATTAACTTTCTACTTTATTTCACATTAATTTCTCTAATGCATATTATTTATTTCTGAATTTTGAACTTGAAAGTTTTGATTACAGTACGTGCTAAAAATTTTACAAAATACAACACAGCTCAGTGCAAGTATAGCGTAAACAAAACCATGGAGCTTAGACTGAGTCCCTTCTCAAAAAAAGACTCCACATATGAACAAGGGGCCGTGGTAGCCTGATCGGTAGGGCATTGGACTCGGGGCCGGAGGGGCTCGGGTTCGATCCCCGCTGGTCGAAGACCCACCGTCGTCATTAAAGGGGACTGGGCGACGTTAAATATGCTCGTGGTCTCAATGTCCTCCAAGTGAAACGATACCTCTGGGGGTGCTAGTACCAGGTAGCTATTAGCTCTTGGACTAGTTCTAAATTCTCATTAACTGTTCGATCCGGTGATGGTGCTGCCATCTATCGGTATATAAAATAATGGAGGCAAGGCACTAGTATGCAGTCCTCGACATAAATACAGTTGTAGTCAGTTGTGACTCTTGAATAGAATAGAATAGAATAGAATATGAACAAAATTTTAGACTCACAAAAGTGGGAACTTGGTTCATTCTTTTATTTCAAGCTAATTTTGTGAATAAATGCTATCATAATTTTTTTTTATTGCAGTGCACGTTTCTTTTTAATAAATCCTCAAAATTATTAAAAGTTTACACTAAAATGATTGTAACTTTGACTGTTGTTTCCATGGTTTCGCACATTGGCGTTTTAAACAGATCAAAGGAAAAGTTAATCTAAATTTTTGTGATGCCCTTTTTTTTTTAATAGTAGTGAAACAAAAATAAGTCGGACGAATTTTTTCTGCAACGCTCTGAAGACTTCTAGTGAGCTGCAGCGGCCTTAAATTTAGACATCGTAGTCGTACTGCCCTTTAACTACATGCGCTATTGTCGTTCTCGTACTTTAAGGCATAATACAAGATTAGAAATCTTTTAAGTATCTATTTCTGAGTTGCTTTGGAAATTTCAGACTACAGAAGATTTTTATTACATACCTGATATTTTTTTAGTGGAATATTTTCGAAATCTAAACTTTTAAATTGTATATTTTTTATGGAAAATGTTGAAAGGCATTCACTTTGCTGTCCTTCCAATTTGATCTCTCACACTTCAGCTTGTACAGAAAATTATTTTGCTGCATCCTTGAATGAAAAAGGAAATATAGCTCTGTGGGACGTAAAACATCCAAAAAACCAGGTTTGTTTACTGTACATTTCTTTTCTTTGATATTATAAAATATTGTGTTAATTTTTTGTAGTTATTTCAGCTTCAGAGAAAAAATCAATTACAATTTAAGTTAAAATGTCAACCAATTCCTTGAAATAAATACAAAATTTGTTAGCTTGTCTCTTTTGCATAACTCCACACCAGTCACGAATATTTTTGCTCGAGTTGAGAAGTTTGGTATGTAAGGTGTATTTCGTCAACCTATTGAATTTTCTGAAATTACTTGACAGTAAACACCATTTCAAGGGTCGCCTGAGGAAGGGATCCAGAGAAAATTTAGGTTACATTACGGATCTTTCACAAAACTCTGGGACAGTGCCAGAGGACTGGAAGCTGGCTAGTAAAAGCCACTCTTCAAGAAAGGGTCTGAAGGTAAAGCAGGGAATTATAGACCTGTAAGTCTGACTTCAGGGGTTTATAATAGGATTTTTGAAACTTTGATCAAAATTAAGATTATGAATTTCTTAGAGACTAATAGTCTGTTAACTAGTTTGCAGTTTATGTTTTCAGGAGAGGCAAATTGTGTGCTACTAATTTTTGGATTTCTATGACAAGGTTACCTTGGCTTTAGATAACAAAAATGTGTGGATGTTGTTTATACTGATTTTAAAAAAACTTTTGATAAGGTACCGCATGATGCTCTTCTAAGCAAACTAGCTTATAGGAATAGGAGGAAAAACCTTACTTTGGGTTAGGAATTGGGTGACTGGAAGGAAACAAAGGGTAGCTGAGAGAGGAAATTATTCTAAATGGAGTGATGTTTTAAGGGGGGTTCCTCAGGGATCAATGGCCTCTTCTTTTTATTATTTTTATGAATGATGTTGATGAAAATATTTCTGGAAACATTAATTGTTTTGCTGATGATGTAAAAGTTATGGGGATTGTAGGGGATGAGGAACAAGTAAAACAGCTTCAAGAGGATTTAGATCAGATTACTAAATGGGCAGATAAGTGGGGTGTGGCAGTTACCATAAGGAAATGTCAAGTGCTACATTTCGGCTATGGAAATAAGCGTACCAGTTATTATTTGCAGGGTTCGGTCATTAGTCAAACAGAAAATGTTATTGATCTGGGTATCTTAATAAATCAGGATTTCAAGTTTAGGCAACAGTGCAGCATTGCAAGTAACAAAGCCAACAGAATGCTTGTGTTTATCTATAAATCTATTTCAAACAATTCTAAGAAGGTTCTTCTTCCTTAATATAGAAGTTTAGTAAGACCTTATTTGGAGTATGCTGTTCAGTTTTGGTCACTTTATCTCAGGAAAGATATTTCTGTGTTGGAAAGGGTTCAAAGAAGGGTTACTAGATTAGTAAAAGGACTTTCAGATTTAGACTATGATAACAGACTTAATAGGCTTAATATGTATAGTCTGGAGCAAAGGACAGCCAGAGGGGACATGATTCAGTTGTTTAAGTTAATCAAAATGAAAAATGTTAACTGGGCAATTCAATGATAAGGTCAACCAGATGATCAAATTTTCAAAATTAAAATTTGTAAACAAATGAGGTGTCATTTTAAAGGTAAAGAGTTGTATATTTTGAAATGCCTGTCTAAAATTTGATCACTTCAGTTATAAATAAGTTACAGCAGGTTAAACCAGTGGCGTAGCTAGACCCGACTTTCAGGGGGGGTTACTTCTTTTATATATATATGTATAATCGCTTGGAATTTTTTCCTTTTCTTCTTTTTTTTCTTTCTCTTCTCTCTTCTTTTTCTCTTTTTTTTTTGAGACTAACTTTTCGGGGGGGGGGTTGTCTCCAAACCCCCCCCCCTTAGCTACGCCCCTGGGTTAAACCAAGGTCAACATCTTGAGCATTTTCAAACCATATTTGGAGACTCTCGAAGAAATTCTGTTTTTTCCAAAAAATACATGCTAATATTATGAATTGAGATGAATAACCATTTAAAGATACAGAGTGTTGCTGGTGATGTTGCAAAAATGTGTCAAAATATAATTCATTTTGATTTGTAAAAGAATTCCTCTGGGGTACATTAAGTGTTTTACGTCTGACACCAAAATGGGCAGTTAATTATGCTGAGCCAATAATTTTAAAGCTACATACATGTATTTTTGGGTACAAAGTAAGAATTTCAATCTCTTTGATGTAACCTATTTTCATTTTGTAACAAGTGAATATTTTTTACTAAAATCTTGGTGTCGGACGTAAATTTTTTTTTTATGTCCGACACCATTTACGTCCGACACCGTTATATTCCTTTAAATAACATATGTTTTCAACTGTGTTTCTCCTTTTTTTGCCTTTTTCAACTGTGTTTCTCCTTTTTTTGCCTTTAATTTCAAAGTTAAAGTGAAACATGCATAAAAAAACAACTTAGTGAATTTATTGTATATACATTTAGGGTTGATAGGGGTAAGTAGGACCCCTTTTGAGAAAAGTTGTGTTGAATGAACGTAATACAGTTGATTAAGATCAAATTTGCCAAAACTATAAGTGTAAAAAGAAATTAGAAACACTAAATGACTGCGTCTATGTAAAGTTGGCTAAGGAAGATCCATTATCAACATTCAACCCATATAAATCTTGATGGTTTTCTTTCATGTTAGTTTCATAAATAACTAATCACCAGCTTTTGTAGCTGAACTATCGATTCCTACTAAGTCATCACAGTTGTCTTGTATTTCACTAATACAAATATTTCATCAAAGTTGCTTTTGATTTTCAAATCCTCACTGTTGGGGGGGGGGGACTACTTACCCCATAGTGTGGGGACGTCTTATAGCAAAATTTTACGGGGTAAGTGGGGGCCCCTCCTCTAAAACAGTTTTTAATAATATTTTACTCAAAAATTCTGACTGCAGTATGCACTTTAAGTTAAACTGTACATGAATGTTTAATGATCATAAAAAAAATAAATGCTAACCGGGAAACACTTCTTTGAAAAATGCTGCTTAAACTCGCCAAAAAATATTGTTCAGATTTTTTTTTTTTTTTTTGTTTGACTAAGTTCTCCGACTTAGAAAAAAATTCTACTTAACCCAGATATATGCAGAACTAATCACTGTGATGAACCATGACATGATCAATGTAAAAAAGTATAAAAACCATATGGATATTTCAATTTTTGGGGGGTGACTTACCCCAGTATCCCACTTCCCCCAATCAACACTACATTTGAATTTACTTGGTAAATTTTGTTTCAGTATATGTAACTTATAATTTACATATTTATAACTGTAATCATTGTTATGTATTTACATTTAAGAGCAATAGTTTACACGCAATATGAACAATTTACGTCCGACACCGAAAATTTACGTCCGACACCAAGCTAAAAATATTTTTTTAAATAATTTTATTTCTTATAATATCATTTGAAAACTGTGATATATGCTTCAATCATAAGTGTATTCTAGTATTATGATGTTTTTAAAATTAAAATGTAAGCCAATTCAGACTTTTAATAATTTTTAAGTGAACCATCAATTTTACTATTTGTGTGTTTACGTCCGACACCAACTCTTTTATTTTTTTTAATTTATACTTTAGGGATCTATTTTGAAAAACTAACATGATTTTTTATTCAGTGGGATGTAGTAAGTATCTTGTAAATAAATTTGATCATTTTGGAACAGTTTATATTTGGTAAATGGAATTAAAACTGAGAAATTTTTCTTCATTTTTTACGTCCGACACCATGGATTTGCCCAACTGTTAAATTTTCTCACTGAAAGCAGGACGAGAGCTCATTGTTTTAAGCTATACAAATCTCAGGCTAACCTGGAAATAAAGAAAAATTACTTCTTTAGTAGGAGCATCTGGAACAGCTTATCGGAAGAGGTGATAGCGAGCAAGTTGGTGGATAGTTTTAAGAGGGCCATTGATCTTCTTTGGGGATTTATAAACTGACTAGGAGCAGCCTAGCTGGACCAAGAGCCTGTTGCTGGTCATCACATTTGTATTTGTATATCAAAACGAACCATTCCAAAATTCTGATTAACCAATGCTGTTCTCTTCTAAAAAAAGTAATTTTTTAGATTATCACTTTAAAATCTGAACTTTTTTCCAGGGCTGCAGAGTGGGAAGGAAAATGGCTGACTTGGACTGCTGGGTTTTGAAACGTCAGACTCCGACTGTGGCTTTATTTATTTATTTGTTTTTTTTTTTTTTTTTTTTCATTTTTTGCCCCTCATGGGAAAGGAAAATACCCCAAAACAGAGATTAAAATATTAATTTATTAATTTCTTTTTAATGAAATTTTCACCTTGTATTTTATTGTAAACCTAAGATGTATACAATGATAGAAATTCAATTTGAAAATCAAATTTTCCAATAGTGGCAATTTTAAAACAGATTACTTAAAAATCCTATTTTTTAAAAAATGTAAAAAGATTAATTTGCTCCTCTTTAATGCTTAACAAATAGATGTTGAACAAATCATGTGCTTTCAATTTTTGAAAGCTGTAACTTGAGAGAACAAAAGCTTTTTTGCTAAGTCGAAAAACCTTTCTTAAGATCAGGCGATCTTCTCTGAGTGACACCCATCTGGTGAATAAACATCCAAAGTTAATAGTTTATAAAAAATTTCAATTCTGAAAAATTTCCCCAATATATCTTAAATTTTATTTCATCAATGAAATTTCAATGAAAATAAGGCATTATATTACAGAGAAAAATGTACGTCTGTTCAAATTTTATACAAAATGCAATGATATACAGCTTTTATACGAATGACTTTTACCATACCTACATGTCTTTTTTGCTCAATTTTTAATTCTTTTTTTTTTTTTTTTTGACTGCTTTAGAATTAACCTAAATATAAAAATTTTAAGATTAACTGCAATTATTGAGTGTTGTAACCAAGAAATCGTATTCTTATTTTATTTCTTACTTTTTAGTGAGAACCAAGCTTATGCTTCTTTATTGTAGCTTATAATCTTTAGATTTAAAAAACAGATAGAATGTACCGTGTCTTTAGAATTAGTGCTTTCTCGCCAACACTCATTTGAATTTACCGAACGCCCTCAGAAGTTTGCTCTCGAGCTACAGGCCCGGGCTTGCTCAAGGGATGTACATAGGCGGATTTATGGGGGGGGGCAGAGGGGGCAATGCCCCCCCCAGTTTCGGGAGGACTTTATGTAGTAACAACACATCTTCCAAAAATTTAAAAAAAAAAAAAATTCTTTTTTGAATAGTTTAGAAGGGCATGGGTGGATTTATAGGGAGGGCATAGAGGGCAATGCCCCCCAGTTTTGGGAGGACTTTATATAGTAACAACACACCTTCCAAAATCTTAAAACAAAAAAATAAAGACTTTTTCTTTTTTGAATAGTTCAATGAAAGTGAAGAGAAAAGCGAATGTCCTTTTCTGATGGGAGAAAAGAAAAGAGGGGCGGGGGGGGGGGAACAAACATTAAATACAAATAGTACAGCTGTCACTGAGGTGCTGAAAATGTGTTTTTAAGTTCACTATTTTGGACTGAAAACCATTTGGGCAAGTATATGAATGAAAATATAGGCTAAACCAGCTATACATTAAGCTGCAACACTTATAATAATTGACGATTATTTTAACAAATTAGAACCTAAAGCAAAGAGGAAAAAACTCCCCCCCCCCCCATTCGCGCTAACAGAACGATCTACTAGTTATGATTTGTGTCCACATTTCAAGTATTATTTGTGCATAATATATATGTTCTTAGTAGATTAATTGGCTTTTTGAGAAATTCTAAAAAACAGTTCCCCCCCCCTCTTTCTCTTTTTTAAAGAGAGAGAGAAAAAATAAATACTACTGCACACTGAATAAATTTCAGTTATCTGAGTTTTATGATTAAATGAACCTTTTTACTTAGTGGGAGAGTACAATTTTACTTACTTTATAAATACTGTTTAAAAAATAAGGTGTCATAATCATCTAAGCCTAAGTGAGTCAGTCCTTGTTATTATTGAAATCTAAATAATTGAGTCATTAAAAGTTTTCTAAAAAATTGCTGAAATTTTATAAAAGTCTATAAAAACTTAACGAAGATTGGTAAAATGGTAAAAATCCTTTAACCGTAAAAACTGACGAATTTTCGTAAAAATTACAAAAAATCAAGCAAAAATTTGCAGGTAAGAGCGAATTACAAACAGGGCCGAATTTGACTATAAGATAAACAAGCTATTGCTTAGGGCCCCTGCTTTGAAGTGGGTCCCTAACTCCCCAAAAGTTTCATGGTTCGTTCCTTAAAAAATGGAAATTGCTTGAAAAAACTAATTTCATTTTTAAGTACTTGAAAACCTTGAATATTTGGAAACATGTGGCTACAAACCTTAAATTTTAAAATTTCTATCAAATGTAGAGAGGGAGGAATGCCAAAATATGTCAAATTCAGTTCCTTGACACATCCTGTATAAAAAATGTAAAAATCATAGTTCTCACATTTGTAGCATATTACATTGAAATAATTTTTTGCGACTCACATGTTTCATTTCTTGCTATTTATTCAATCCCGAATGCAGTATTTTGGAAATTCTTTTGCATTGATTGCTTTTATCTTACTTCTTCTGCATATTGTCTATCTGTTTAGCATGAAAAAAAATACACACTGCTTCTATTTCTTTTCGTTTTCTGCCCCACTTGCAACTGAAGAAAAGTTGTTGTCATGAGAAATCTATAGTTTCTTTTTTCTTTTAAATTTAAAATAGCTTTTTCTCACAAAGTTAGAACAGGTCTGTAAAAAATTTACAATCAAGTACTAAAATATCAGAGACTGGAAAGCACAAATGAAGTGCGTTAAATAATTTTATTTATTCTAGAGTCCTTGAAAATAATTAGATACGTCTTTGAAAATCCTAAGCAAAGTGGGCTCCAATTACTTCTACTGCATATTGTTAATCTGTTTAGCCAGGAAAAAAAATGATACACTACTTTTCTATTCCTTTTCGCTTTCTGCACTACTTATAATTAAAAAAAAGTTGTTGCAATGAGAAATCTACAGGTTATTTTTTCTTTCAAACTTAAAATGGCTGTTTCTTACAAAGTTTGAACAATATTGTACAACTGTATAATGTAGTTATCAATTTCTATGTCTATCCAATTAACCTTTATAAGGCTTCAAAACGCAGAATTTTATCTCCATTTTACAAAATTTCCTCTGGGGGAGAAACCTCCGGCCTCCTAAAATTGGAGATATTCTATTTCCCACTTAAAAGGGAGCCCTGCGTCACTCTCTTGATACCAGCTCCCTCTCTTAAGATCAATTCAAAAAGGACAGCATGAAAGCATGAAAACACACATTAATGAAAAGGACATACAAAAAAGTAAAGCATGGACTTATGTATCACAGGAAACAGACAAAAACATGGGAGTGGAGGCAGTAAAAATGTTGCGGAAAAAAAAAAAAAAAGAAATCCTGCCCCCCCAGGAACTAAGTCCTAAATCCGCCTATGGGGATGTATGCCTTTTACTATTTTATAACTGAGATCGATCATCGAAGTAAAAAATATGTTATTATTTTTATTTTAAAGTGATTAGTTAGAAAATGTTAGGCAATAAAATAGTTTGTTGACAGTTGCTATTAGTTAAAGGAAGTTAAAAAAAAAAAAAGCAAACTAGGGCCTAGGTAGCTCTAACAGAAAGTGTGATGAACAATCTAGCTGGCTGGTTGCCAATGACAGCTATTTTCTTATTAGTAGCATTTTATACTTCTAATCGAACCAATTGGTAGTCAGTTTTTTTTTTAAATACAAGGAGAGTCTGAATATTAAAGAAAAAAGAAGCCCGGAGTCAGAATCTGCCTGTTTTCTAATGACTCTGACTCTTTTACTCCAAAATCAGTCCAACTCCACAGCCCTGCTTTTTTAAAGTCCTAACATCATTCAAGGGAGAGCTTGAGATCCAGACATTTGGTAACCGTAGATATACATGATATGTTATGAAAGAATTTGTGAACCTTTTTTGCTATACTTTTTGTAATACACATTTAAGGTATTTTCCCTAAGTTTTATTTCAACACTTTTACGTTAACTGATAAGTAATATTATTACCGCTATCAAGGATTCATTTGAGCAAATTTCATTGGGGATTGTTTACAACAATTTTACCAACTAATTTAAAAAGTATGTAAATCTTAAAAAGAAAAAACGACCCTTACATGCAGGGCCTAAAACAAAAATAAAAGTTGGGCACCTGGCATTTGTTCACATAGCCAGTCTGACCCTGATAATACTTCCTGTTTTTTCCTGACAAAGATGTTCACCAAGGATGGATACAAGAGAGGGGGATAGGGGAGATCACCCCCACCTTGAGCCGAGATACAGGAACTTTCTTCAGGTGCATTTTCGATATTAAAGTTCCAAAAACGCAATTTTACATAATCTTCAATGGTGTTAGAAAAAAGTGAGCTCTTCGCAGGAATTCTTCCCAAATTAAAGTCTTGAAAATGAAATTGTAGCCCATCTTTTATTACTCTGGGGATAGGGACCAGAACTTTCTACAGTTTTTTTTTTCGAAATTGAAGTTTCAAAATCTCGATTTTAGATGATCTCAAATGACATTAGGGACAGGTTCAAAGGCTCACTCTGGATATTTTTCGAAAGAAACACTACTATTAGACATTTTTCATTACATAACGGTAAGCGATGAGGCTCCGTACACTCCTTCTAAATTTTTTAGAAATTGAAGATCAAAGTGTAAAGAGTAAAAAACAATCACACCCTCCTTGAACATTTTTTAGAACCACCCTTGATGTTCACACACATGACGTAATTTAGCACACAGCTAACAGTTTCTTTCTATCACCAAAGATTGCACATTCAAAAATTTTCTTGCTCAATTAGAGCACAGCAAGGAGGAATGCCACTACTGATCATAATATCTTGTGTATTATCTGAATTGAAAAGAAGGGTACCAGATGCTCTTCAGGCAACGGCGCCCATATAGGAGGGCTCAAGCCCTCCTCTGAGAAATTAGAACTTCCTTGCTTTTAGTACTTTTTTCTTTGCAAAAATGTAAAAACATTTTTTTTCCAGCCATTAATGAATAATTTATTAAAAATGTCAAACTTTAATAACTCTAATCTGTACTGAAATTGGTTTCCTTGGGGAAAATATCCTGCTAAACCATGGAGAAAATATCTGAGCCCCCCCCCCTTAAAAGTTTGCATATGGGCATCCTTGTCTTCAGGTCCTGCTTTTCATTGTTTTTTAATTCCTTTATGTACCAGATTTTACTGCATATTATTTGCGGCAGTGTATCCACAGACCCTAAAATGGGCCGGAAGAAAGAGCAAATCTTTGTATAATCCGCGAATAATACAATGTCAAAAAACTCGACTTAACGTACAATTTTAGAAACTAAACCTAAAACATGAAGAAGTGATAATTTTTAGGGTTTATTCAAAATTAATCTAAAAAATATGATTTCTTGAAATATTTGACGCAGCCTGAACAGTGTAAGAGGAAAATTCAAACTATGTAAAATAAACAATCCTAGGGGCTATAAAACGGTCTCTATTGGTGAATCCTGCTCTAAATTGAGGTTTAATACTTGGGCCTTGAGATAAGAAAAAACACAGATAATCCACGGCAGTGTAAAATCCTCACCTCATTAATATTACACTTTTTAATGGAAAATACGCAGGAAAATACAGTACCACTTCCTAACAAATACCATGAATTTAGTGATCTTTTTCAATATATCGCCACCCTCTTGCTGAATTGCAGTTCACTGTGAGATAAAATCAAATGTTCAGGTACAGAAAAGTTTATGAGTGCACCCTGCAATTCATAGCTTGCTGGGCAATGCATAACTTAATCTATGTGTGCCCAGTTGCTGCTTATTTTTATTTTTATTTATTTATTTTATTTATTTATTTATTTATTTATTTTGTGAGCAATCACATTGCGTATTGTTCTCATTTGACTGTTTTGAATTCCTATGATTTTATTTTCCCCCCGCTTCCCTCTGCAGCACTACCGTCGACCGGCCTCACGATGCTGCTCCTCTAGCGAAAACCCTATCCAGGTTGTGTCCATTTCCTACACACACACACGCATACATACACACACCTACAAACTCACAAACCTTGGACCTCACACACTTACACACTCACACACATACCCCCACAATCATGCCTGCAAACAGACACAAACACACACGCCTACATATACACTCGTGATTGCGAAAAACATAATTTGAATTTCAGATGTCAAAATTCAAATTAATTTTAATTATTTTTTAAATTTTTATTTATTTTTAAATTTTTATCATTTATTTATTTATTTTTTATTTGTCGGAATTTAGATTATTTGCAGATGAAAAATGTTTTCTAGAATATTGAGCTCTCTCACTTTTTTTTTGTTAGAAATTAAATTCTGCTTGCAATGCATAGATTTTTTGACTTCATACATTGCATTAGGGGCATTCCACGGTATTTTTGACATTATATGTAGAGTCTGTAACGTGACCTTTTTTTGCCATAACTTTTTAATTTACCGTTTGATTTGCAAATTATTTTAATTTGAGCTGGTGTGTTGGTAGGAAATGGTCAAAATAAAATAATATGCTAATCAAACAGTAAACTAAAAAGTTATGGCAAAAAAGGTCACGTTACGGACTCTACATAAATGTCAAAAATACCTTGGAATGCCCCATTATATATTACCATGGAGAAGGTTGTTTCGTTTTGAAAGAAAAGTGCTAAATCTTTTACTTCAGAAAAATAAAATAAGAATATTTTTGCTGAAACAGTATTTTTTTTCTTCTGAATTTGACAAGCATTGCCAAATGTCTTGCAAGATTTTTCTGGTACCTCAACTATGACATGCATGTAAAGCATTCTTCTCTACTTAGGATTTGATTGTGAGAAATTCCTATTACGTTTTATTAATTTTTGCTTTTTCTTCTTTTATTATAGCATCATGTTCTTATTGGACATCACAGAATTGTTAGTGCTCTTTCCTTTTCTAATAAGTTTAAAACTTCTTTCCTTTGTTCCTGCTCTACTGATAACATCATTATTTGGGATTTAGTACAAAATGATGGTATGTTCTTAATCAAGTTATTTATTACAAATGAAACTTGTCTTCAAAGTCTGATTAAAAATTTTCAAACTTAACTATTATATACATATATATATTTTTAAAATGTTGTTATTGCGATTAAACAACCCTTACAAAATGGGAGTTTTTTACTTATGAACATTACTGCACTTGCTTTTGTCATAGAAATTCACAGAGTTTTTTTTTTCCACTACACTGTGATTGAAACTTTGAAGTGATGCACTGCATCTTTGTGATGCATCTTTAAAAAGTTTTTCTTCTTCTAAGTATAAATCACTATTCTGAAGCTGAAGACATAAAAACCAGCTACAATAAATTTGAAGTAAAAATTATTTATTTCACTTGTAAAAAAAGTTGTCAAAAATTGTACTAATATTTTAATTATATTTATTTAATAGTATGTTAATTGAATATACAATACGTTAAAAATCACTGAAATAAGTTAGTGTCAGGGTTGGTCAGGGTTGTGCAGAAAGTTTTTTCGATCAATGTCTATAAAAATTTTACGATATATTATAAGTTTAGAAAAAAAGAATATTACTATAGACAAAGACAGAAACTAATGAGGAATTATTCAAATTGCATCCTTAAAAAAACTATGGACTGAATTTGTAGCATGCCTAAGCCTAGGTATTTAAGAAGTAAATTAAGTAACTATGTGTAAGTGTTTATTAATAAATGTACATCATTTACCAACAGATACATAACAAAAATAAATTGATGATGCAAAAAGGAAAAACATTCAAAATCATACAAAAAAATACTAACAGTTAAAAAAAAAGAAAATGTTATCAGCAAAAATATTTCAGAAATATTTAACTAACTATAGGCTATGATATTAAATAATTAATTTAACCAAATGACCTCAAATTAATGAAAATTCCTTAAAAAATTTAGTTTTTAAAGTCTTTCAAAAAAAAAAAAAAGAAAGGTAAGATAAACACTGATAATGTTACTTCTTTCACTGATTCTTCACTAATAATGTTCTGCAAGTGATTTCTACTCAGATGCACTTGGATTTAAATTTTCAAGTGGAGGAGGTGTAATAAGGGTTGTTTAAGTCTGCCACTGCATAATTTTAGATGTAATAAAAATTGAAAATAATGGTAAATATCAAATTAGGTGATGTCCAAGATCATATTGTAAACCAAAGTGGATGAGTTGTACATAAGCAGATACAATCAGATTTCGAAATGCATGCAAAAAGGACGAAAACTTTTTTCTTTTTAAATTTACGCCCACCAATGTCCTCTCGGACATAAGGCCCCTTGCCGTCCAATACAACAGAGATGCAGCAGCAGAGCAGGAAAGTTCCCTGAAGACGACATGATTCAGCACGTCGAGAAGAACGGGGCAATCAAAAGGATGCTCCCCTGTCATTTGCTTAGTCCCTTCACATAGTGAGCACAGCGGAGAACTGGCCAGTCTGATTTTAAAAAGATGGGCTTGTAAGAAGTCGTGACCAGTAATGAGACGAAAAGAGGTAACCCCTTCAACTCTAGGGAGAAGGGAAAGTTGCAGCCTTGTTTGGTCTTCAAGAAGACACGCCCAAGATTTTCTGCTAGCAATGCCACGGAGAGATGAAATTCTTTTGAGCCTAATATTGCTTCCAAGATGTCGCTTGGCATTTCGAAGAGAGATCAGGAGGCAAGGTGGATTTAATGTTGAAGCCTCTTTAGCCAACAAGTCAGCTTGCTCGTTGCCATGGATGCCGCAGTGGCTTGGTATCCATTGGAGCGCAACATCTTTACCGGTCTCAAGAAGTGAACTAATAATGAGTTTACATTCAAACTCAGTCTCTGTTGGGAAAAGGTTATAGTCTGTGATTGACTGTTTGCAGCTTGGGAGTCAACAAAAATAACAATTTTTTGGCAAGAAAACTTAAAAAGCAGCCAGAATGCATAAATTTTGCACATAATCTGTAAAAGTTAGCAAGTATGCGACTATCTTTTTATTGTTTTGGAAAAAAATTTGTTTTGGAGAATTCAGTGTAAAAATCTAATCTGCAAGAATTTAGGGCTGAAATAGGGGTCTGGGGTGAACTTTTTCAGGCATACGTCACCAAAATCAGGCCAGGATCTATAAATTTTGGGACCCCCTGCTGCAAAATCATTAGGGCCCCTTCCCAGAGGCCAGCAGTGTGTATTTACAACATTAATAAGTCTGTGATTTTTTTCCTCAATTTCTTGGGCTGTTAGACCCCTTAAGATTGTGCTCCCCCCCACACACACACTGTGGGATCTGCAGGTAAGTAGATCCGGGCCTGCCCAGAATACAGCTTTGGGCTATATTTTGTTGCTTAAGATGTTATGACTCCCATAACTCCCCTCTGGATTCCTGCCAGATCTTAGTGAATTAAAACTGTTCTTTAAAGGTCAATCATTTGTTTATGGTTGTCTATTTTGGAAACAGGATTTTTATTCCTTATTGCTCAATGTCATGAGATTATTTTTTTATGAATATTTACCAAAGTTTTTCTTTCATGCATTTGAAGACTTTTACTGTACATCCTGTTTGAAATTATTTTAAGAATCCTAAGAAATATAATAAATTGCGCTTCTTGGCAGAAAGTTTTTCTACTAAGAGTATCAATGATGATTTTACAGCATTTATAGAAATAATTTACAATTGGTTTAAGCTCTTTTAGACAAAACTAGAAATAAAATATCAGACATCTTAAATGTTTTTGTTTTGTTTTTTCTTTTTGAAACAATGTTAAATAAATCTCTTTTGCAATTTTAAATTTCATTGCAGGCAAACCTCAAAGGGGTCGAGTCTTATTATCCAATAATGAAGAACCACTAGCCTGCCGTTTTAGTTCTGATGATTCAAAGATTGCAGTTTCATTCGTTCATGTTTTCAGAGTATATGATATAAAGGTATTTCATAATGTTTTTTTTTTTTTTTGCTTTGATGTTGACATTAATGCTGTAACATTTATTGCCAAAAAAAACATTTGATCTTTTTACATACTTAATGTTACTACATATATACTTACTACAACAGACTTAACAGTACATATTACTACAACATACTTAAGAGTTGTAGCCCCTCAAGTATGTTTTTATTGAGCTAAAAAGAAAAGTACAGATTTTTTTGACCTTTCTACTCATAGTACACATATATTTCTAATGATTTTAATTTCTTGTTTACTTTGAAAATTGTTGCAAAACCCTATAATGGAAATTTTTAAAGACTATTATTCTTATTCTGGTGAGGATTTTTAAGGACAGTTGTTCAGAGTGTAGCGGGATTTTCAATCACCTGTGCTTAGTTTGATTGAGATTTCACAAGGCTGATGTTCTTAACTAGGAATTGTTTTCCTTGCTCTGATGAGGGTTTTTCAGTGGAATGATGACATTATTCAGAAGGTGTTATCTTTCTTCTAATCAGTAGCGTACCTACAGGGTCTGGCAAACTTAAGAAATTGTGCTGCCCCCCCCATAGGCGGATTTAGGACTGAGTTCCTGGGGGGGCAGGATTTTTTTATATTTTTTTAGCAATATTTTTATTATCCCCCCCCCCCACTCCCATGTTTTTGTCTGTTTCCTGTGATACATAAGTCCATGCTTTACTTTTCTGTGTGTCGTTTTCATTAATGCGTGTTTTCATGCTGTCATTTTTGAATTGACCTTAAGAGAGGGAGTTGGTATCAAGAGAGTGACGCAGGGCTACCTTTTAAGTGGGAAAATAAAATATCTGCAATTTTAGGGGACCGAGGGTTTTTCCCCCGGAGGAAATTTTGTAAAATGGATATAAAATTCTGCATTTTGAAGCCTTATAAAGGTTAATTGGATAGACATAGAAATTGATAACTAGATTATACAGTTGTACAGTATTGTTCAAACTTTGTAAGAAACAGCCATTTTAAGTTTGAAAGAAAAAATAAACTATAGATTTCTCATTATAACAACCTTTTTTTAATTATAAGTAGTTTAGAAAACGAAAAGGAATAGAGATAGTGTATTATTTTTTTTCCTGGCTAAACAGATTAACAATATGCAGTAGAAGTAATTGGAGCCCACTTTGCTTAGGATTTTCAAAGACTTATCTAATTATTTTCAATTACTCTAGAATAAATAAAATTATTTAACGCACTTCATTTGTACTTTCCAGTCTCTGATATTTTAGTACTTGATTGTAAATTTTTACAGTCCTGTTCCAACTTTCTTAGAAATAGCTATTTTAGTTTTAAAAGAAAAAAGAAACCATAGATTTCTCATGACAACAACTTTTCTTCAATTGCAAGTGGGGCAGAGAACGAAAAGAAATAGAAGTGGTGTGCATTTTTATCCGTTCGAAACAGATAGACAATATGCAGAAGAAGTAAGATAAAAGCAGGGGCATTCCAAGGTATTTGGCTGTTACGGACTCTACACTTCATAAGGATGTTTTAGCCTCCTTCTCATGATTAGTGCAAATAGTAAAATTAAACTTTTTGTAAATGATTAGTCCTATGTGTAGTTATGTCATAACATTGAAAAAAGTTTAGATTTGTGTTGAATTTCTAAAGATATAGGAAGATATATAGCATGTTACGGACTCTACACTAAAAAGACATGTGAATTTTTGCTTAAACTATCTTCAAATTTTCTGTGAAAGTAACAACTACTCTTACCTAATGAAGGTTTTCCACTATGTCTCAGTTTATCTATAATACATTTAAGCACCAAAATATTTTTTAAAAGGGTAAAAAATATTTTTTAGGGAATTATTTACTGAAGAACTGCAGGATTATGAACATGTTACGGACTCTACATATTTGTCACGTTCGAGTATTGTTTGAATTATTGTTTATAGAGTTTAAACAACAACAATACTACTCATTGTTCAATAGTTACAATGATAGAATCAACTGTTATGACTATTTCTTCATCATATATTCTAAAGGTGCCCACCTGGGGGGGGGGGCATGCCACAGACTGTGCCATTGAAGTTTTTTGAGGGGTATTTTTCTCATTTTTGGGGAGAGGTTTTTGATGTTATGGGGGAGGGGGGTCAGTGGGATATTTAGGGGAGGTGCACCCAAGCTCTAGGGGTAGGGGGGGGGTACCAGATTGAAGGTGGCCTCTTGTTGGAACAGACCAAGTGATATGTTGATTTCTTCAGTCTTGAATTTGTTATTAGAAAAGATAGGTTTTAATGCAAATTTCACTTACAATTCAACTTTTATAGTAGAACTTTGGTTATCTGAAGTGATCAATACCGGACCATCTTCGGTAAGTTGAAATTTCTGGATAACTTTTTTTGGGGGGGGGGCGGGACATGTTAGGAAGAAGATGTTTTTAAGCCAATACTTTTTAAATTGCATTTTTAAAGTTAAGTTAAATTTTCTGTTAATTCAATTTAAAAAGGCAACATTTTTTGCTTCATTAATCACATATATTTTTAAGCAACAAAATTTTGTTCATTTCCGGTTTAAATAATAGCGTTTAATTAATTAAATGTCAAGTCTCAGTCATGTATGGCACGAAAAATCTTATATTTTTGTTTAATGACCTTAATATTAATGTACTAAATGGCATCTTACATGCCTTACTTTGTTCCTTTATTTGAACGTGAAAGTGATTTTTTTCTTTCTTTTTTTTTTACAATATATACTCTTATTTTATACTGGAAATTTTTCAAATGTCACACTGGAAATATACTGAAATTCGGGATCACCAGATCAGTCAACATCCCATAAGATAATAGGGTAAATTGGGACTCGTTAGACCGGCCTTGATAATTTTAATACCTTTTTTTTTTAATTTATGACCAACAAAAAGTAGCGCCTATAGTTCTACAATTCCTATAATGAAATCATATTGTACAGTTATTTTGAACAAATTTCAGAAACTGTTATTTTGGCAGTGCTACTTTTAATTGATTAACTCTCATAACTAAGCAACTTTATTTTTTAAATGGTTTTCATGAAGAATGAAGCAATAAATTGAATTCCTCTCTTAAAATAAGTTTTTTTAGTTCTTAAGTATTAGCAGTTTATTTTTTGTTGTAGGGAAAAAATCAGGACAACTTTTTTTAGACCAAGTACCTGGGGTATGTTGCTTCACTTTTAGAACACACACGAAAACTTTTAGAACAATTAAAAAAGCAATACTCCAGTATTAGCAATAGTAAAGTTGCTAAAAACACAAATTGTGCTGATTGTTAAAAAAGTGTAAGAGTAGATGTTGGTCAATTTTAATTATATTGATCTTTAAACTTTGGTTTTTGATTCTAATCATAAAACATTTGTTTGGTACAAATGTTGGATAATATTTAACATTAAAATTGTAATAGAAGTTGGTTTTGTAATGTGGGGACTCCAGGACTGTGGCAGGTTGGTTCACTTCACAAAGTTCACTTAAAGTATTAATGGGGGGAAAAAGGTAATGAATTGAAAATTTTCTGAGGTGGTGAGAAATATTTAACTCATGGTAGAAAATAAAACTACGAATTGAAATTTATGATGAGATAAAAAAAGAAGAAGAAAAGTAGAGAGCCAGACCAATGTGCCCTGACTCCCCCTATACACTTACTTGTTCAGTTAAAATTCTTCTGAAAGTCAAAGTTTTTTTTTTAAGTATAAGTTGTAATTTCCTTTAAAGGGCTACTTTTTTTTTCCTTGTGCAGGCTGTTCGAACATTTTGGTAAAGAAAGAACTGTGTTGAAACGGTTGCCAAATGTAGAGTCCGTAACGTTTTGTAGAGTCCGTAACCAAATTTAGAAAAATAATTAAAAATACCGAATTTAAATAATCATGAAACTTATTTTAGAATATTGTAACACCATAGGTGAAGTTAGAAAACATTCAATTTAGTGATATAAAATGCATAAATAAAAATTTTAACAGAACTTTTCTTCTAATTATTGTTACGGACTCTACAATCACCATTATAACCATCACAACTTATAATTTTTTAGCGAATCCACTTTTTGATTAAAATTATTATATGTATTAGAGATAATCCTTTACTTTATTTGTCCCAAGCACCAGTTTTGGCTTGAAATTCGGTTCAAGTCACTATTGAAGAAAAATTCAATGTAAAGTCCGTAACGTTAAAAGTTGTATTTTTGATGTTTTGATTGCGATTACATGAATAATATGAAGTAAATGAATAAAAAAATATGACATGCGTGTTCTTTGGAATGTGCTTTTTTAATATATATAAAAAATTTAACCTTTTAACAAGTTTTGTTATGGACACCCCTATGTCACAAATACCTTGGAATGCCCCAGCAATCAATACAAAAGAATTTCCAAAATACTGCATTCGGGATTGAATAAATAGCAACATATGAAATGTGTGAGTCACAAAAATTTATTTCAAATAATACATTACATGCGTGAGAACCGTGATTTTTACATTTTAAATACAGGATGTGGCAAGGAGCTGAATTAGACATATTTTGGCATTCCTCCCACTCTACCATTTGTTAGAAATTTTAAAATTTAAGGTTTGTAGCCACACGTTTCCAAATATTCAAGGTTTTCAAGCACTTAAAAATGAAATTAGTTTTTTCAAGCAATTTCCATTTTTTAAGGAACGAATCATGAATTTTTTTGGGAGTTAGGGACCCACTTCAAAACAGGGGCCCTAAGCAATAGCTTGTTTATTTTATAGGCAAATTCGACCCTGTTTGTAATTCTTTCTTACCTGCAACTTTTTGCTTGATTTTTTGTAATTTTTACGAAAATTCGTCAGTTTTTACGGTTAAAGGATTTTTACGATTTTACCAATCTTTGTTAGGTTTTTATAGACTTTTATAAAATTTCAGCAAATTTTTGCAAAACTTTTGATGACTCAATTATTTAGATTTAAATAATGACAAGGACTGACTCACTTAGATTTTGATGATTATGACTTACCTTACTTTTTAAACAGTATTTATAAAGTAAGTAAAATTGTACTCTCCCTCTAAGCTAAAAGATTCATTTAATTAGAACACTCAGATAACTGAAATTTATTCAGTTTGCGGTAGTATTAATTTTCTCTCTCTCTCTTTTTAAGAGAGAGAGAAGGAAAAAAAACTATGTTTTTTAGAATTTCTCAAAACACCAATTAATCTACTAAGAACATAAATATTATACACCAATATACTTGAAATGTGGACACAAATCATAATGAGTAGATCGTTCTGTTAGCGCAAATGGGGAGGGGGGAGTTTTTCCCCCTTTACTTTAGGTTCTAATTTGTTAAAATAATCGACAACTATTATTATAAGTGTTGCACCTTAATGTATAGCTCGTTTAGCCTATATTTTCATTCATATACTTGCTCAAATGGTTTTCAGTCCAAAATAGTGAATTTAGGCACATTTTCAGCACCCAGTGACAGTTGTACTATTTGTATTTAATGTTCGTTTTTTCCCCCCTTTTCTTATCTCACACCAGAAAAGGACATTCGCTTTTCTCTTCATTTTCATTAAACTATTCAAAAAAGAAAAAGTCATGATTTTTTTGTTTTAAGATTTTGGAAGATGTGTTGTTACTATATAAAGTCCTCCCAAAACTGAGGGTCATTGGCCCCTATGCCCCCTCCCCCCTATAAATCCACCATGCCCGTCTGAACTATTCAAAAAAGAAAATAATAATAATAATAATATATATATTTTTTAATTTTTGGAAGATGTGTTGTAACTACATAAAGTCCTCCCAAAACTGGTGGGGCATTGCCCCCTCTGCCCCCCCATAAATCCGCCTATGTAGCCCCCCCCTTATAGGGTAGCCCCAATGGGAAGTCACCGCAGGTCACTGCAAGCTCCCCCCCCCCCCCATTTTTTAGGGGAGGAGGGAATTTGACTAATTGATTTGACAAATTAGGAGAGAGTACTACAACTTTAATATTCAAATTTTCGTTTTTTAAATTGTTTTCAATGATGCCCAATGTTCCTTTGCAGTAGATGTTATGTATGTATATATGTGTACATGCTTGAATTTTATCATTTGGTAAAATTGGTATTTCATTCGGCAAATTGAGTATTTTCCCCTTCCTAAAAACTTTAGTTCTCCCCGCACCATTTCACAAAATTCAGTAAAACCAATAATATTTGCAATCTGTGAATGAATATAAATAAAATATGCTCTTGTGTGAACCAAATGAGAAGAAGCATTTTTCGTTTCCTTAAATAGCAATGTATTTATTTGCTTCTTCAAAACAGCTTTAACTTTTAATAGAATGTTTCAGACCACTAGAAGAAGGTATAATAAATATAGTTTACACATTTACCAAAAGAAAGAAAGAAACCTTTAAAAAAAATAAATAAATAAAAATAAAAACATTTGAAAAATTCTATTATATTTAGGAAGGCAAAGAAAATTGCTAATCTGAAATTGACTAAAAAACAGGACCATTTACATACAGGCAAAATGAAAGTAATTCGCTAATTTAGGTTCCCCCAATACTTTGTTCTAATAAGACTTTTAATGCTTACATTATTTTTCTAACAAGAATCAGGGGCATGCACATAAATTTTGGGGCCTGTCAAAAATGACTTTTACGGACTCCCCTCCATATTGTTTGCCCCTACATATTTGTATATATTTAAGTCCTCATTTTAAAAATCTCAATCCCCCTTCAGGCTCGGACATATGTCCCTGTTCTTCCCTGCTCACGTCCCTGAAGAGAATAAATGCTTAGCCTAAGAAAAACTATGCACGACAAAACGTCGTCCCCTCCGCAAAAAAATAATAAAATCATCTGGCATAGAACGCCCTCCACCACCGCTCCCTGGGATATAATTTGTGTGTGTAAGTCTTTAGCTAACTCAATAAATCAGAATAGAATTTTGCGTCACCTGTAAAATCCCCTACCCCTTTTTCTTGATAATTAATTATTGTTTCATTTTACGCTGTAGCTGTTTTTCTTACGAGGTTTTTTTTTTCTTTTTTAATTTATAAAAGCATTTTTCTACTTATGGCCATTTTTTTTAGAAATACAATTTTTTTTTAAATCAGTCAAAATACTGCCCCCCTGGCTGCTGCACCCCTGGTAAAAGCCACTCCTGCCAACCTCTTGGTATGCTACTGATTGTAATGGGAATTCTAACATAAAGTATCATAAAGCTGAATGGCATTTTGTAGCCTTTTAAATGTATATTTTAATGGAAGTTGAAACTTTACTAACTTCTTTTAGTCATGGGAGGGTTTAAAAAAATTTTGAGCATGAAAACAGTAACAGCGAAACCCCCCCCCCCCCCCCTCCCTCTAGAAATTATTGGGCTCTACTAGTGACATGTATTCTACAATGTGACTTTGAACTTTTTTTGTTAACCAGGTAAAATTGTTTAGATTTTCCAAAATTAGAAATGATATCCCCTTCATTGCCTGATTGCAGCCGAATATTAAGACTGCTTTTAAAATATTTTACATAGGGGATCATGATTTTTTTTTTTTTTAAATGCTGTATTCTCTTTAAGTTCAGTTTTTTTTTTAACTTTTATGATTTCTTAAAACATTGGGACATTATTAGTTCATTAATTTATATGCAAAATATTATGCCATATTGTTATTATTACTATTCAGTTTTTAGATTCTTCTTATAAATTTTTATTTTTTCCTGTTACAATTAGTGCAATAAATTTTATTGCAAAAAGAACAATTCAAGTATAGGTTAGGGGTCAATATTTCCCTTAGCACATAGTTCTAATTACATAATGTACTCATTTGATTTAATAATTATTGTATGCATCTTATACTGTCACTGATGTACCTTTTCCCTTTTCTCCCAATAGGCTAATTTTTGGTGCGACATGATTGAAGAAGTCTCTTTTGTCCTTTTTGAATTTTGTTTTGAAACTGAGATGTTAATTTATTGTGAAGACAATCTTTTAAAGGTAATATTAAATACCTAAAAAAATTTCCGTTATAACTAAACTAACCAAGATTTTTTTAAAGACAGAAATGGTCTTTTTCTGCCCTATTTATTTTCTAAAAATGATAAAAAATTTCAATCTGAAAGTACTGTTTATTTCTGAAGCAACCACCGTTTTGTTTTATTGAATTTATCTGTTCTTTTATTGTAGTCGCAATAGGTGTATTGACAATATTTTATATTGGTCCATAAAAGTCTTTGCATAACATTGCCAAATTGATACTGGACTTGGCTTTTCAATTTTTGGCCACCTAGTAGCAGATGTTTATCGATTTGTGACCGTACTTCACTTAGCATTGTGCAAAAATAAATAAAAAAAACTTGAAATTACATTGATTGCAACAAAAGATGATAAAGTAAACCATTTTTTGAACACACAATTGTAACTAAGAAAGGAGGTGCAGAACAAGTTGACATACAAGTTCTACATATGAAATCTCAACCTTCAAGAACTAACTGTTTTTAATTTATGTGAGTTACATATAAGCATGTAAATGCAATGAATAGCTTATATTGAATTTAAAAGAGTAAATAACTTAAGCTAAATCTGTTTTATAATTTATCCCTTATAATATTTAAGTCAAATGTATGAAGTTCTGTTAGATTGGCAGCACCAAAACTGTTTAATTGATTTTCAAGAAATTTAGTGCAAGTACTCTTTGGAACATGTGTGATAGAGGGGGATTCAAAGCTATTTTTTCTGTTATTTGATTTTTCATTTTTTTTAAAAATTATTATTTTAAGTAAAATTTCCACTAATTCTAAATTCAAAGAATTGTTGCATGTTTTCACTTCTCGTAGCATTAGTATAAATAAGTTATTAAGATATTGCATATTATAGATTTGTCACTTAATAAAATCAAATTCTCACTCTTGTGATTGCTTTTCCCCCAAAAACTAGTGTGCTCTGCACCCTGCTCACTGATGCTTACCAGGTTCTGAAGATTGCTTCTCAATTTTATAAGATTAGCGAAAATTTATTTCATCTATTAGGAAGAATCAGATTAAAATTACGCATTAAGATTAGAGCAAAATGAGAATCTTGCTCCCCTTCCTCTAGAAAATACAGTTTAAGTAAAGAACTCAAAAATTCGAACAGTATTAAAAAACCCTTCCCACTTGAAGAGAAAAAAAAAACTTGATGAAGTAATGCTAACAAAATTAGTAATATACTATTTAAAACATCTTTTTAATACCCAAATTCTTAATGTATCATATTACATTTTTTTTTTTTTTTTTGAAGTAAATCAAATATTATTGTATCAAGGTGAAAGGATAAATTTCAGCAGAAAAGAATTAGTACTGTTTTGTAAACCTCAAAAGTCTACAAAAAGCTGACTTAGAGTCGAAATTCTAATAAACGATATGCATGGGTAAAATCACCTACTACTCTAGGCATAAAACTTAGCGACCTTTTTCTAATCATATTGTCCATTTTTATAGAGCTCTTTAAATCCATTTATTCCTGTTATCCAAATCAGTGTGTTGTACATTTGGGGAATGTATATAATCAAGCCTTAGCTATTCCAATTTCTATATATACAACAGTTCGTTTTCCAATCTGAAAAGATTGAAAACTAATCTTGGCACAACTATCACACTTAAAAAATTAAAGTAAAATCCAATCGTTCATGTCCATAAACAAGAATTATAAGAGAAACTGAACCTCCTAACTTTGATAAATATTGTAATCTCATAATCGAGTAGTTGAAAAAACTTTATTTTTTAATGATTGAGAATTCAAGAGGTTAAACCAAACATAATGTATTACCCCACGAAGATATCAAACTTAGTGCTGAAGATATAAAACTTTGACTTTGTCTTATAGTTTTGGAACATCACAAAAAGTTTGGTACGGTTCTTTTGATATATTTATTCCCTAGTTTTTCATTCAGTTGAACGTTAGCAGGAGAACAAGCTTGACGATAACCTATGACTCCTACTAACATGTTATATAAAACAATCTTTAATGTTTTCTGTTATTTTTGTTTGCATTTACTTGTATAGAAATGTATGTGTGGTAATGACTTCCAGTAGACGCTAATATTTTCCTTCAAGCAAAAGTTTTCCTCCTCTAAAACTCTGTAGAACAATTTCTTCAAAGTTAACTTTTAAAAGTTCAATCTTTTTCAGACACACCTTCCCCTGTTGAGCATCCCCAATGATTTTCAAGACTCATCGCCATTGTATCCATTCATTTTAAAATTTATTCACTTTAAAAATAATAATAACAATAATTAAACCCCCAAATTATAACTAACTGATACACAGCAAAGTTAGCAAACATTGCATTGTTTGCTATTAATTAGCAAGTTCAAAGATAGAAGAGTGCCTAGTCACACCTTTTCTTTATGTAAACCATGGAAAAAAACAATTGTTCTTAATCATACTGGTTGTTTTATATGAATATTTAGCTTTTTCTCCCTTTTAGGTGTGGAATGGAAAAGCTGAAAGACAGTGCACCATAAAATTGTCTATACCAACAGGTACTTGCCTGCTATCTAGTAGTTTTTTGACAAGGTTGCATTAAAAACAGTTCTTTTAAATAAGTTTTCATTAATTTAATAGAAAAATAGTATAGTGCAGGACCTCTAATCCAGAATGGTCGGGACCACAACCTTTTCGGTTTTTGTAATTTTGCAGATTTTAGATTATGATCCAAAAAATAGAGAAAACTCTCCCTTTGTGTGGTAGTTGCCATGTTTTTTCTGGTTGTGCTAATGTTTGTGCCAAATTTCTTTTATTTTTCGATCAATCTGCCTGAATGTAAACTTCATTACGCTAAAATAAAAGTTGGATATATCAGTGGATGTTGCTTCTTATTTTTACAGGTGGTCAACTTATAGATGCCATCTGTCCAATGTTAGGCATATTAATGACCTATGCATGATTCTGTACCTTACAAAAATGGTCAACTTAGACAGATGGTAAGCTTAAAAGGGCGGTCTCACTTTGCAGTCTTTACTGTACCAGTGACTATGTTGTTCTAAAATTTAAATTCAACGGTTTTTGCATGTATCTCAAGCATTAAATTGAGTTAGATTTGACCCTTTGACTACCCATTTATTTCTTATTTTGTTTTTGAATGCATTATTTAATTATTTTCAAAGTGTAAGATCATGTTTTTAACCCTTCTAAGGTTAACTTTTTAGCTACTTTCCCAGTAAAAGTCAGAGAAGGAAAAAAAAAGCATGAAAGAAGGCTTAATGCATCTTAAAAATATCCTGAAAAAAAAAGTCAAAAATAAATAAAATAGTTAGATAAATATTGAAAAATTAAAAATTGGAAAGTAGGGTATTGAGATGGGGAAAAATGTCCGTTGGTCTGTCTGTCGATCTGTCTGTCTGTCTGTCTGTCGGTCTGTCTGTCTGTCGGTCTGTCTGTCTGTCGGTCTGTCTGTCTGTCGGTCTGTCTGTCTGTCGGTCTGTCTGTCTGTCTGTCTGTCGGTCTGTCTGTCTGTCCCCACCCCCCTAATAACTTTTGAATGAATAGTCTGATTCGAACAATTTTTTTTATTAGAAAGATCTCGGCGAGAACATCCCATTCCCATAATTCATTTTTTGATTTGAACAATTTTTCGTTCAATTTTGAACAGTTCAAAAAAACTTAACATTAGCGCCTACAGGGAAATTCAAATCAAAAATAAATCTTAAACTTAGAGGCGAAGTGGCTCCAAACAAACTTTGTAGGGAAAAGCTTTTGATGAAAAACATGTATCGAAAATATCTTTTTGATTTGAATAAGTTTTCGTTTAATTTTGAACAGTTCAAATCTCTTAACATTGGCGCCTACGGGGAAACTGAAAGTCAATGTAGATTCCGTACTTGAAGGCGGATTTACTTCAAACAAATTTTGTTGGAAATAGCTCTTGACGCCAAACTCCAGACATCAACTCCGAGAATTTAGGGGCACTTGACTCCGACTCCGACTCCTGTGCTCGACATTTAATCGGACTTCGACTCCCCGACTTCGTAGCTTTGGCAAAAATTTATACACGGAGGACAAATGACTGACTCCGATTCTTAGATATTTCACTCCGACTCCTTTACCCCAAAATGAAATTGACTCCGACTCCGCAGCTATGGTTTTGACTGTGAAATAATTATTATTGATTTGACTTGTTTTTATTTTTAGGCTAAAGTTTTAATTTAGGCATTCAGTTTTCGGCAAATAAACTCGAAGTCATTTATGTTTCTACATAAAGATATGCGCAGACAATTGTTGTTTTTTTTGACAATGAAAATTATTTCTTTAGGTTGACATTTTATTTTTTTTTATTCAATTTTTTAAGTGCATTAATTCATTAAAAAAATTGTTTTTGGCAACAGGGGAAAAAGAAACGATTTTTTTTTTTTGATATGATGTATTCATTTTAATGAGTTTATTAATTTTAATTATTGTTTTTTCATTTTGAAAGCTATTTAAGATTTTAATGGAAAAAAGTGTATTAGCTGCTTTGTTTAAAAGTTGCTGCTATTTTATTTGTTCGTTTTTTTTTTTTTTACGCATCTAATTTTTTTTTTAGATGAGTGAGGAATATTTTATTCCTAGAAATCAGCTTAAAGTATTTTGAAAATATGTTTGAAAACATTTGCGATTTTAGCTATTTTTGAGAATATTGATCAGGTACTAGAAAGTAGTATGGGTATACGGGAAAGTAGGCTCGTCTAGTTCTAGACAGAACTTCTTGTTAGTTTGTTACATATTGCGGATATTTAATTGTATGGGAATATGTAATAAATGAGAATTTATTAGTTTCTCTTTTTATATTTTTTTAAATATTAGTAATTTTTTTTGCTTGAATTATAGTTAGATGTGTAAAATTGCTGAAAATTTTGAAGCTGATTATATTGTCTTACAAAACTTAGAAAGTGCAGTTCACAAAACCATTAACATAGAAAAGGCTTTCTGTTTTCAAACTGCCAGTAGATTTCTAAATTCAAAATACCAAAAATTATCCGAATTAGACCTGTCATCATTCAGTAGTTCATTTTGAGTAGGGCGTGATTTTTATTCAGTGCTTAACCTTTCTTTTTTTTTTTTTATTTATTTATTTATTTATTTATTTTTTTTTTTTTTTGTAAATTGGGAGATTTCAAACATGAAGTTGTTTCTCTTTTTCTGTATAAAAAGTTTGTTCCATGCATTTAAATTTATGTGTGCAAATAAAAATGTATTGAAATTGTAATTTAACATTTTTGTTAATTGATATTATTGATATAATTTTATCCTGTATAAATGAACAGTTTTAGTGGAAAAAGTAGCATTGGTGCACAAGGATATTAAATTATCTTACAGCTTGCATGATCAAAAGTGTTTTCATTTGAAAAACTAAACATAAAAAAATATTTAACCAAAAAAAAGAACCATCGGAATGCAAAAATAATAACTTTTTCATTCATCATTTTGTGCAAGAAATTTTTAAATTTTCAATTTCTCTTTAGTAAAAATAAACCCCTCTGGGAAAAAACAAAAAAAAAACTTTTTCCTCAAAATATCCGGGTTTTTTTCCAACTGCTTCTCTCTCTAGTTGTAGTATGATTCAAATTTTTTTTAAAAATCAGCCAAGTTCTACAGAAAAAGAATAGTTTCAAATTTATTTCTAGTTTTTGAAATCATTTATGCATTTCAGGACATCCATTAGCTCTGTCTAGTTGCAATGGAATCACTGCCGTTGCCTCAACTTCAGGTGCAGTTCACATCTTCGGAATTAATTTTAATCTCATTAAAAGTCTTGAAATTTGGAGATTACTTGGAAGTTTTTATAAAAACATTGCTGAAGGTAAAAAACTTATTGCTCGTTCTCTATATTTCTATTAAAATTTTTCTTCATTCAGAGTCAAATATTGTATGTTTAAGAAAATGAATAAATGTTATTCTTTTTGTTCATATAGCTAAAAACAAACATCAGTTAAGTTTCTTTCGTAAACTTTTAAGCAGGTTTTAGAATCTATTTTACGGTTGTAAAAGTACTAGTGTTACACACAGTTATTAATAACAAAAGTAGAGTCTGAAAAAAGATATACTTAATTATCAAAATTATTAAAAGACATAAAATCTAAAATAATTGCACTTCAGGACTCCTATATGCACACAAACACATGATCATTCACCAAAAAGAAATAAAAAAATGTAATAAAAATTTTAATTAAATTTGATTAACTACACTTCCAGATAGATTTTATTTATTTACAAAAGGACCCCTCCATTCCCCCTTTTCAAATATATTAAAGCATACCTAAAGTATTGCAGATTACTAAAAGCTTCTGATATTTCATCTATTGTTCATGTGAGTGATGAAATTTGCTTGAAAACTAACATATGGGACCAAAATATATGGGCACATGAGGATACTTATCGTGCGCACCATGCTAAACTAACAAATGAAACTTGGCACTTTTCAGGCAAGCCAAAACACTGAAGATAATTTTTTTCCACCTGAGACATTTAGTTATTTTCTGCCTTGTTGCAGAAAACTGGTGCTTAATCTTTAGATTGTTGCCTGATTGATGCTTGATTACACTGATCAACAAGGTTTCTGTTCCTCATTAAGTAGTGACTTTTATATTTTAGCGGGTGCTGAGAAAGAATATGACAGTAAAAATATTCCATCACCTACAGATTTTTGAAAAATCCGAAATCTTTAAAATCTCAATTTAATGACATTTTTCCAATACATGTACAATATTTTTTGTCATTTTACATTTTATAAACAATTACAAAGCTTAAAACTAGTATGAAACACAAAAAATATATATTGTTTAAAAAGTTGTAAAAGAATAGAAGAGATTTTTGATGAAAAAAAATAATGATACTTGTAAAAAAAGTTCCTAAATTCCATACTTTATGTAGCTTTATGTGCCTTTACTAAGGATGCTTTATTATTGGCACTAATACAAACTTAAGTAAGGTATAATATTCTAATAAGATTCCTACAGTAATCTCTAGCATATTAGGAGTAAACCCTCCATGATATCCCGCTTAAATTGCAGAAATATTCTGGTGGAAGTGCTTCCCATGGTCGTCGCTCACAGCTGCCATACTTTCAGGGGGGGGGGGGATTTCAATCACATTTAACATCCTAATTTTTTGTAACTTTTTAACTGTCTTAAATTACTTTTTCATAATTAGGAGTTTTATTTCTTCCTAAGATCTGTGTCACAACATTTTTAAAATCAATCCGTGCTGTTTTTCCTAAATTACTTAAACTAGCTTCAAAATTTTGGTTCTTCATAAGCTTTCTTCTATGGTTCAATGAAAATACCCTCCTTAATTTTTGCATAAATGAGTGATGGGAATTATTCCTACAAATATTGAAATCAACACCCTTTTTATCCATCCATTGATATAGCGAAATATTTCATCTATCCCAACTTTATGTGTAAAGGTGGGGAATAGTTTTTTTAATTGATTAGAGGAACGTTTTGCATATTTTTTTTTCGCCTGCAATATATTGTTTGTGCTCTTGCCATTTCTTTTTTGATAAAATGTTCATGTATTGCATTGCTGTTTCAGTCACACAGAAAATAGCAGTATATTGTATAATCAAGTTGCATACCAATGAGAATGGTAATTACTTGAAAAAACTGCTCGCATGCTCCAATTATGATGTGAGTAGTCAATTTCATGAATCAATATCTTCATATTTTTGTAAGATTCTTTCAATATGCAAAAATAAGCTATGGGAACTGATGGCAGAGCATTTCCATTCACTTGAAAGACCACTTCAACTACCGTGATCATGCGTGAAACCAAAATGATACAGAACGCATAGCGCATCTGCACAAGGTCGCATATATAAAACTTATCAAAGTGAATTCGGTTTCTACACTCTTGTTGCATGTTCTATCGCTGTAATAAGTAAAAAAATATGTGTCTATGGATCAAATGTATCTAAAAGAAAAATGTAATAAACTTTCAACTGCTATAAGCTAGCATATATAATCCAAAACTTATAAATGAAATTTCTCAAAACTGGATTTTGATAGAAAAGTTTTTCAAACATGTTCTTTTTCAGCACCTTGAAATCTATACGAAACACTCAAAGTACACTGAGGAACAGAAAATTCGTTAAAATTTGTTTTTCATTGTTATTTCTGTAAACCAAGAAGATTTAATTAATTCAAATTAAAAATTAATAAGGTGTGAAAATGAGGTTCATTAGTGTAAACATTACCGCATACATATTTGTTGAATTTGTAAACTAAGTTATCTTTCTAAATTTACCTTAGGTGACATTTTACTCAACTTATCATCAATTTTTGCACGATTATAGCAACCAGCGAATATTATAACGTATTTATAAATTCTAGAAACAAGGTTGGCTCCAAGGCTATCTTGGAACCAAAATGTCGGATAGGTCGGCTTGTCCTTTTCAAGAGGTTCTAAAACGAGTATATGCGTATGCATACACATAAACTTGTATATTTAACCCTGCTTACTGTAAAAACAATACATGCAATGAAACCTGTGTAAGTTGACCACTTGTGGTGCACTACTTTAGTGGTCAACTTAAGCAGGTGGTCAACTTATAGAGGTTGAATTATATAATAAGATCTAATTCTGTGCCTGAAAATAGTGGTTAACTTAGACAGGTGGTCTACTTACAAGGGGTGTCAACTTTACAGGTTTTACTGTATTAAGTGAAATTACTATTTCATTTATATCTGCCTTATACTTAAAGATTAAGTGACTTTAGAACAGTGTTTCCCAACCTGGGGGTGATCGCCCCCAAAGGGGCGAGCAAACTTTTCTAGGGGGCGATAAATTTCTGGGGGGCGATAGGGGGGCGACCGGTATTCGGATACCTGGTAATGGGAAATTCTTGACCTTTCAAAAACTATAGTTATTAAAACAAATCGGTACACAATTCAGAAATATCTTTCAGAATACTTATGTTGTGTAATACCGAACCAAGCATATGGCACGTCAAATCAAAGAAAGTCGTTCCCAGAAAATAAGGCATGTATGATTTGCAGCTAATTCAAATCTGTTCGGATAAAAAAAATCCCTAAAGCGAAAAATAATATCTTTTATTTTATTGCCATTTTCACAAGGAAGAAAAAAAATCTTGTAAGCACTGTCTGACTGTTGGCGCCAGCATATATTTAACGCCTGAAAAGTGGATGGATATGTGTAGGAATGGATTTTTGCATTTACTTATCAGTTATCATTCAGAATCTTGCAATCAGCGCATAAACCTCCTTACATAGTTTCTATTGTTTGATTTAATTTAGTGAATTTCTGTTTAATTGTGTATGTTTCGTAGTGTGGAAGTTCGATATGAATTCGAAAGAGTGCCGGCAGTATTCAGCAGAGTATTTAAAATTTAGTTTTCTCACATCACCGCAAAATGTGCAGTTTCCATATTGTCTTTTGTGCGATAAAACATTTTCTAGCAATGAAGCGATGAAGCCCTCGTGAATGAAAGAGCATTTGTCAAGAGTACATGGTGACAAAGTAAATAAACCTCTTAGTTATTCTCAAGACCTCAAAAAAAAAGGGGGGGGGATAAACGGCCAAAGGTGGGTGAATTTACTTAGAAGACAAAGCAACAGATCTTGACAAAGGGCTTCTTGCTTCTTACGAAGGGTCTCTTTTGATAGCAAAATGTGGTAAGCTTCATACGATTGGCGAATCTCTTATTCTACCGGCTGCTAAAAAAATAGTTGAAATTTTGCTTGGTGAGGGCTCCAGTAAAAAGATAAATCAATCTCTCCCCCTGAATAACAACAGTTTCCAGGAGAATAGATGAAATGGCTGCTGACGTTGAACGCAAACTCATAAATGTTTTGAAACAAAATAAATTTGCACTACAGATTGATGAATCAACTTTGACAGATAACAGAGCTATTTTATTAGCTTACGTGAGGTTTATTAATGAGCTGAAAGAGATAACTGAGGAAATGTTGTTCGCCAGAACTTTGATTACTGATACAAAGGGATCGTCGATTTTTAAAGTGGTGAAGGATTATTTTGAAGAAAAAGAAATTCCATTGACAAATGTAAGTGCTTGCGCAGCAGATGGTGCCCCTGCCATAGCGGGTCGTCATTTTGGGTTTCTTGCACACCTTAAAAAAGAAGTGCCAGAAGTGATTACTATCCATTGTGTCATTCATCGTCAACACTTGGCTGCAAAAAATTGAGTGGTGTTTTACATGAAACCTTACAATTAGTCATTACTGGTATTAACAAGATCAAATCTAATTCTCTCCATGATCGCCTGTTTTGACAGCTTTGCCATGAAAATGATAAAAAATTCGAACGCTTGCTTTTACATACGTCTGTGAGATGGCTTTCCAAAGGAAACTGTTTGCGCCGTTTCTTTGAATTATTCGACTCTGTAGCTGAGTTTCTCGACTTGCATGATCCTGCTTTAAGTGAGAATTCGAAACAGCGCAAATTGGAACTTGCGTATCTCACAGATATTTTTGAAAAAATTAACGACGGAAACAAGATGAGCCTCATCAAGGCCAAAAGCATATTTTCAGCATTCATTGAAAAAATCGAAATCCACAAGGCAAATATTGTCCGTAAAGAATTTATCCTGTTACCCAAAAAAAAGTTTAATCGTGGATGATGAACTTCCTGAAGAAAAAATTTTAATTTTTATTGATCACTTTGATCAGTTAAAAAAGAACATGGAATCAAGGTTTGCAGATTTGATCAACTTACAAATTCCTGACTGGATTTTATACCCATTTAGTTTTGAAAATGTGGATGAACTGGAAAACTATTTGCAGACAGAGTTTATGGATTTGAAATTTGATTGTGAATCGAAAATTACTTTCAAGCAATACGGTTACGAACTTGCCTGGGTGAAGCTTATGAGTACTTACCCACAACTTTGGAAAAAAGTTGAACAGCTCCTCATCTCATTCCCCTCAACATATTTAGTTGAAAGAGGATTAAGCTCTGTAGTGTAGCTTCTCACGAAGCAAAGAAATAGATTGAACATCTGCCTCAGACCTCAGATTAAATCTCACTAATATTCAGCCAGACATCAAAGCTTTAACGGAGTTCCATCAAGCGCAAGGCAGCCATTAAAAAAGTAAAAAAGAACAAATCTTAACAGTTAAAATTTTTAATTTTTTTCGGATTTCAATTTAAAAAAAAAGCATGTTACTGAAAAATGTTCTTATTTCTGCTAAATATGTAAATAACGTTGGTTAATTAAAGCACTTCAAATTACGTTTTTTCTTCTTTTTTTTTTGAAGGGGGGGGGGAGGAGAAGGGGTTAAGAATAAGAAAATTCGGTTTTAAAGCTAATTATTGCTTATCATGCACTTTTTGAAGCTTTAAACTAAAATTAGGCGTTCAGTAACGTTAATCTTCACTAAAATTAGCGCCATCTAATTTGTGTTTTTAAGGGAATAACATGGGGGGGGGGGGGCGACAGGTGTGATTTAACTTCCGAAAGGGGTGATGGACCAAAAAAGGTTGGGAACCACTGCTTTAGAAGAACAATATTCTTTAAGCCTAATATTTTGACCACTTTACCCCATTTTACTTTAAGTGTTCTAAAAAATTATCCAAAACAGATTCAGCAAACTGCTAATGATTCAGAGCTCTTGGGACATGTAGGAAGCTTCCTGTGCAGTCAATCTGTTCATAATTCTAACAAACAAAAATTCCCAAGGAAATTAAAAGAGGTGTTTAGATTTTAATTTTTTTTTATATTCAGGCAAAATTTTTTTTTACTAAATAAAATTTTGCCATTTGTAAAATTTTGTATTCAAAATGTAGTTTTTAACTGCCCTACTCTAAAATAAAATTTTCACATTCATTCCATCATTTACTTCCAAGCTATAGCCATTTATTTGGCGTATGACCACTTTACCCCCACCGGACCCAATTGAAGAAAGTTAAAATATATGTAAAGGCTTGAATTGGATTAAATTTAGACTTTAAATGTTAGTTCATTATTTGTTTTTTTTAACATTCGCTTCTTTAAATATCCCCCCTCACCTCTTCTTTCCTTCTTGCTTAAAGTTAGATTAGGGGAAATCTGCATTCACCCCTAGAAATATTCATATTCTTTGTGAGGAAGTCTGGGACATAAACACATTACAACACCAAAAAAAAAAAAAAGCCATAATGAACTAATGTGCTGTGGTAAGTAATTTGTTTTCCACTTTTTTAAAGATACTACAAAGTAAATAGATGAAGTAATTAAAGAATCTGTTAAATGGGCACTTTCTCAGCCACTGGAAATGAACATTTTGCTATGTTTTGTCCCATAATTTATTTCTTTGACGATACAACCAAACATCAAGAAAAGGTTTGAACTCCTACCTTTTAAAAATCATGAGAGTGAAGCTGAATATTTTTCTTTTGAATTTTTCTATTAAAAAAACAAGATTAAAACTACATTTGCTAAAAATTCTTGTTTTCAGGAACTCCTCAAGATTTCTCCAGTCATTCTTTCCCAGTGTTTGATGTTCACCTATTTAGTATGAAATTTGAAGAAAATGAATCAAAGTAATTTGTATTGTATTTATCTTCCATTAAATCATTGCCTTCAAGAGTAAAACAGAATCTTTTCTGTGTGTTTATTGTACAGAAAAAGTATGTACAAAATATGTACATAGTGTTTTTTGCTGAGTTGTCTGTTTTTGTTTTAAAAATAGTAAAACATACTATTTAACGTTTTCCTTATGTCAGGGACGACATGTTTCCTAAAAATTTTTGATTTCAAAAGCAAGGCTGGGATGCATTTGTCCCTGGAAATATTTTCACTGCAAAAGCTCTTCCGAAATAGTTTCCCCCTCAAGGGAACTGAAAGCTCTCATCTAGACATGCATATGACCCTGAGACTCCTTAAAGCTCAATATTTTTTATACCAAATTTAATTTCAAAGAGTGATAAAAAAAGATTTTGCTTTTGGAAAATGGCGTAGTAAAAGTACTTCTGTACATGTTTCCCCCCCCCCCCCCCCCCATAAAGAATTATTTTTGAAAAAATTCTCTAGTTCATTAAAAGTAAATTTCATTTCCCTAATATTTATTCTGATGGATGTACTAAGTTCATTCAGATGAATGAAATTTAGAATCTTATGTTCTATAGTACTTTTTCTTTATTATTTTTTTCCTCTTAATATTTTTTGTCTAGTTTTGTGCCTGACATAAGCACTACAGAAATTCCAGGGGCTCAAGTAAAATTCTTGATTTTTTTATATTTTTTTAAATATAAGTGTCATGTTGTAAATGTTTCCTTTATTGCAAAGAGGAAAGAAGTCTGTACTAGAAACATTGAACATATGTAAAAATGTATTCATTAGAAGTGGTAGATTTTTTGCTAAACTCTTTTTTGATGCTTCGCTATGTTTTAATGGGAAATTCCATCTTACATTCCAAGGTTACAGCATAATTTGGTACCATAGTTCCATTGTTGAAGCATTAAAAATCAGAAATGGACTTTATTGTTTTTTCCATCTAGTTTAATGCTTTTTTTTTTCATGTGGATCATGATAGGTCATGTATTTGTTTCTGCAAAAATAACGACTGTTTTTTTAAAAAATAATCTTGTTTGTTTTTTAGGTATTTTCCGCCAGTAACGTATATGTTAGCTATAACGAGCACATGTGCTTTGATTGTGAACATCAATAATGAAGATGTTAAGTTCGTCTACAATTTTACAGGTAAGATTTCTGATAAACCATAAAGCATTTCAAATATATTTCTGTTCGGGTTAAAATTTCATTTTGATCATTTTTTAAAATAATTTTCTAATTAACATCATCACTGCAGTGCTTCAAAATTATTTACATTTATATAGAGTTATTTTGAGTCACAGTATCTTTAGTAATAACTGTAAGAAAAAAAAAATCTAAGTGTAAAATTGAAATTTGTTTTTGGTAATGATATAACTGTAGAGTCCCAATTATCTGCCTTTCGGTTATCCCTCATTATGTGTTTTCTACCGAATCAGCGACAGTTACATTTTTTACTTAAATAATTACTTAAATAATTATTACTACAAAAATCATAAAAAGAGTCTTCCAATAGGCTTGTATGCATCATTAAGTGTACCCGATCTTTTAATGTGTCTCTGAATGGGAGAATTATTTTTTCGACAGTCGCTTGAATATTCTCACTTAGTAAACTACCTTTTTTTTTTTTTTTTTGTACAGTGCAGTGCTCAGTGTGCAGTGAAGTTGTTTGTTTGCATTGAACTTTTGGGTGTGGTGTGTTTTAATATAATGTTACTGACAATCATGAGAAAAATGATTGTATTGATAAAAATATTGTTTTATCAATGTAAGACAAATTTGATGCATTAAAAAGACTGGATAAAGGGATTCAGGTTGCTAATACATCAAATACCATTTCAGAACGTCACTTATGACTACGGCATTGGTCGTCACACTGTTGGAGATTAGAAAAAACAATTAGCATTGATTGGTGTTTTTCAAGATTTTACAAAATCAACCCAAAAAACAAAAATTTTCTGTAAGTAAATCAATGGCATTAAATTCATTTGAATGTTAATTACTTGAAATAAGAAGCAGCAGAGTTGACAAATTAGTTATATTAAGTAATTAAGCAAGTTACATTAAGATTAATATACATACTACACGAGAAAAAGTGCACACATCATAGTAAACACACCACACGCGATACAGATACAAAGTTGAGTAGTAGCTGAACTACTTACTTACAGTTAATATTGCTACAGTTAAAGTTATAGAATTGCAGATATATATTTTTACAATAACACTTCCCCTAAATTGATATCTGCAATACAAAAAAAAGAGGGGGGGGCTCTCTTTCAAGTCTATATCATAGATCAAGTCTCTATTTCACACATGCCAATCATCTGGCGGAGTCTCTGGAATGTAGCTTTTGGTAGAGGTTTAGTAAAAATGTCAGCAGCTTGAGAATTACTCTCGCAATGTTGAACATCTAACTGCCCATTCTGATACTTCTCACGAATAAATTTGTAGCGGACATCTATGTGCTTAGTACGACTGTGGAATTCAGGGTTCTTGACTAGTCGTATAGCACTTTCATTGTCCACCTGCAACACAGGAACACTTATCAAAGGACAAATATCCTGGAAAAGTCTCTGTAGCCACACTACTTCCTTTGAAGCCTCACTGGCTGAAATAAATTCTGCCTCTGTAGTTGAGAGCGATACACAAGTCTGTCTCTTGCTGGCCCAGGTAATGGCTCCTCCAGCAAACTTGAAGACCATCCCTGATGTAGATCTTCTGGTTGATGTATCACCAGCATAATCAGCATCACTATATGCTTCCAATTGCTTGCAGATATAATTTGGCTTATACAAGATACCATATTTTGAAGTTCCTCGAAGATACTTCAAAACTTTCTTCACTAAACACCAATGCATTTTGGAAGGTTTGTCTAAAACTTGAGATGGAACACTAACAGAATAAGCAATATCTGGTCTAGTTACCATACATAGATATATTAAACTGCCAACTGCTCTTCTGTATGGTACCTCTTCATCAAGCTTTTCAAAAGGTTCAGATAACAAACTTTTGTCAATGGGGATACAAACAGGATTGGCTGAAGACATATTAAAACTATCCAAGATCTTTTTGCAATAATTTTCTTGGTGAATGAAAATAGAACCATCATCTAAATATTTAATTTGCATGCCCAAAAAGTATGTAGCTGGTTCAACTTTAACATTAAATTCTTTTGTAAGTTTTTTAAGAAATATTTCCAACTGATTTTTATTTTTCACAGCAACAATTCCATCATCCACATATAAGATCAAAAACAAAGTCTTATCTTTATTTACAAATAAGCCAGGATCACTGTCCATCTGCTTGAGATCACAATTCTGAAGAAAATCTTTAAACTTTTGATTCCAGCATCTGGGAGCTTGCTTTAAGCCATATAGGCTTTTTATTAATTTGCAAACACGCCCACTTCCATCATCAAATCCATGAGGTTGCTTCATATAGATCTCTTCATGCAGGTCTCCATATAGAAAGGCACTTTTCACGTCAAACTGAGCAAGCTTCAAACGTTCACTAGCAGCCACACTAATAATAGATCCGATAGTGTCCCAACGAACCACTGGACTGAATGTTTCCTGATAATCAATACCAGCTTTTTGGGAGAATCCTTTAACAACCAGTCTTGCTTTGAACCGCTCTATTTCGTCTTCAGAATTTCTTTTTATTTTGTAAACCCAACGATTTTCTATAGCTTTTCTTCCTTTCGGTAGATCAACAAGTTCCCACGTTCCACTCTCAGTGAGAGAGTTCATTTCTTCTTCCATAGCAGCCTTCCAATTTTCAGCATTACTTGAGTTTACTGCCTCATGAAGAGATGTTGGTTCATCTTCAGCTAGCATAACATATCCATCAAATTTTGTTGGTTTTCGCAACTGGGATCTATCTCTTAGAGTAGTATATCTATTCTCATCTTCAGTTGTAGCAGCTTCCCCTACATTATTACTACCTCCATCTTCAGTAGGAACAGGAACATCTTCTGTAGATTGTAGAGGCGAAAGAGTTTCTTGGTAGATGTTGTCAGCCACTTTTTCTGTTTTAAAAACCACATCTCTGGACAAAACCACATCATTTTTCTCAGGAATCCAAACTCTGTACCCATCTCTATTACCACAATAACCAACTAAGTAGCCTTTCAATGCTTTCTTGTCAAATTTCTTCCTTCTGACTTTTGGAACATGAACAAAACATTCAGTACCAAATATTTTGAGATGGTCAACTGGTGGTACTTTCTTATACCATAGTTCAAAGGGAGATTTTCCTTCTTCTGATGAGGGACCTGTTCGATTGAGTACATAGGCTGCTGTATTCACTGCCTTACCCCAAAGTTTTTCTGGCAATTCTGTGGCATGGATCATTGATCGAGCTGCTTCAACTAGAATTCTATTTTCCCTCTCTATTGCTCCGTTTCGCTCGGGTGTATATGGCATAGACATTCGATGATGCAGCCCTGCTTTTTGCACAATTTGATGAACTTCAGAATTATTAAATTCCCTTCCTCCATCAGTTAACAATTCTTTCATCATATAACCTGCTGTCTTCATTTCTGCCATAAAGATGCCCAACATATCTTTGACTTGAGACTTTTCTTTCATTAAGTAAACAGTTCTGTACTTAGAATAATCATCTTTGAATGCTACATAGTACCTATTACCTCCAAGAGATTTTTCTGGCATTGGACCACAGACATCAGCATGAATAAGATGACCAGGACTAGTTGGGCGATCTTGACGAGAGCCAAAACTAAGTCTATGCATTTTACCATACATGCAGGCATCACAAAATTCACCATCAAGCTTTACTTCAATACCCTTTCTCTTCAAAAATTTTTGAACATGGCGTTTGTTTTGATGGCCTAGGCGTTCATGCCACAGTTGAAGACTGTCATTGTCAACAACAACACATGCCAAATCAGGAACAACTCTCATAAGAAGTTTGTAAACACTGTTATATCTAATACCAACAGCAACAGTTTCACCAGTTAAAGTTCTAAACTCACGTATTTTGCTATTTGCATATTCATGAAGGCCATTATCCAAAGCAGCACCAGATGAAAAAAGATTTTGATCACATTCAGGTACATGCCAAACTTTAGTAAGAAGACCAGGTATCCATTTACCACGTATTAACATTTCAATTTTAATTTCACCAATACCTTTGGCAAACATGGATCTTCCATCTCCTAATCTTAATGGCTTTGGAGTATCAAACTGTTTGTATGAAGAAAGCCAGTCCAATTTCGAAGAAATATGGTGCGAGGCTCCTGAATCAATGAGCCAATAATCTTGATTGTTTTGATTTGCAACAGTCATAAAGACCTGTCCAGATTTTGAAGATTCCTTTTTCTCATTATTCTGCAATTTCCACTTGTTGCAGTTCTTTTTCATGTGACCAGCGAGACCACAGAAAAAACATTTAAATTTCTTGTTTTTGGCTTCATTCTGATTTGAATAAGTCTTATCAGGAGTTTTCTTGGCATGTGAGGGCTTTGCTACAAAGGCAACATTCTTGTTCTCAACAGGATGTAATTCTTCCAATCTTTGTTCGTGCAAACGAAGTCTTTCAGTAAGACTCGAAATTGTTCTTTCACTGCCTGGAACAGATTCCCATGCATTCCTAAACTCCAAATATTCATTAGGTAAAGTATTTAAAATTCTATTTAACAGCATCGACTTGGGAAGTTCAACTTTCTCACCTTTTAACTCTTCCTGTAACTCCTGCCAGATTTTCTGCAACTTAGATACATGAGTTGCAATACTGTCACAAGGATCTTTGGAGTAGTTGAACAACTGAGAGTACAGAAGATCGAGTCGCCATTCATTCTTTTGCTCATACACAGAGTGGAGAACATCCCACATGTCTTTTCCAGTTTTACATGTTAAAATATGTTGCTTTGGCTCAGATCTTAGACTGCAACCAATAACGTAGCGAGCAATCGCATCTGCCTCATTAAAGGATTTTAAAGAAGCTGCATGCGCTTTTCTTTCTGCTTCGGTAGCTTCCGTAGCTAGCGCTTCTTGTTTGACCATTTCACCTAAGACAATTGGCATTGCTTTCTGCACTGTTAAATGCAATTCTACATCGAATTTCCAGCTAGCCCAATTGCTTTTACCTTCTAACTTCTCAATTGAATTCATCTTATCCATACTGGAGATAATAAATCAATTTCAAAAACACACGTGTGATTCACTGTAGAAGTTAGGCCTTACGAACGATCACCGGCGCTAAGTCAACAGTTTCTAAACTTGCATTAACAACTCTGCACGATGGATGCTTGCTGGGTCCATAACCACTTGAAATAAGAAGCAGCAGAGTTGACAAATTAGTTATATTAAGTAATTAAGCAAGTTACATTAAGATTAATATACATACTACACGAGAAAAAGTGCACACATCATAGTAAACACACCACACGCGATACAGATACAAAGTTGAGTAGTAGCTGAACTACTTACTTACAGTTAATATTGCTACAGTTAAAGTTATAGAATTGCAGATATATATTTTTACAATAACAAATTTCAGTGTTTTTACTTCCTTTTATGAAGTAAAGGAAGCATTGTAGTTGCGAAAAAAATTTCACCCAAAAATCGACCTTAATTTCCATTTTGCTCGCTGCCGAATGAATATTGATTCCTAAATGACGTGGATATATGCCTAAGAACATACTCGTACAAACAACCAAAATATCCATTTTGAGGATCCTGGAATTAATTACAACGAGTTTTCTCGTGACGTCTGTATGTACGTATGTGTGTGCATATGTAGGTATGTGTGTATGTGCATATGTATCTTGCATAACTCAAAAACAGTATGTCCTAGAAGGTTGAAATTTGGCAGACTCCTGGTGGTGTCAAATTGTGCATTTTCCCTTTTGGTTGCATTCGGATGTTCCAAAGGGTTTTACACTTTTTTTGGGGGAAATCATTGCTAATTTCAATGCAAACTCAAGTGGTGTTATAATTTGGCAAACACTTGGCAATATATAGTCAAGCTTTTGTTCACCAAGTTTTTTCGCCAGCTTGGCGACAAATTTGGCATTTTTTGAGCAATCACGATTGCTTATTGTTCCCATTTGACTGTTTTTGATGTTACGCTGATTTTATTTTTCCTCCAGCACCCTCTGCAGCATCACCGTCGACCGGCCGCCTCACGATGCTACTCCTCTTGCAAAAACTGATTATATACACACACCTACACACACACACACACACCTACACATATACACACTTCTACACGCACATACACCTACACATATACACACTTCTACACGCACATACACACACTCATGCCTGCACACAGACACAAACACACATGCACGAACGCCTACACACACAGCACTGCATACACAACACACACACACATGCATACATACACTCACACACACGCACCCACACACATGCGCCTACACAAACACGCATGCGCATACACACACACACACACGCTCGTGATTGCGAAAAACATAATTTGAATTCAAGATGCCAAAAATTCAAATTAATATATATATATATATATATATATATATATATATATATATATATATATAAAATTAAGCAAACAGAATTTCAAATATTAAACAAATTATAAATAATTAATAATGATAAAAAGGAAAAATGCAAACAGCTATTAAGTAGGAAAAGATAAAATGTGAATCCAGAACTCATCAGCCTTGGAGGATTCATTAATTATGGTCAAAACTACCTTTTTTTTTTTTTTTTTTTTGTACAGTGCAGTGCTCAGTGTGCAGTGAAGTTGTTTGTTTGCATTGAACTTTTGGGTGTGGTGTGTTTTAATATAATGTTACTGACAATCATGAGAAAAATGATTGTATTGATAAAAATATTGTTTTATCAATGTAAGACAAATTTGATGCATTAAAAAGACTGGATAAAGGGATTCAGGTTGCTAATACATCAAATACCATTTCAGAACGTCACTTATGACTACGGCATTGGTCGTCACACTGTTGGAGATTAGAAAAAACAATTAGCATTGATTGGTGTTTTTCAAGATTTTACAAAATCAACCCAAAAAACAAAAATTTTCTGTAAGTAAATCAATGGCATTAAATTCATTTGAATGTTAATTACTTGAAATAAGAAGCAGCAGAGTTGACAAATTAGTTATATTAAGTAATTAAGCAAGTTACATTAAGATTAATATACATACTACACGAGAAAAAGTGCACACATCATAGTAAACACACCACACGCGATACAGATACAAAGTTGAATAGTAGCTGAACTACTTACTTACAGTTAATATTGCTACAGTTAAAGTTATAGAATTGCAGATATATATTTTTACAATAACACTTCCCCTAAATTGATATCTGCAATACAAAAAAAAGAGGGGGGGGGGCTCTCTTTCAAGTCTATATCATAGATCAAGTCTCTATTTCACACATGCCAATCATCTGGCGGAGTCTCTGGAATGTAGCTTTTGGTAGAGGTTTAGTAAAAATGTCAGCAGCTTGAGAATTACTCTTGCAATGTTGAACATCTAACTGCCCATTCTGATACTTCTCACGAATAAATTTGTAGCGGACATCTATGTGCTTAGTACGACTGTGGAATTCAGGGTTCTTGACTAGTCATATAGCACTTTCATTGTCCACCTGCAACACAGGAACACTTATCAAAGGACAAATATCCTGGAAAAGTCTCTGTAGCCACACTACTTCCTTTGAAGCCTCACTGGCTGAAATAAATTCTGCCTCTGTAGTTGAGAGCGATACACAAGTCTGTCTCTTGCTGGCCCAGGTAATGGCTCCTCCAGCAAACTTGAAGACCATCCCTGATGTAGATCTTCTGGTTGATGTATCACCAGCATAATCAGCATCACTATATGCTTCCAATTGCTTGCAGATATAATTTGGCTTATACAAGATACCATATTTTGAAGTTCCTCGAAGATACTTCAAAACTTTCTTCACTAAACACCAATGCATTTTGGAAGGTTTGTCTAAAACTTGAGATGGAACACTAACAGAATAAGCAGTATCTGGTCTAGTTACCATACATAGATATATTAAACTGCCAACTGCTCTTCTGTATGGTACCTCTTCATCAAGCTTTTCAAAAGGTTCAGATAACAAACTTTTGTCAATGGGGATACAAACAGGATTGGCTGAAGACATATTAAAACTATCCAAGATCTTTTTGCAATAATTTTCTTGGTGAATGAAAATAGAACCATCATCTTAATATTTAATTTGCATGCCCAAAAAGTATGTAGCTGGTTCAACTTTAACATTAAATTCTTTTGTAAGTTTTTGAAGAAATATTTCCAACTGATATTTATTTTTCACAGCAACAATTCCATCATCCACATATAAGATCAAAAACAAAGTCTTATCTTTATTTACAAATAAGCCAGGATCACTGTCCATCTGCTTGAGATCACAATTCTGAAGAAAATCTTTAAACTTTTGATTCCAGCATCTGGGAGCTTGCTTTAAGCCATATAGGCTTTTTATTAATTTGCAAACACGCCCACTTCCATCATCAAATCCATGAGGTTGCTTCATATAGATCTCTTCATGCAGGTCTCCATATAGAAAGGCACTTTTCACGTCAAACTGAGCAAGCTTCAAACGTTCACTAGCAGCCACACTAATAATAGATCTGATAGTGTCCCAACGAACCACTGGACTGAATGTTTCCTGATAATCAATACCAGCTTTTTGGGAGAATCCTTTAACAACCAGTCTTGCTTTGAACCGCTCTATTTCGTCTTCAGAATTTCTTTTTATTTTGTAAACCCAACGATTTTCTATAGCTTTTCTTCCTTTCGGTAGATCAACAAGTTCCCACGTTCCACTCTCAGTGAGAGAGTTCATTTCTTCTTCCATAGCAGCCTTCCAATTTAACAGCTATTAAGTAGGAAAAGATAAAATGTGAATCCAGAACTCATCAGCCTTGGAGGATTCATTAATTATGGTCAAAAGACCAAAATTTGAACTGTGAACTAAAAGAGAATTTTTAAGCTCCAGTACATGCAATATAGAGTAACAATGGGCAAAAGCACCACTTGCTAAACTAAAAACAATAAACTAGAGCTCAAACCTAAAACTAAAAGCAGGGGGTTTCGCCTCGACTAATTAGGAAAACAAGTTCCGACAGGGGCGGCTCTAGCGCCGGACAAACCGGACCCCTGTCCGGGGCGGCAAATTTGAGGGGCGGCATTTTGGTTCGAATGTCTAAAATACATTTTACATTAGGAGCAAATTTGTATGAGAGTATTTTGCGAGCACAATAGCTTGAGAGTCTGAAAAATACGTGAAGGTTTTCTTTCCTCTTCGTTTATTGTACCTTAATTGCTGTCGCCGACAGCAAATGGTCAACAGTTGTCTGTTTTGGTTGGGAAACGAGACTGAATGGGTGGGGGGTCAGGGTCTGATTACCAGAACTCTCGCCTGATTCTGGGATCTGCTGGGCCCTAGGCTATGTGCTTTACTGCCCTATTATTCATCCCTGATTATTCCATGCTCTCTTCCTCTCTTCCTGTCAATTGCTTCGCCGACTCGGGGGTTGTATTTTACCAGGGTTAGGTACTTCACACTTTTACTTCTCTTTTATAACAGTTATTGTGCGGCGCCGTATCTTCCATGGTATTTTTTCTTTCCGTTGATTGTAGTCCACGTGTCCCCGACAATTTACCGTACACTTGAAGCAGGGAACATGTTACTCATTGCAATTTAGCTCAATTATCGTTGCAACCAGCACCATTGAGCAATGGAAACATTTAAAGAATATAAATATGTATTTCACATGCAGGAAAGGAATCTTTCTGAAGTGAGTTTTATGTTTTTAAATAATTTTTCGTTTTTTCTTTCTTGTGTTATATTAAAGTTGAATAATATTATACTTTGAAAAACAATCTTACTTTCATATTGAACTTGTATTTATGAAACAAAATCAAAAATTGAAGAAACATCCCGTGTCAAATTAACTGATGCATTATGCTACCGTGGTATGGATTTGAATTTTGTTAATCTTCCGGGGATATTTTTTATTCTTAGGTAAAAGTTATTGACGAGTTAAATTATGTAAAAAGGAATAGCAATGTTAAGTTCTCAGCTTGAAAACATTCCTTTTAAAAGATGTAGTAATTTCCTTTCAACATAAATACTTTTTGATCAAATACAGGGGCGCTAATCCATTCCTTATTCAGAAAAGTCTTTCAAATTTGGCAAATTTGAAAACCTAATTACGAAAAAAAAAATGCTCAAATGTTCTTTTTCATCAGATGTACTAATGAGTACGTACCAGTGTTTTATAAATTGGGAAAAATTTGGAGTTTCGTTTAGCATATTGAGAATTTCCGCCAGCGTAAAAAATTAAGCTCGGGGTGCCCCGCAATAGAACTCATAAAAAACTGTGGAGATTTTTTTAAGGATCTGCGATCCGATGCATCTTTCGAGGAAATGCTCTCTGATGCAACGGAATTGGCTGAAGAGATTGACATCCCGGCTAATTTTGAGCTGACACAACCTCGTCATAGAGTAAGACGAAAAAGTACTCATTTTGTGTATGAAGCACGAGATGATCCAGTGGAAGATCCGAAATTAAAATTCAAAATAGAGTTTTACTTTTTTACAATAGATCAGGCAATTAATGCCTTAGAAAGTAGGTTTGAATTAATGAGTACCCACAGCAGCTTTTTTAAATTTTTATACAATGTGTATGACTTAAGGGACACCCCAAAAGAAGAGTTAATTAAACACTGCAAAGATTTAGAATTAGTGTTGACGGATGGAGATTCACGAGACATAAGTGCAGTGGACTTATGCAACATTCAAACAGCGGCCGCACATCACGTTCGCCACGTAAAGCGGACAGAGTAACGTTTTCCGACAAGGGAGAAGCATTCATACTTTGCGGAACGCGAAAAAGGCACATGTCAGTCTCTCATCCAATAGAGAGAGCGGGCTCATCTCGTAGAGACCAATGAAATGCGACGCCCAACTCTACGGACGTCAGAGCCGTCAGAAATCTGGCTTCTCGTCCCGTCGACAGGTCCCGTACAATACGGCTTGCTGTCATGGCAACGCCGGTCGAAAACTGGTTTTAGGGAGAAAAGCATACGTCGGTGACGGATGTGCGGACGTAGTGTGAATGTTGCGTTAGCAGACGAAATAGTGTCAGTTTCCGCCTTATTACGAAAAAGGCAAAGCCCAATTGAAGTTTTGTCGTTAGTTTCAACTCTTGATATCGCACCAAATTTAGCTATTAGTTTGAGAATTTTATTGTCTTTGCCAATAAGTGTGGCAAGTGGAGAGAGGAGTTTCTCAAAACTAAAATTAATAAAAAATTTCTTACGCTCCACAACTCTTCAAGATAGGTTAAATGGTTTAGCTACATTGGCTATTGAACATGAGTTAGCTGAACAAATAGATTTAAAAAAAATAATCACTAAGTTTGCAGAATTAAAAGTAAGAAAAAAAGCCTTTTAAATGTGTTTATTTAAGGTGCGCAGTAGTAATAATTTAGAGGAGGGGGGGGGCGGTACACATTGAATTCTAACCTTTGTCCTGGTATTCTTTTTCATTTTTATTTATTTAACAGACTTGATGCAGACTGAACTTTTATTATAAGTTACTACAAGAAGAGAAACATCGGTAAACAGTAATCTGACTTCTAAAACTTTTGTACAACACGAGAAAGTAATTTTCATTAAGCTGTCATGAAAATATGCACCAATACAAAAATTGTTTAATTGCATTCCTACTTTATGATTATTTAAAAAAAAAAGATGAGTTAATGTTTTTAAAATAACGATTCTATTTTTTTCGTCCATTTTAGTATTTTGCTTTGCTGTCACTTTAATTGTCAGTAATGCATAGCACTTCCAAAATCCTGTCTGTTCTCAAGAAATATTGTTAAATTAATTAAATACTATAATTGTTTTTTTCTTCCAATAATTTGATAATCCAGCTATGTTTCGAGGTCTTTAATACAAGACATGTTAATTTGGTGTTTGTTTTGAAGTGCCCTTTTTTTTTGTCTAGTTTAATGTACAGCTTTAATAAATTTGATTTCATTTCATTGTGCTGTTTATTTATTGGCATGATCTATTAAAGGTTTATTGGCATGTATTTACTGTCAATTTATCCCTTTTTATTTTTTCCCGTGGGGAGGGGCGCCGTGGGATATTGCAATTGCGTAGCAAGTAATTATTATATACCACTAAAGTAACGTAAAGTAACAACGTCTAAAAAGCACAAATTCGCAGAATTTGTGCTTTTTAGACGTTGTTACTTTATGTTACTTTACTGTTCAGCACAAAGGTATTTATTTATATTATTTACCACGTTTTAAATAATGATACATATTTGACGGTCCAGTTTTTGAACTTCTGCATGTTGTCGGAATTGGATCGCGCACAGGACTCCTCTCTCTCCCCCACCCCCTTCCTAGATTGAGCATTTTTAAAAAAAATGTTCCATGCTATTAAAGAGAAGAAATTAATGCTCCTTAGGGAAGCAAAGTAATTTTAATTGGAAAAAATATCGATTGTCGTGAAAAAGTCTTAATTTATTTTCAAAAGAAACTTAAAATTAAATTTTTCTATAGTTACAGATTATTTCTTAGTTAATCACACCCCACACTACACTTCATATTTGTTTTACCCCCACCTCTCCTTTTTTTTCTTTTTACTTTTACTAGACGATCAAAAAATAAGAAAATACTTAAAATTCTACGCTTCGGAAGCCTCCTCCCTCAGTTAAAATCATTAAAGTGCTCTTCAAATCTCGTTTCACCCTGCTTTTAATATCATACAAATCGTCGAAAAACGACGCTTTGTTGAGGTGCTTAGCGCGAAGTCCTCTTTTAATACATTGAGACGATGCTCCCGTATGCAATCTGAAAATGAAAAAAACTATAATTTCAAAAAATTAAGATGAGACCTTTTAACCCTCACCCCAGTCCTTGAAAATGGCTTAAAAACATCGCTTTTTATTACTTCTCTTTTGGAATGTTTCTTGGGGAGATTCAAAGAGCCTTTTCCTGTAATCATGAAAGTTTGTCGGTAACTGCCTTTTGGAACTTCAGTGTCAAAAAATTGGGGTGAAAAGTTTACGTCATCTCAAATCTATTAAAAAAAAAAAAAAAATCATCGAAGACCCAACCCTTGCTCTGAAGTCAACACATTTCGCCTATAATCGTGTTTTTAAGACTTCAGTTTCTTAAAATTCCCCCCTCAAAAGACCCCCTGAAACTTTCCACCGTCTAAACCGCCACAGAGCGTCTAAAACTGCGTTCTTAAGACTAATTTCAAAAAATTCTCCGAGGGAGAACCCCCAGACCCCTCTAGCAGATACGGGTATTTTTTAAGCGTACCCCCCCCCCCCCTATAAATATTTTCTGGTGGCACAGCCCAAGTGCAGGAAAGCCATGGTCGTACTTAGGATTGATGAATACGTGAAGACAACGCGAAACTGCTTTCAAGCATGACCATTTTAGGGGGTGGGGGTGGGGGCTTATCGTTTTTTTTGAAAGAATGTTTTATATTTAAAAAAAAAAAAAAGAGGAATTACCAAAAAGAAGGGACTATATTTGTAATGCAAAAATTGTAATGTTTGATTTTTTTTACCGTGGAGAGGGGCGGCACTTTGGAAATTTGTCCGGGGCGGCAAAACTGCTAGAGCCGCCCCTGGTTCCGATAATTAGCCATCCACGGGACAGTACCTGCCTATAACAAAATTGTCTTACCTTGAAATCCATCTAAACAAAGCCGATTCCATTGTTCAACCTGATAAAATTCCATTCCAGTGGTCAACATAACAATAAAATAAAGATAAAAACATATCCAGAGGATCAGTCCATAGACATACCGAGTCGTCTGTTTCCCACGTTTAAAAATTTATCCACCCCGGTGATTCATAAAAAATGGTTTGTCATGGTTGTATTATACATTTACACAGTTAAACAGTTTCAAAAGAAGCGAAATGCTCATTGAAGGCTATACTTAAGCAAATGTTTTCAACTAGATTTTTGGGGAAGTTATTATTAAAAAGTAAGTTTTTGAGTACTGAAATTTCTTGCTTAAATGCAGAAATGGTATTGCAAATTCTTTTTATTCTGATAGCTTGCGAAACAATGATGATATTTGAAATTCTGTTTGCTTAATTTTATATTTACTTGGCTTTTTAGTTTTGCTGCGTTGCGCATCTATGGGCTTTTGGTTTTTGGTGGAGTCTTTTCAATATTTTTCACTTTTATTATTATTATTATTATATATATATATATATATATATATATATTTTTTTTAACTTGGTTTCATTTTAGCCACTATTGGCGATATTTAGAGCATTAACCATTAATCACGTTAAAATGTTCAATGTTGGAAAATTAATCTGTATAAAACTTTTTTAGCTTCAGTTTGCCACAAACTTGGGGTAAAAATATTTAATTTTTCTTTGCTTACTCCAAGTCACTATTATCATTAAATTGGCGTAAAAAAGAAGTCATGTGATGCACACATCAGCTCGTTTATTTCTTCATTAATACAACCCTCCCTCTTATCTGATAATTTAGTTTGCCTTTCTGCCAGCCAATTAGGTCAGATAACTGGGACTCTACTGTATATATATATTAAAGATGCACCAAATTTTCGGTACTCTGCATATTTGGCAGATTATCCAAATATTCGGTTTGGCCGAATACTTCAATATTCAGCCATTGAATAGGAAACAAATTTTAATATTCAATAATTGGTTTACAAGCATATTTTTTATGTAAGGAATGAAAGTTAATACCATAATACAAAATTAATTCAAATTTGTCCTTATTAATTTCATTATTCAAAGTTATTTAACCCTCGTGAATGGTTATAAATTGTATGTTTTTTATTACATATATCAAATTTATATATATTTTAGAGTTAAAATATATAAAAAATGTTGTGTAAAAGAGTTTTTTTTAGCCAGACACCTTTGAGCTTTCATTAGTGGGTACAAAATGCTACAAAAAATGCAAACTCTTTAACATTTTGCAGAAATGTGGACCACTAATGCTGTCTGTAAGCCCACGTCTAAATAAAGAATTTAACGTCACAGAAAAGCCAAAATGAAACCAGGAAAGGGCAAAGAGCGAGTTACACAGTTAAATAGATGGCAAAAATGCAACCCCATGGAAATCACAAGCTGCACAAATGTTGCTATTTTTACTTTGATTTTAGAAATCATGGGATGCTCAGTAAGAGGGTTAAAGTGAGAGAAAACACTCAGATGTTAAATTTAATATTTGTTGCTTTTCAATTTTTCTAAAATCTTATTACACAGCACATTAGCCTTAATGGTGCAAACTAGTTTGAACATATACAGTTTACAAGAAGAAAAACTCATGTTTAGTTATAATAAATAGATTAAGTCAATTTATTACTTCTTGGGTTAATTGCTAATTTTATGCATAAAATATGCAGCTAAAAAAAGGGAAAATTCTTGGATATTAAGTTTTGCATTATTTTAATTTCTAAAGTTTTTCACCATATGAAAAATTAAATACAGTTTTAAAAGAATGTATTTGAAATTAATTTTGACTAAAATAAAAATATCTGGCAATGTTTAAATTTTGTTCCTTAATTTTAATGCTGATAAAATTGTTTTTCACTTACTGAAGAGACTAAGATAGCAGAAAATCACTTGAACTGTCACTTAACGATATTTTTAGCAGACTTGGTTTGTATTTGTATATAAGGTAAATGCAAGATTCTTTATTTGTTCAGCGTAAATCTGCCCATTATGTGTGTGTATATATATATATATATATATATATATATATATATATATATACAGTAGAGTCTCAAAAATCCGAGGTAGTTGGAGCTCTCCCCACTTCTCAGGTTACTGAAATTTCGATTATGTGAAAAATTCTTTGGACTACATAAGGACTGTTTACTTCCTTACACTATGTGAAGGAAATATTGTTGCTTCTAAAAATTTATCACTGAAATGACAACATAAATTTATGTTTTCATTAACCCTAAACGAGTCAGGGGCGGATCTAGAGGGGGACCATGGGGGCCACGGCTCCTCCCAAAGCCTTGTGATTGTAGGAATTTCTTTAAGAAAAAAAAGGGAAAATATTATGAGAAGATAACAAAATTTAGCACATGTGTTTTACTGAAAAAGAAGTATAAGCCTTAACTGGGAGATAAATTATATCCCTATCCTCAAACAAAACTTTTATTTCCAAAATGTTTCCTCATCTTTTACATCATTTCTTGATTCCAACGACAGACACTTGGACGATCTCTAAATGCTGCTGTTCTCAGAGTATACCTATTGTTTACAAGTCCAAAGAGAGCCTAAATTTTCGTTTTTATGGCTTTAATTTCGAAACTAGGGGGAGAACCTCCTTTTCCCATGTGTTTTCAGAAATGCCTTGATATGTAGCAAAAAATTGCATTTTAAGTCTTTTATTTGGAAAAAATGTCACTGGAAACTAGCTTATCCAGCCTTTATCTCTTAAATTGCTTAAAAGCAACTTAAATGAAATTTTTGGGGCTTCAGTTACAAACGATTTTTGATAGGATCCCCTCCCTCCCTAGTTTATATCACGATGATAGCTTTAAAAAGAGGTTTTTGGAGGGTTTCACGAATCTTCCATCCTTTTCTAAAATATGTATAAATATAGTTAAAAATCGAATTTTTCGAGCCTCAAAGGCAAAATATTTCCAGAAAGGAAGGATTCTAAGCACCTTCGCACTTCCTTTAATCTAAGCAAACATTTCCTAAAGGTGCATTTTTAGGCTGGACAGCTAAGCTAGACAAGAGCACCCCTCCTCTTCTAACTTCTCAATGTATAATGACAGAATATTTTGGTTTCTAAGCTTTATTTTTAAAAAATATTTTGGGGCCAGCACTTGAAACCTGACCTTTCTCCGTACATGATCAAAAATAGACAAAATGCGTTTTTAGTTTCCTAATTTTTTGAAACATTTTCGAGTGAGAATCCTAAATCCTCCCCTTCACCTAATGTCTCGATACCCCAAAAATTGAGTTTTTAAAACTTCATTTTAATAAAATTTCTGAGGAGTTCGGAGTATTTTTAAAATTTCGGATGGCTCCTCCCAAAACAATCGGCTGGGTCCGCCACTGAAACGAGTTTTGATTAGTTTTGTTCTTGATGTCCGCATGTACTTGCAGGCAACCAAACTGCCCTTTCATTGTCCTCGAATAGGTTTTGATGAGTTTTGTCGCGACTTTTGTTGCTATGTGTGAGCGTACATATGTACCTCACATAATACAAAAACGTTAATCATAGAAAGATAAAATTTCATATACGTTTGTACAGTGTCAAGTTTTGCCCTTTCCTTTTAAATTGCAATCGGATATTCCAAAAAAGCTGTTTGTTTGTCCTTTGGGGCAAAACAATGTTTTAATTTCAAGTTATTTTTTTGTATCATCCTACTTCCTACTTTCTAAGGCATTTCTTAATCCATCTCTAACAGTCAAAGAATATTTCATGTCACTTGTCAAGTGTTATTGACATAAACTTTTCAATTTCTTTTTGTTACCTTATCATATATTGTTAGGGAATTTCAACAGCAAAATATTTAAATTTTCAGATTAAAACATTTTTTGTCTATAAAAATGAACACCTTAAGAATATCAACAAAGCACCTCAGATTAAGCTGAACCTCAGACTTTGGCCTTTGTTTGGAACCTCAGACTAGAACCTCAGACTTGACTGTGTTCGTATTGAGACTTCGATTTTTAAGACTCTACTGTATATATATATATATATATATATATATAAAATTAAGCAATCAGAATTTCAAATATTAAACAAAATATAAATAATAAATGATGATAAAACGGAAAAATGCAAACAGCTATTAACTTAATAGCTGTTTGCATTTTTCCGTTTTATCATTATTTATTATTTATATTTTGTATAATATTTGAAATTCTGATTGCTTAATTTTATATTTACTTGGCTTTTTAATTTTGCTGCGTTGCACATCTATGGGCTCTTGGTGTGGTCTTTTCAATATTTTTCACTTTTATTATTATTATTATATTATATATATATATATAAAATTAAGCAAACAGAATTTCAAATATTAAACAAATAATAAATAATAAGTGATGATAAAAAGGAAAAATGCAAACAGCTATTAAGTAGGAATAGATAAAGAGTGAATCCAGAGCTCATCAGCTGTGGAGGATTCATTAATTATGGTCAAAAGACCAAAATTTTAACTATGAACTAGAAGAGAATGTTTAAGCTCCAGTACATGCATTATAGAGTAACAATGGGCAGAAGCACCACTTGCTAAGCTAAAAACAATAAACTAGAGCTCAAACCTAAAACTAAAAGCAGGGGGTTTCGCCTCGACTAATTAGGAAAACAAGTTCCGATAATTAGCCATCCACGGGACAGTACCTGCCTATAACAAAATTGTCTTACCTTGAAATCCACGTAAACAAAACCAAATCCATTGTTCAACCTGATAAAAAAAAACCATTCCATTTGTCAACAAAACATTAAAAACATAAAAACATATCCAGAAATCAATCCATAGACATACCGAGTCGCCTGTTTCGCACGTGTAAAATTCATCCACCCCGGTGATTCATAAAAAATGGTTTGTCACGGTTGTATCATACATACATTTACACAGTTAAACAGTTTCAAAGGAAGCGAAATGCTCATCGAAGGCTATACTTAAGCAAATGTTTTCAACTAGATTTTTAGGGAAGTTATTATTAAAAAGTAAGTTTTTGAGTACTGAAATTTCTTACTTAAATGCAGAAATGGTATTGCAAATTCTTTTAATTCTGATAGCTTGCAAAACAATAATGCCAATAAAAACCTTTTTACTTAAGCAGGAGGAAAAATCTTGTAAGCTGTTAACTGTGAAATTGAATTCGCGTCTTTTATCATAGATTGTAGTGGAACAATTTGAGTCAATTTGTATGTTGATATCCAGGAAATTAAAGCTATTTTGATTAGAACTGGTCTTTTTGAGCGTTAATGAACTATGATAAATAGTTTTGCTAAGTTCAGAAAAATTAGGAAAATTTATACATAAAAGGTCATCAATGTATCTGCAACAAAGAGGTAAAGAGGAAGGATTGTCAATTAAATATTTTCTTTCATAATATAAAAGAAAAAGGTTGGCTAATGTAGAGCTAAAATTAGCTCCCATTGCTATGCCATTAATTTGTAGAAAACATGAATTACCATTTTTGGAAAAATTATTGAAAATACAAAATTTAAAAAGACCAAGAAAAGACAATTCATTAAAATCAAGGGAATCCTTGACTGAATTAAAAAGTTCTGAAACAGAGGAAAAAAGTTCAATGAGTGGGATATTGGTGAAGAGGTTTTCAAAATCAAAAGTTTCTAAGTAATTTATATCAAGCATATTAAGTAAATTGATCACTTCAACACTATTATTAACAATCCAGAACCAATTCATTTGTTGAAGTTTAAGTTGTTCAAGAATTTTTTTGAAATTCTGTTTGCTTAATTTTATATTTACTTGCCTTTTTAGTTTTGTTGCGTTGCGCATCTATGGGCTCTTGGTGTGGTCTTTTCAATATTTTTCACTTTTATTATTATTATGATATATATATATATATATATATATATATATATATATATATATATATATATATATATATATATATATATAGCAGAATAAAAACAGTCAGCAGTTACCATGTGGATTTTCTAATCCAGATACAGTAAAACCTGTCTACAACGATACTGTTGGGACCTAAAAAAATATTGTTATAGACAGGTTATCGTTACAGACTGTTTGATAATTTATGCTGACATTTTGCTGGGACCAAAGAAAATATCGCTAGGGACAGGTTTATTGTTATAGACAGTATTGTTATTCACAGATTTCACTGTAATAGGTTACTGCATCCATTACTATGTATTATACGTCAGTCAACAGATATTATGAGAAACAAATTTGCATATAATTTTAATTGTTTCTTTATTTTGAATATATAGATAGTGTTCTAAGCGCAGAGGAAGAAAATGAAATTGGTTTAGTTAGGTCTGCACTCATATCTCGACCACCTAACTGCTCTAAAGTAAGTACTTTTATTTCATCTTGGGTTAATTTTGATTCTACTCCTATTACGATTGTTACATTATTCTAGTTTGTACTTTCAGTACCTGATAAAGTAGTAGTTTCTTGACACAAAAGTCCCAAAAAATTTCTGGTAATATTTTAACTATGTAGTAACACATGTAGTTTATTCCAGTCAAGAGAAACTTTCCTATAAAAATCAAAAAATAGGATAATACAAGCAATTTTTAAAAATTGGTACACATATTGAAATATTTTGTTGTAAGTCAAAAAAAAAAGTTATAAAATAATAAAGCTTTTGTTATTAACTTTTTAAATATTAATTGAGACATTAATATTCGGTACAATATTTATTTGTCTAATATCAAGCTGATTTTTATTTTAAATGCTTTGTACAAATAATATAGTGCATGTGGGCAAAGTATAACATTTCATTTGATTTAGGTATTCAGTCTTTTATCAAACATATTTATTTATTAATTATTTCATTTATGTTCCTTCATTTAATAATTCCCTTATTTACACTTATTTTCTTATTCATTCCCTATTTTATAAACTGACTCATTTTTCTCATTGCTTAACTTAATTATTTATTTATTCCTTTATTGCCTTTTCATTTATTTATTTATTCTTTTATTTACTCATTTATTTGATCAAAAGTATCTTTAATAATCGAATAGAAAATAATTTATTAGAAAAATATTTTCTTCTTCCCTTTGTCCATGCGAAAAAGAACTGAAAAATTTTCACCTCTCTTTTTGGGGGTACAGTAAAACCTTTAAAGTTGACCACCTTTGTAAGTTGACCACCTGTCTAAGTTGACCACTTTTGTCAGGAACGGAATTAGTCCTATCCTACATAATGGAGGAAAACCTCTGTAACTTGTCCACCTGTCTATCTTGAACACTAATATACACCAGCTTTGGTTTGGAGTATTGTAAAAAACCCTTTGTAAGTTGACCACTTGGCAAAAGCATTAGATTGTACTAAAAGTTTATTCAGTTATGCGTCAAATAAGCAAATAGACATTTAAGAACTAGTATGTTGTGGCCATCACGAAACTTTCTTCTATATTTTTCTTTTTTTTCCTGATCCCTCCCCATGCTTGACAATATGCAATATTCCCAACAAACACAAAATTACACATGCAAAAACTAGACGACCATCCCAATGTCTGAATTATTGCAAAAGCAAAGCAAAGAGCGAAAATTGAAAGTTATTTTAAAAGCCTTGCTTGAATTAATTATAAATATTTTATTTGTTAACAAACATAAGATGGCAACAGTTAAAAATTTTAAATCATTGAGATAATATTTCCGATAATTTCCATACAATTAAAATCTCGAGAAATACGCAGACGACAACCTATTACGATTTATCTTTCTTATTGTTGCATTAATAAAGCTATTTTTATTCAAAAAAAAAAATCAACACCTCTTGGAGCGATTGGCGTCAAAATTGAACTAAAGTCTGTTTACATATGGATTAACATATATTCTAAATTTCAACCAGAACGTAGTATTACTTCTTGAGATAGGGCGCTCACAATGAAAAAAAAGGACGGGCGATTGCGCTACTCCCTTTCTAGCTGTTGACACCAAAATAAAATCAGCTCTTATACCCACTAAGGGCTACTTGCCGACAAATTTTTCTTTCATTCCGTTCATTATTTCTTGAGATACAGCAGTCACAATTGGCGACAAAAAACATTCTATAGCTCAACCCCCGTTTGAGTTATTGACACCAAAATTGAATCAGCCCCTGTTCCTGTTGATGGCAACATATGGACCAAATTTTGTTTGATTCCGCCTGTTACTTCTTGAGGAATAGCAAGCACGCGTAACTCAAAAAACGTCCCATTGCTCCACCCCCCTTGGAGGAATTCGCGCCAAAAACCAATGGGCCCAAGTTCACATAGGGGCACATATGTGTACCAAATTTTGTTTGATTTCATGCGGTAGTTTTTGCTGTAGAGCGGCCACAAAAAACTGGTCACACACAGACGTGACACACACACATACACATACACACACACATACACACAGACAGACAGACATTTTCCAAAAATAGTCGAAATGGACTCGGCACACTTCAAAACGTTCGAATCCGTCAAAATTCGAAGTTCGAAAATTTGCACGAATCCAATACTTTCTTCTATATATTAGATATAGAAGAAAGTAAAAAACCTATGAATATTTATGTTTCCATCGAAAAACATTGGGTTAATCTTAAGTAATGCGCCTAACTTGAATAAGGAGTTATTTTGTTGATAAGTAGATTACCACGGTTACAAATGTACAAGAAAAAAATCAAATGAAGAATTTGAGTCACTTTTAACTTGTTATGAATTTTTAGGAATTGTTAATTTCAAGTAAGTAGTTTTTCATAAGCAATGAGACTTTTTTTTTTTTTTTTTTTGATCGCTTTACAGAAATTTTAAATTTGTATGATACCTTACATGTCATTCTGGTAAATAATCTCTAAAAATATTTAAATAACATTTTTTCTTATTGTTTTGAAGTAATGTTAAACAATGAAAGTGAGTTTAAAATATTCCAATTAGTTAAAAAATGAATGCATGGGGCAAGAAATGACAAAAAAAAAGTTTTCAGTACTACTCTGTACCCTCTATAAGTTGACCACCTGTCTAAGTTGACCACCAAAGTACTGTACCGCAAGCGGTCAACTTACACAGGTTTCACTGTACTAATTTACTGCCAAAAATAAAGTTTCAATGCAAGTTTTTTGACAAAATGTGTTTTCTTTCTTCATGTGCTGTTATTTTCGGAACAAGTTTCCAACTTGTTCTGAAAGTTTGAACTTGTTGAAAAAAATAAGTTATCTCTTAACCATTTCACTTTGCTCCACATTCCCCTACTTTGCTACAAAATATGCTAATAAAGTACAACTATGCAACCATTTTAACTAAAGGTGCATTCTATGATTCTTTTTCCAGCTAAAGCACAAAACTGTAGATTGTTCTTCAATTGATCATTAATTTTGAATGTTATGGATGGCTCTTAAATTGTTTTGCCTCTTCCTTAGGCTGTTGCTGTTGTCACCCCTTTAATGAATGACTCTTTGATTTTAATAAAATTTCCCAGAAATAATATTATAGCTGAAGAAGCAGCAAATGAAAGCGCATTAACTACATCAAAAGATACAGCTTGTGATGCTCAATTAACATTTTTATATAGGTAAGAGTTTTTAGTTTAAAGCTTTTTTTTTTTTAATTAAACACCATCCCATTTAAGACTTATGTAAAATGCATCTCAACACACACAAAGTTTTTTTTTTTTTTTTTTTTAAAGCAATTTGATATGGAAATTGAGTTTTGAATGCTTACTAATGCTTGTTATATATTTATTTGTGCTTACACATGTTAATCATTTAAATCTTTATGAAGTTTTAATGTATAAAATAGTGATTCAATTCATAAAAATTTCTGAAGTGGAGAAAAAAATGTCAAAATGATTTAGAAAATACATTACTGTTTCGTTTGTAGCTATTCTGTGTTATTTAGCATTTCTCATTTTTATGCCATGTTAGTGATGTTCAATAACGAATAAAGCTCTTTTCTTTTTATTTTTGCATCAGTGGAAATAAGGATGAAGATTCAATATTGTACCAACCTATGCCTAAGCTGCATCAGCCACAAAAAAAGAAAGTAGGTATGTGCATTTATTATGAAACCATATGTATTAAACAGTAGATCCTCTCAATAAGGGATGCTAAAGGGAGTGTGTCCCTTCTTGGGAGGTAGATGAATTGATGCATGCGGTGTATTTAACTCAGTATAGTCTTGTAATAAAATGTAAACTAATAACATTTAAAATTAAGTATTGAAAATTTTTCATATATACTAAAATTCAAAATTATTCAAATTGTAACATTTTTTTTAGCAAAAATCAAGTTTTATCTAAACTTCTGTAGTATTGAACTTTTGTAACTGATTTTCATTAATCAAGGGCGCCCCCTAGTAAGCCTCATGGCCCAGACTGCGCCAATGAAATTTTTATGAAGGAGGGGGTGTTTTGAGGGGTAATTTTCAATTTTAGGGTGCTCTTGATTAGCAAAATGATATTTAGGGGGTGCGCCGTTGCTCTAGGGGGGCACCCCTGAATTAATATCAATTTTGAAATCTCGACAAAGAACTCTTAATATCTGTATGAAGGGCATTGAAATCTGGTCCAAACATCCTAAGCTTAAAATTATTCCAGACAAAACAAACTTTTGTGTTTTCTCAACAGACAGGAAAAATGGAAGCTCGTTCCATACTATTTTAAAAGTAATAGGTTCCGAAATTAGACAAACTTCTAACCCCAAGTATCTTGGATAACTCTAGATGCAGAGTTAAGATTCTCTAAACACCTTGAAAACGTTTCAAATAAAGCACTGAAAAAGCTAAACATCCTCAAAAGACATTGCGGTGCCCCCTGGGGGTCAAGTCCAAAAACTCTCAAGAATACCTACACTTCTATCGACAGGCCTGTTCTCAAATATGCAGCACCCATATGGGAATCGGCAAGGCCTACTGTTAAAGAAAAGATCGACAATGTTCAATACAGAGCCTCTAAAATCATCACTGGAGCTGTTTCTTCAACGAATAACATAAAAATTGAAAAGGAATGCGGCCTTGCCCCTTGGAAAGCAGAAGAAAATTAACAACCATTAAATTTACCAACAAAATCCAAACCCTTGCTGATCGCCATATCTCAAGTAGAACCTTTGATGCGTGGAGTGGAAAGTGCAGGCTGTAGAGATCCTCGACCCTCCAATTTGATCATGATATAAGAAATGATATCAACTGCAAATATGAGACTTTCAAAATTTCTAAAGAGCCTTGCAACATCCTGTGCCCTCTCCCTCAAACTGAAATATATTTAAATCTCTTACTGCCTTGCACCAAGAAAGAACCCAAAGCAATAATCAAAGAAAAAGGCGACCACACCATTAAAAAACTCACAACCTCAATTCAAGATCTGACGATCGCCTACACAGATGGCTCTTTTAACTCTATAATCTGGATAGAAAAGGAGCAGGAGTCTTTTTCATCGGACCAGACGGAGCGCAGGAATGCCACGGTATTCCTGTTGGGAAAATCGCCTCGAACTGAACATGCGAACTCGTCGCCATCAAAAGCGCTCTGCAGATTAATCCTTCTAAGGAGAACCAGAGCTCCAGAAGCATCATCATTTTCTCTGATTGCAGATCAGCATTGCAGGCGATCCAGCAGAGCAAATGTCGACTTAGCCATCAGATCATTGAGCTCACGAACAAAATCATTGCTGCCCAACGATCCTGCATTTTACAATGGATACCGACTCATGAAAATATTTTTGGTAACGAGAAGGCTGATGAGCTCGCAAAGGCATCCCACAATTCTCCTCAGCCATCCAACTCCTTAACGCTCGTTGACACCAACACTGTTGCTGGCCGAAGACTAATCGGTCAACAAGCGAAAAGAAACTCCATTCCAGATTTGAACTGTGACAGAACCATATCGACTAATATAATCAGGCTTAGGACAAATCACTTAAAGAGGAAATAGATTACTGCGGATGGTCAGCATAGTTACACCAACTTTTGTCCTCATTGCCTAGATGACATCCCACTGTCTCGTCAACACATCTTCAGCTGCCCAGCAATCCAGGCCAAACTTTTTAACATCGGTTTAGAAGACCCAGTGGACCTTCTCTATACAGATAAGGCTGTCAAAGTTGCAAAGGCTGTCTACGGCAGCTTCAGAGCCATATAATTGCACATTATCGTAGACACAACATCATCATCATCAATTAATGTGTTATATGGATTTTTTTGATGTGTAAGGAACAGTGTGGTCAGATTTCAAGTTTTCTATTCAAAGCTTGACATGCGCAGCAATTTATCAGTCAGGGCTGAGTCTATATGAAGAAATTGACGAGAGGAAAAACCATGAATGTAGGTCTCAGAAACAGTTTAATAATACATATTTGCTTTTTTGCATGTCAATTTTCAAGAAAAACTTACGAGTCAACTTTTGGACCCGAGTAAACCTTGATTTTCAATAAATTCAAAATTTCTAATGCATTCATACATAATTTTTCGTAATTTTTAACTGTCTCTCAACTTGCGTTCCCCTTAATGAAAGGCAAATCATGGAGATCCCTAGCCAAAGGGAATGAGAAAAATGTCCCTTAAATAGAGGTGTCTCTTATTCAGAGATGTCCCTTAAAGGAGGTTCTACTGTATATTAATGACATGTTTAAAAGCTTAAGATGATTCCTAGCATTTATTATAATTAATAATGCAATTCCTATGTTATTTAATAGCTTAAATTTAATTTAAAGTTTTAATTAAAACAATAATGCTTTCTGTGCTGAAATTATGGAAATATCATTATTACTTGTTATGAAGTGATATCTGGATAGCATTGGCTTCAGAGCAAGCTAAAGGTAAAGTCTGATGAGGGGTGAGCTCAGAGTTGTTTCCCAACCCTCTTTTCCCAGATATTGAATGTGTTCTTTTGAGTTACTTGACCTACAACTATATATATATGAGGATTGATGTTTCAGTTTGTTATTAAATTTATTTTTTGAGAAAGGGTGGTAAAACTTACTTTTAGAACACCCCTTTAAAATGTAACAAATGTTGTTTCATTTTATTTTGAAACTTCTTTTACTAGTTATTCATCCCAAACCTTCAACATCAAAAACTTCAACTTTAAAAATTTCTTGGGTTTTAAACACATTGGTTGTGCTGCATCAATGAATATATAATCTGCTTCAGGAGAACTGATTGCGAAGGTAAACAGTGCACCTCAGCCATACCTTTTTCTGTTTGTCTGGAAAGACTGGAAACAGCAGACACTTGACTGGTACTTTTCGGCGTAAAAAACTTTTCGACTTTTGTGGGTATTTTTTTCTAAAATAATATTAAACTTCTATGTCTTTAAAACGAAGGTATCCCATAAAAGAAGAAAAGGTGAGCTTTCTAGTAATCATAGGCGGATTTAGGACTGAGTTCCTCGGGGGGCAGGATTTTTTTTTTTTTTGAGAAACATTTTTATAACCCCCACCCTTATGTTTTTGTCTGCTGTCTGTGATGCATGTCCATGCTTTACTTTTTTGTGTGTTGTTTTCATTAATGTGTGTTTAATGCTGCCCTTTTTGTATTGACTTTAAGAGAGAGAGCTGGTATTAAGAGAGTGACACAGGGCTCCCTTTTAAGTGGGAAATTGAATATCTCGATTTAAGGGGTCCCGGGGGTTTCTCCCCCGGAGGAAATTTTGTAAAATGGACATAAAATTCTGCATTTTGAAGCCTTATAAAGGTTAATGGGACAGACATAGAAATTGATAACTAAATTATACAGTTGTACAGTATTGTTCAAACTTTCTAAGAAACAGCCATTTTAAGTTTGAAAGAAAAAATAAACTATAGATTTCTCATTACAACAACCTTTTTTTAATTTAAGTAGTGCAGAAAATGAAAAGGAATAGAGGTAGTGTATCATTTTTTTTTTCAGGCTAAACAGATTAACAATATGCAATAGAAGTAAGATAAAAGCAATCAATACAAAAGAATTTCCAAAATACTACAATCGAGATTGAATAACTAGCAAGATATGAAACATGTGAGTCACAAAAATTTATTTCGAATAATATGTTACAAACGTGAGAACCATGATTTTTATTTTTAATGCAGGATGTGGCAAGGAGCTGAATTTGACAAATTTTGACATTCCTCTCCCTTTACCATTTGTTAGAAATTTTAAAATTTAAGGTTTGTAGCCATACGTTTCCAAATATTCAAACACTTGAAAATGAAATTAGTTTTTTCAACCAACTTCCATTTTTTAAGGAACGAATCATGCAATTTTTTGGGGGGGAATTAGGGACTCACTTCAAAGCATGGGCCCTAAGCAGTAGCTTGTTTATCTTATAGGCAAATTCAGCCCTGTTTGTAATTCACTCTTACCTGCAGATTTTCGCTTGATTTTTTTGTAATTTTTACAAAAATTCGTCAGTTTTTACGATTAAAGGATTTTTACGATTTTACCAATCTTTGTTAGGTTTTTATAGATTTTTATAAAATTTTAGCAAATTTTTCCAAAACTTTTGATGACACAATCATTTAGATTTCAATAATGACAAGGACTGACTCACTTAGACTTAGATGATTATGACTTGCCTTACTTTTTAAACAGTATTTATAAAGCAAGTAAAATTGTACTTTCCCTCAAAGTAAAAAGATTCAATTAATCAGAATACTCAGATAACTGAAATTTATTCAGTTTGGGATAGAATTAAATTTCTCTCTCTCTCTCTCTCTCAAAAAAAAAAAAAAAAAAAAAGAGGAAAAAAAAAACTTTTTTAGAATCTCTTAAAAAGTCAATTAATCTACTAATAACATAAATATTATGCACAAATATATTTTAAATGTGGACACAAATCATAACGTGTAGATCGTTCTGTTAGCGCGAATAGGGGGAGGGGGAGTTTTCCTCCCTTTGTTTTAGGTTCTAATTTGTTAAAATAATCGTCAATTATTATAAGTGTTGCAGCTTAAAGGACAACTTGTTTAGCCTACATTTTCATACACTTGCCCAAATGGTTTTCAGTCCAAAATACTGAATTTAGACACATTTTCAGCACCCCATTGACAGCTGCGCTATTTGTATTTAATGTTCGTTTTTTTTTCTTTTCTTTTCTCCCATCAGAAAAGGACATTCGCTATTCTCTTTATTTTCATTGAAAAATTCAAAAAAGAAAAAAGTAATAATTTTTTTGTTTTAAGATTTTGGAAGATGTGTTGTTACTATAGAAAGTCCTCTCAAAACTGGGGGGTATTGCTCCTATGCCCCCCTCCCACTATAAACCCACCCATGCTCTTCTGAACTATTCAAAAAAGAAAAAAAATGATTTTTTTTTTATTTTTGGAAGATGTGTTGTTACTACATAAAGTTTTCCCAAAACTGGGGGTGCATTGCCCCCTCTGCCCCCCCCCCCCATAAATCTGCCCATGCTAGTAATGTGAATTTCCTGTGTGTGGAAGCTTTGACTAAAACATTATCAAATGTTAAACATGCAAAAAACTTGCTCAACTTTCATGCCCATTCAGCAAGGAAACATTTAATCTGGAAAATGTTGGCAGTAAAACAGTAGCCCTTTATCTTGACGTCCACTTTTACTTCTCATGAAACAAAGTATAACAAATGTCTATAATAGATTTTTTAAAACAATTTTTGCATTATGAATAAGTTTTAATTTTATCTGTTTACCAAAACTTTTCAATCTCTTTACTATAACACTGATTGTTTTATATTTTCATAATTTAATGCCACTAATTTTACTTTCATTTATTACTTTAATTGCAGAGCAAAAGAAATCTAAAAATAATCTTTCTTTCCCTGTAACATTCCATTCTCGAGTAAAGTCATCTGGCTATGGAGTGGTGCAAATGTAAATAATTTTTATTTATACTTATTGTTATCTTGTAACAAACATATAAGATTTTCTGGTTTTTACTCCAACTGCATGTGTTTCCTGTTTCAGAAATTTCTTTTCATTTTGACAAACGAGTTCTGGAATTAGATTGTTAATTTTCATTATCATGATAAATCAGAATATAATTTATATCTCTGGTCATCAAAAAATATAAAACACTTATGCATGGCACAAAATGAGCTTTTATTTGTTTCTTTCCATTGACAATGATCAGCTTATTTACAAATCTTGATATAGTGTCTAGATGTCCAGGGTCATTTGACTGTTTTGTTGTTTACATTCTTTGCTCACTCGCTTCTAGCGTTTGGTTTTCACATATTTGTTGGGGTTCTGATTTCAGAATGAGTGTTTTAGGCGCACTTAAATATAATTTACTTAAAAGAGAGCACCAAGCTAGGGAGTGTCCTTAGATGAAAAATCTGATTCTAAACGCTGATTGGTCAGAAATGCTGCCGATAGGCTTAGGCGAGCTAATGCATGCTACGAAATACAAATTGCAAATAGAGTGAATTTCCAAACAGAAAACAGTGTTTCCAAACACCAGAGGTGCCCTCCCCTCCTAAGAGCAAGGGCGCACCCCTCCCCCCAAGAGCAAGTGCCCCTCCCAAAAATGAAAAAAATTGTCCCTCAAAGCACCTCCCCCCCCCCCCGCTAAAAATTTCAATGGTGCAATCTTCCTAGGTGGACACCTATGCAAACACAATTGAAAAATGATGACTAGAATTTGATTTTCGTCATTCACTTTACTGGAGAAAAGAGTTGAACTCCAGAAATAAATGCACAAAATGCTGATGCACACATATGCTTCATAATAATCTATAATGCACAAGTTGCATGTAAAAGAAAGTAATAGTCCCCTTTAAATGTTTGGAAATGAAAAGTGTTATAAGAGTCATATGAATAAAACACTACACTTTTTTAATGCAAATAGAGCTAGACTAATATTTTAGTGACCGGTGAGAGAGCTTATTGAGTTAGGATAGCAAAGCGATCCGATAAAACTGCATAGGTAGTTCAGGGGGTTGTCGAAGCGTTAGTGAGCAGGAGGCGTTAGCCCCATAGTATTTTATACAATGTCTTTTTTTAAATCAATGACTAGTGAATTTCTTGGTTTTTGTGTTTCAATCAGAACAGAATCAATTTTTGGAACTCTCACCCATAAAATTTAGCATCTTTCAAACTTCCTTTATGTTATATTTGTATAGCATAGGGGTCACAACAGCTATTTTTCATTGATTTTAAATTATTGCACTGATTGTTAATATAAAATACTTGGAAATTTAACGAAGTGAATATCTTACACTGCAACACAGTTTGCTTTTAAAATACATCATGTTTTATGGTTGTAAAAACTGCTTATTTGTGAAATTTTGGCTTGAGAGAAGACATTTTGTAAAGCCAGACAAAGTAATGATTTAAAAAAGTAAATAAATCCAGTGGTTGTGATACCATTTATTGGTATTTTTTCAAAGCTACATTTTTCAGCTTTCTGAAATTAAAATCAAAATCTCCAAAAATTATTGGGTTAGATTTATGATATAAGAAACATAGTGAACCATGTGTAACCACAATAATGAAGAAATTAGAGATTTTGAAAGTTATACCAAAAGGTATTCGAAGCTCAAAACTTGAAAACATTAGTAGTATAATAGCTTACAAGTTTGGAAGAAGCTTATTCTCCAGCTCTTCTATTAAGCTGCAAGTAAGAAATTCTCAGAAAATATAATTTTTATAATTTTAAGTGTAACTAACTGTAGAAATAGAATATTACAATCTAGAAACTTTCATTAAAATATCAGAAAATTGCTGCTACAAAACAACATTTTAATTTTTGTAGCACATTAACATTTAAGTTACATTAATAGTTGATATAAATTTCATTCATTGCTTCAATTTAGGGAAAAAAAGACAAATGTAAAAAAAATCTTTTGTAGCATCATTTATATCTGACACGTTCTTTTTGATAAGATTTCATACAAATCTACTATAAATGTATTTAAGAACATGAGCACATGTGTTTAAAATGATATATAAGGTAAAACACTTTTAGTGTCTATTGCTTAAGTAGTGGCCACTTTAAGGTTTATATTTGAAAAATAGGATTCCCACATCTCGTAATGGATTCAAATTGCATGAAACGTGCAGGAGGTATTACCTCCTGCTCGTTTGAATCCATTGACAAACCTGGAATCCTATTTTTTCAAATATAATCTTCGAAGTGGCCACTACTGATGTGTTTACTTTAATCAGCATGTGGAGTATTTATTACATTGTGTATAATTATAGATCCAGCCGAATGTTTCAGCCAAAAATCAATAAAAGAAGTCCAAAAGAAGTGAAACATTCCCAAAGTCTTATGGATTTTCAGAATCTTTCCCTTTCTGCAAACACAAGACAGCATTCTGAATCTTTGTAAGTAATTTCTATTTTAAATGTGTCGACAATTCATTAAATTGTTTTCAATGGTGAGAAGTTTAAAGATCATTTTGTTTCATGCTGGAAGGGGTGTTCTGGCTTAAAAATAGCGTTTGAAGTTAGGACAGAAAAGTTAGTTGCCATTGGAACCTTGCTTTTTTTTCTTAGTTACCAAAATGTTCTGTAATGAGTTTGTCTTTTATGTTACTTGTGAATGCTTAAGACCAAATTGCATATGTGTTCTAATATATTAAATTTTTTTTTTACCTAGAAACTCTTTTGAAATCGAACCTCCTAGTTTCAAACCAGAGAACTGTTCCTTAATCTATATAAGCCAGATCAGTGATACGCCAGCTGTATCGTTGCTCCAGATAACTGGTAACTTTTTGTTTGGTTAAATTCTTGACATTAGCATTTTTCATTGTTTGCAGTCATATTTAAAAACCTATAGTTATGTGCATTTTGAATTAATACAAAATATATGTGGCATACAGACTATTTGCCTCATACCAATGACCCTCATGTATTTCAATATTTTCCAAGGAATTGCAGGTTGGTGGAAATGTTTTCATTTTTGCAAATGGAAGGAACATACATTGAAAATTTATGAATAATTTTAGTAAAGATATGAAATTGTTTTTGTAGGACTTTGGCCTAAGCTGTTGTCTTATAATTATAAATCTCTGTATTTCTTCAAACAGAGCTGCTCTTTGGTTACTAAAAAAGCGACTAAAGTGACTATTTTGAAACAAATCTGACTATCAGGGCATTTTTTCATAAAATATGAACAGAAACGACTATTTTGCTATCAATTGTAAAAAACGGCTACTATTTTAGAAAAATAGCAGTTAAAATTTAAAAACCTTCCTTTTTTGTAAACTTTTTTTCTTTTGCAAAAATTAAAAATAATTTAAAAAAAAAACTGCTAATAATTCTACATCTTACTTTTGAAGAGAAGATCAAAAATCTTTTGGCACCTTTTTTTTAAATTTTAATTATTTTTATTTTTTAAGTTAGTGTTTTAAAAGGTAGAAAAATAAAAGGAAACATGTTTAACACCAGAAAAATTGGATTTTCATACTTAATTACCAAAAGTTTTGTTTTTGTGGTCGCGGTTTTTGTAAAAGGTTCCTTTTTGCTATTGCAATTTTTGTCAAAGAGTTCTTTTTCGCTACTACAATTTTTGTTTCTACTTTGAATGAATGTCAGTAAAATTTTGCTTTTTGATTTTGTGTATTTTTTGAAAATAAGTACTGATTTCCATACGGTTGAAAATTTTGCGAGTAAGGTCTCTCAATAGCTTTTTCCGAAGTCAGTCTTTTACTGTAGTCATTATTTAGTTGTCAGACAGTATAAAATTATACCAGAATATGTCTGTATTTGTTTCTTAAGTATTCATTCAAAAGAGTAGGACTAAAATTTAAAAAATGTTTTTTTTTTCTTTTTCTGAGAGATTGTTGCTTGAGTAAAATTTGCCTCTCATATGAATTTAACCTACTTTGAATCTGATTTTGTTTTCAGTAAATTTCTCTACTTCTACGTTAGTACAGCCTGTATACCTATACTGATATTATAAAGAGAAAGGACGGATTTTTTTTGTGTTTATATGTTCAAGGTAATCTTCAGAACCACTGCACCTATTTGAAAAATTCCTTCACTATATGAAAGGTGCTTTCTTACTGAGTGACATAGGCTAAAGTTCGAAAAAACCCGATTAATAGTTCTTTTATTATTCCAATTTAGGCCCAAATTTCACATAAATTCCCGAATATGGCAGGGAAAAAATGACTTGTGCACATATTAATATTATATATCGTTGAAAATGGTAGAAGTTTCTGTGTTCTAAACAATTTGTTTCAATGCTCTAACGTAATTACGGCAAGAATAATTTGTGTTTTTAGCTGGAACTTTTTTTAGGCTTAGCTGAAATTTAGGCACTACTTTCTTCATTAAACCTATCAATAATTTTTTATAGTTTTTAGTTTTTTTAGTTTTAATTTTTTTTTTCGTTAGACGGATGGATTATGATAGCCTCATTGCTGGGGGAGTTTGGTGATAAACATTAGAGTTGGGAACTATTTTTATATTTGAAAGATATTATTTGATGTCTTTTTTGTTAAATTGGCGAAGTATTTTAAATTGCAATAAAAACCGCTTCACTCGCTGAGTAGAGTTTTAAAGCAACTGTAAATCTAATTTAATAATTTGACGAGAAGTTTTAAATTTCAAAGAAACTTTAATAGTTTTTTTTTAAGGTGTGTACACATTTTATGCAAAGAAAAATGATCATTTCACATCAGAGGGAGAGGGGGCATCAATTTTTTTTATTCAACAGACTTCCATTAAATTTTTAGCACGGGCATCGCTGTGCGGGTACTGCTAGTATAAATCATGGCCCCACTGAATGCGCTGGCGCTTACCAGGCCTTGACAATTTTTGACTTTCCTGTGTTAAACCGGGGCAACTATTTCTGCACTTGAACATGGCCACACTAGATGGAAAAACTTCAAAACTTCATATTTGCCCATTCTGACTGCAAGGAGGCGCCACAAGCCACGGTTGCATCAACCAATCAACGACAAGTTTCAAAGCTTGTTTTTTTAATTAATAAATGAAACAGAAAACAAACATCAATCTTTCGCAAGATGCTCAGAAATATACCGAATCAACCAATTCGAATCGAATCAGTAATGTTATTCAGCTGATTATTTAATGCGTAAATGGAGCATTTCAAGTTGGTTTGGCAATTTCTTTTAATTTAATTTTACATGCTCATTTATAGTTTGTGCTTCATTTGTTGGATTATTTTACTCTTAATGGAGAAACTTAATTATTCAGAGGATTATTTTTTATTTTAATGGACTTTTTGATCTTGTTTCTAGGCTTGCTTCGCTTATAAGTCTTTAAAAAGACAAAATAGTTTATGGTATCGCCAAATAAGTACTTTATATGTAACTTGAAATAGTCCCTGACAATAAATAAAATTGAAACTAATCGCCAGCTTAAAAAATGCACCGCTACGTACCTATAACGGAAAATTACCCCCCTCCCCACCTTTTTTTATTTTAAGAAATGCTAGATATTTAGAACTGCTCCTAATGCTGTACAATTAGAACAAGATTACAAAAATTTGTAAGCAGATCTTAGACTCCTGCGGATTCTTGACGGTCTACTGTGTGTGTGTATTTTATTTTTCCACCAGAAAATTCATATCCTAATTTTCGCAAACTTGGCGATCAAATTTCTTTCAAAGTTTCTAGTTCAAAGCTCCTTTCTCATTCATTTTTCAAGTGTAGAAAATAGTTTTTTATGACTAGAATTCAATGAATGTTTACAGGATTTTACATCGCTAAATATTTTAATTTTCTTAAAAAGACAGTCGATTTGCGATAACTCGAAGTCCTATAACTCAAATATTACTATAACTCGAAGTTTTTTTTATCAAGTCCCGACTTTTTTGTCTTTAATTCCATTCTAATTATTCTAAATAACTCGAAGTTAACTTCTTTCAACTCGAAGTATTTTCCAAGATTACTCGAAATTTATTTCGTAAGAACGAAAAAAAAAAGAAAGAAAGAAAGAAGTGACTATGAGAGAATAATTATTTCACCTTCACTTGCAATCCGAATTTGAAACGAATGAAGATGAGCACATTTCCTGAAGTAGATTCAGCTCTATTCAAGCGGTTCCAGCATGCTTTTGATTTTTTTCTATCAATACATTTGATTAAACTGTGCATATTATGCTAAAAAACTTAAGTTCTGTAATTTTGTCTGTTATATTAATTAAAGTATTCGATGGTTTTTAACATTAAAATATCAAAAACCGAAACTATTGTTAAGTCAAAGTTTTCCGTCGGTCTTTTTACATTCGAGCTATCGCAAATCGAATGTATGTTTAAAAATATCTTAAAAATGGCAAGTAAAAAAATCATATCATTGTTTTGCTTTTGCAAAGACAAAATAAATTTTGTACGGAACTCTCCCCTGCTAGGATTTTACAAAATATCAACAGTGTTGATATTTTGTAAAATATAATCTGTTCCCCATTTTTTTAAAAAAAATTAGTTTCACAAATTCATGTCTAGATATTTGAGGAAGTTCTTTCCCTATTGCATGTATTTGTTAAATGTTAAAAATAAATTTTAAAAAATAATAATAATTTGAATTTTGGCTGCTTGAGTTCGAATTAAGTTATTCACGATCATGAATTGCGATAGGATCCTACTCGTTGGGTTTCTTGTTTCTACAAATGGAATGAAATGGAAATGACCAAGAAATTTGCACCCGTCATAATATGACTGTTGATTTTCTAGAATAGGTAATACGAGGCCGTAAATAAGATAAATATTTTATGGCCGATTCTGACTTTTATCATAAAAATTATTTACTGCTTGAACACTTTATAACAATTGAAAAATATATTAAAGTAATAGCACCTGGGATGCTAAAGGTAAGGTGGGAGCCTGGGGGTGGGGATAGAACCTGAGTTAAAGTGAACGCTCTCCGGTCTGTGCGCCTTCCGATGTGTGTGTGTACACCCAAACCTGTTTTTGCGCGGACTTTTTTTTGTGTAGTTTATAAAAATTATTTATAAAACGAGCGAAAATTATTTATCAAACGAGTGCGTGGTAGTATCATCAAGGGTCGACAGGGGCATCCGATGGGAAGTCACTGACTTTCCAAAAATTTCTTAATTCGGGAAATTTTTCGGGAGTCGTCAAAATTATCATCGCTTGGTTTATTTTGATTTCGTTTAAATATAATATTTTGGGTATTTTCTACGTGAGACTTTTTTTATGCAGTCAGTTAATGACCAAAGCGTGTGAAGCAACAGGGTCGTTTCCGAAATTTTAAGGGGTTTTTTTTTTTTTTTTTGAAAGAACATTTTTGAAATCATAGGATCTGACCATTTTTTTAAAAATAACTTGACTAAGTTTAATACTTAAAAAAAAATGCATTAATCGGTGCGCTTTCAATATTTACGCTTCTGCAGATGACATCACAAATGATGAAATGCCATTCACTGATGCCACTCACAGAGCACAATATTCAATTAGTTTCTTTACTCACAAGTGTTGGCAACTATATGATTGATAGTAAGCGTCGAGTGCAATATGTAATTCGCTTCTTGATCATCATAACATAGGAACGCGGTAGACAGATGCGCCAAAGTACATCATTTGTGACGTCATAAAGACCACGCCTTATTTTCAAAATCGGACATTTAAAAAAATTAATTAAAAACTAAGCTTCGGGAAAATGAAAGTTTTTTCTAGCTCCATGCTATTTTTATTTATTTTTTGATTATGCTATGAATTTCCTTTTGTAAGGGAAAAAAATCTGCACTTTTTCGAAATAGCTCTTGTGCACTAAACGTTTGTGCATCTCTATGCGTATTGTACACTAATATACTACTAAAATCTACACTAAAGTTATTATAACATGAGATGTGCTAAAAAAGGAAGGGGAAAAAGATAAATGACATTATTTTGGTGTCCGTAAAATATTGGTGCGAGAACCACGGACCCGTCGTAGAACCATGTATTAGTCACACTCTGATTTTAAATGTTTTTAAAATTATGTTAATGGTTCATTTTCTTAAATTGCCATCATATTTTTAACTTTTCTATTGTTCTTCTTCATTTGAAAAAGAATATTCCTAACCAGGCCTGTCAAGTGGGGATATCATGGGGGGGGGGGGCAATTATGACACCCCTAAATTTTACAAACATACTAAAATTAGGCATTTTTCTCGTATTTTGTTGTTTTTTCCCGAACACAAAACCTTTGCCCCCCCCCCCCCCCCCCGCGAAATATACATTACGAGCGAAAAGAATGGCAATTGTTAACGTAAATTCCTATACCCCCCCTCTAATCCCCATCAGGGTCAAAAGGGGCAATGAGTGACCCTCTCAAGTTTGAGAAATGAATGTATTTACAGACTACGGAGAGTTTTTTTTTTTTTTTTCGATGTAATTTACTGAGCAGAAAAAATTCGCATGTAAATGAGCATGTAAAATTAGAAATGAGGGCTGCCTGCCATATATCATCAATTTTAGAACTGTTGTATCTGTTACGGCCAAAGTCCGAAGTTCGGCCAGTTCGCGAATTGGCTGGCCAATTCGCGAACTGGCCAAGAGGTTTGGCCAAAGCCCGAAATACTTGCAATTAATATTGCATTTTCTACTTTGGCTGGCCATTTCGCGAAGTGGCCAGGAATCCTTGGCCAAAGCCCGAAATGATTACGGTAAATTTTAGGTTGACAGGTAGATGACACATCTGTCACTTTCAAAGGTACGGTGGAACGTGCAAGTGATAGAAACTAGGAAGGAGGTTAGTCCAGGGCCGCCGAGAGTCAAATCGAGCCCCTTGTCATTATCGTCACCTGCCCCCCCCCCCCCTCACAACATTAGGAAAATTAATACTACTTTGATTCCGAGTTGGGCCCCTAGTTTCGGACTAGGCTGACATGATGGCATCTCGTCGGGCTCGGAGGGTGCTACCACGTCCCTGTGAAGGTCCTGCCAATGGTTATTAAAAACTTCGATCGCTTTTTACTTGCCGTTAGTTCTTCGACTGAGCTATGAGTGTGTATTTCTCGTATTTGCACTTCTATATTTGAATACTTTCAGTTGATATCATATTTGATAGCTAATGAGGGGTCATTTAAGTATTGTCTAAGCAACTTTTGGTCATTTTGTACCCCCCCTCTCACCTTGTGAGAAAAATAAACATACGCTATACTCCCTTCCCCTTTTGCTTACATAAGATTTTATGACATTTTGTACGTCACAGGATGCTCTTTCCCCACGTTTTTTGTTGTTGCACTGTAACTGCTTCGTTATTTAATGCTTACCTTAGAATTTTTGTGGCCCCTCACCTCTTGTCAGAGAAAATAAGTAGCCCTCGGGATATTTCCTTCATGCTTACATAATACTTGACCGACCCAGCTAAAATTAAACATAAGGCCCTGTTTCTCAACCTTTCAGTGTTTGCGACAATAATTTTAAATAGTATAATTTTCATTCCGAAACCAAACCTAATGACCAGTAATTAATTTATTGTGTGTTCCCCTCCTCAGAATTCTATTTAAAATAAATTCCATTTCTGATCCCTCTACCACCCTTACCCCAATAACGGTAGATGTATGATCATTACTTTCTACTACTCTAGAAACTTCAAAAAATCTCTACAAAACCATATCGCAGAGAAAATCTCCAAGTCAAAATCAATCATGACTAAAAAAAAAAAGCCATAAAATAGTGATAAAAATTCAAATATTCGGCTATATATACTTAATTGTCGGTAGCACAAGTTTTGTAAGTGACTTATTGCATGAATAATATAGACTTGTTTCCATTTAGAAATTAATTAAATATCCATGTCTGATTTTTTTTCTTGAAATATATACTTTGTTGGAAGTAAAGAGTTTGAGATTTGGAAAGTTACAAATGTTTTTTTTTTATTATTATTATTTTTTAATGCTTTCAATTGTGTAGAATTGACAATTTAAAAACGAGATAGTGAAGAGGAGAAATTTAGCCTGTTTTTCGCCCAGTCCGCGTGAAATTAGTATGTACCCACGGGCTATTCACACCGTTGCGTTGGTGCGATAGCCATTTCAAAAATTATGCGAGTACTTTTATTAATTACGAGCTATATCTACATGACGATGCCTGTACAAAGAATTTAAAGGAAGTTACTTGAATAAATGAAAATTCACCCCATCCTATCTCTCTGATGCAAAATAATAATTTTCTTATACTAAAATGCGTCCTCTTTTTAAGAGAACCTAAAAAAATAATAATATATATCTGAAATTTAAAATATTTCACTAAATGAAAAGACATTAAATTACATAAACAGTTGTTTTAAAATGTAAAATAATGAAAAAACTCCGTAGTTTTTTCTCCAAACTCGCCAAATAACAACGCTACCGTAACCCTGTCGATTAGCGAGCGAAGCGAACTCGCATGGATTAATGATACCTTTCTTACGAAAGCGTTTAAACGATAATCCCGCTCTTCCACCTTCCTCGCAGGAAAAAAGAAGGTAATTAAAAACACGTTATATCTAGAACAAAAGGAAAATCTTCCATCCCCCTTAGAAAAAAAGAATTTAGCTCAAATACGTAACACAATTTATGTAAATGATCATTCCGCATCCTCTAGAAGAAAAAATTTTAAATTAAAATGCGCATTGCAAGTACAGCTAGACGAAAGGAAAATCAGTTAAAATACACACAATCAGAGTAGCATAAAATAAATGCAGTAAAACGGGAGTAAAAACGTTTGAAAAAAAAAAAGGAAGTATTAAAATGAATGCTATGACAGTAAAAACAACCTTTCCTTAATGTAAAAAGAAAAAAGTAAGAAAAATATGCTAAGTTTTCCAGATTGCATTCCCTTCCGAAGTATTGATTCATAAAAATACGAACTGTTTTACAAAGGGAAAAAACAGTACTAAGTGTAAATTAAAAAATAAACATAATAACATTTATGTATAAAATATTAATAAGGACATGTAGGGGAATTTCGACAAAACGCGGCATTAAAGTAATGTCTTTAAATAATATTAACAAGAAAGGTATTTTTCCTTTATGTTTGTCTTAATGAACCCTTAGTATTGAGGCTTTGCAAAATACTTTAAAATCTTTTGAAACAATATTTCTTGGCACAATATGATCTAGGATCTTTAAAATTAGGTCTATGGAGCAGAAAAAGACTGTCGATCGACCTTAATTCAATAGAGGCAGTAAGAAACAAACTGATATAAGTGACAAAATGAAAAATTTGGAGATAACGCGTACAAATGGTAGGTGAACCCCTCCTCTGTCTTGGGGCAAGAGATAGTAATAGTAGCCCTGGTAGATACTGCTGTATAGCATGATTTAGAAAAAAAAAATCAATGAAAGCCTACCTAGGACGTTATCTTTATAGTCCGTTTACTCAAAGAAAATGTTCACTTACATCCCTTGCTTCTCACTGCCTCAATTTACCTTTGTATTCACACAGTTTACACAACGCATTTATTTAAGATGTAATTCGCTCATTTGAAGGGGGCAAATCCAATGTTCTTTACGCAATCACTTTGTTACATCATTTACTGTCACTGAATTATATCTATTATGACTTTAATATAGAAACAGAATGACGCCAGATCATATTTTTATGTGTTATAAGTTCATTTTTAACACAGAGGTATCACTTATATTTGAACTCGTTTGTGAAACAAGTGAACTTCAAGAAAAAAAAACTGAACACAAAAGAACTGATTTTAAAATGCTACATTTTTAACAGTGAAACACAATCTGCTCTTGGTTTCTCTCTTCGTACTTTGGCCGATCGTCCATAACCACTTCGCGATTTGGCCGGTACGTTTTCGATAATGTTGGCCAGTTCGCGAATTGGCCAGCCAATTCGCGAACTGGCCGATTTCGGGCTTTGGCCGTAACATATCCAAAAAGGAAACCCCAGGGGATTTTCAATAAAAATTTGAAAATTATTTGCAAAGCTTTCAAAAAAAAAAAAAAAACTTTTGAAAAAATATATTAAGAATTACGCATTAATATTTAAAAAATCATATGTTTTCTGTGTTTGGTTAAAATTTTTTATTACGCTTAATTTTAGATATGATATTAAAATAACAATAAGAAATGCTCTTCACGTTTGTAATACAATGTTTATTCAGCACTTTTTCTCTTCATTCCTTCTTTTGAAACTAAAATTTTCGTCAAATGACGTACGCCCGATAATAAGTCGAGAAATCACGTATTCACAGATGCCAAAGCGCCAAAACTCACAATCACGCCAAGTTTAAACAAAAACAGGGGTAGCCAGTGGCGCCCTCTTTGTTGCCATGAGTTTCAGCGATTGCCACGGCCGTTAAGTATTCAGTGGGGCCATGTATAAATATAACCTAAAGCTATGTGCTGATAGGTTGAGGAAAGTACATATAAATATTTCAGTATATTTCTGTATATTGAAAATTCAGTATTTTCAATTTTTTGATTAGCTTTGCAGTTTATTTTACATAAGGAGGAAATATTCCAGTGAAGGTTTTAGGCTCTCTGCTGGCTGCTTTCTTAACTTCTCTTCATAGAGTACATTTGCATTGACCAAAAAGGGGGCTCTTTGCAGGAATGTTTACAAACTCTGATAAGAAAAAAATCCCTATCAGGGGAAAAAACATATCATTTCCTATTCCTACTAGGTGTAAAGCAGGATAGTTCTGAGATGATAGATGGCATTTCTCAGCTGCCAGTTGCAATGTAAGTGAGTCATGTTCGAAAATCCCTACTCCCTGCATCAAGCTGACTCATTGCATTTCCTTTGTAGATGCTCTTTTAGAAAGTATACAGTGATATAGCCTTTCTTTTTTATACAGTTTGAAAAAAATTCCTAGCTGATTAAAATTGCAAGTATATAGAGTTTTGTCAAAGTAGATATTAAAATAAGAGTTGCAAGAATTTGTGGTCACTTTATTTGCAGATTTAGGTGGAAAGATTTGCTTTAAATTGGAGTAAAAAGGGAATAAAATGAAAATTTAGAAGTAATGCTTCAAAGTGCATGCCCCAATATTCAATACTTCAAGTTAATTTAGTGTCGATTTATAAAAGTCGGTTGTACAATCCGCAGTAGGGGTACCCACAGGGAAAAATAATGGCGCAAGTTGCGACACCATTTTTTTTGGGGGGGGAGGATTTTTTTAAAAAGTACTTTATTTAAATATATTTATTGATTTATTTTTAATTTAAATTATTTGTTGTAATTTATTTTATTCTGTTTATATTTTATTTCACTTTTTTATTTAGTTTGTGTCTGTGTGTATGTGTATGTCATTAGAAGTCAGAACTTTTCTAATAAAATAACAATAATAATAATAATTAAAAAAATATATAAATAAATGAATTAAAAATTTTTTAAAAATATAAATAAAATAAAAAAAGAGAGCTAAAAAATAAAAAAAGGAAAGGGGATTGAGAAATATTTGGAGGAGGGGGAGACTTGCACCATTGAACTTGGGGGGGGATTGGCACCCCTGATATGCAGACAATGGTGTACAGAACATACACAAAATAAAGACAGGCGCTCTTTTTTTATTTGCCAAGGAGATTTCTTGGAAGTTAAACTCCAATCATATTATAAAGAAAGGACAGAAAGTATTCCTATAAATATGTTGAATGAGCATACCTTAAAGTAGTTGGGGGGTAAGGAAAATAAAAATATGTGCTCAGTACTTGAGAAATAGATAGATCTAAAAATGTATTTTTTAAGTCAACTTTTTTGTTTTCGGACATTTAAAAAAATAATTACGGACTTTTTAAGATCATTATCTCTAATGTATGCATGCCTTTTACTTTTTTATTATTCAAAAAAGCTTTGTGGGAAGCTACTTTCAATAACTTATGATTAGGACAGTTATTCAGGTCGCGCACATCAAACAAAATTTATTTGACAGAGTGGTCCCGCTCATATATCACATAACCAAGATGTGTCTTTTTATTAAAGTAGTATTATTGCATTACTATTATACAATTTTTTTTTTTTTTTTAAATTTTGGGGAGAGCATTTTCAAAACTATTTTTTGCATCTAGCAACTATTTTGGAGACTATTTTTCATGCGACAGCAAAGACGAATTCAGCTTCTGGTTTCGATGATGGGGGAGGGGGGGTCAAAGTGCAATTTTCAGGCAAAAATAGTAGGCTTGGGTAACATTTTCTGAGATAAACCCCAAAATTGCTGATTGAGACTATATTTAGTCACTTAAGGGGAAGAGCAAGGCCCCCATGACAACTCCTCTGGATCCATGCCTGCGCGACAATATTCTAAAATGATTATTTTAAGAAGCAGTACTTATACACAGCCCGGTTCAAATCAATTATGTTTTTCCATGATACTCATGTAAAATTAGCATCCCCCCCCCCTTTCCTTTCTTTCTTAATATTTTTCTCTGATTGCTATTAAGGAAATGTAAGTTGCATTTTTAATACTTGCCATTAGAAGAATTTTCAATGTTGAGAAAATTATACAGCCCGTCAATGAGCAAATTTTGATATTTATATGATTATACGTATTATATATTATATTATACAATGTTGTATTACATATTATATCATACAACGTATGATATTTCAGCTGATGGAAAATTTGCAAGTTGTACATCATCAGGTGGAATTGTTCATATTTTGAAGCTCAGAAAAGAATCCTTTGATATTTCTGCATCATTAAATTGTAAGTTAAGTTTGTTAAATATTGTAATTGAGAAGTTTTTTGTTAAAATGTATGTGTTTTGACATTATCAGTCTTGTATGTGCTGTTTTTGTAATATATACATATACATACACATTATGATAAGAGACGAGAATTTTGGTTTAAAGTTAACTGCCTCCAAGATTTTTCTTTATGCCTAAGTAGAGATGAAAACAATTCAAAAAAAAAACCAGAAAATTTCCGAGAAAAACAGAAAAAAAAACGTTTTTCTCCGAGGGTGTTGATTTCCGATCCGGAAAAATTGAAAAATTGAATTTCTTCAACTTTTCAGGAAGTTTTAATTGAAATTTTCTGCAAAAAGTGATAAAATTAGAAATTTCCGAAACTTATTGCATGATAATATAATTTGCATATAGATAAGAAAAGGTGTAATACTTTTTGCACAGAAAAAGAAATTGTTTTCACAAAATTTTCTCAATAAAATCGATTGGGGGAACCGTTAGAGGTGAGAGTATATATATACTGTATTATGATGTGTGTAATGATGTAAAATACCCGGGTATTTATTTTTAGAGGTAAATACCCAGGGTATATACCTTGGTAAATACCCAAAATGGGTATTTAGCTGGGTATTTATTTCAAAAATTTATATTCAACTAAAATACTTTTCGGTACGTATTCCAGTATGTATAAATAACCAACCATTACAAAACAATAAATTTTTATCCAAAAATTGGGTTTTGATATACAATGTTTTTTAAGAACATATTTAAAAAATTATATTTTACATATTTTACATATATTTTATATACTCAAAGAATTATTGTGTGAAACAACTTAGCAATCTAATATGATATTCACATTAAATGTGTTTTAAATGTTTTGATATGCTACTCAATGTTGATAGCCGAATTTCAGATATAAAAAGCCATTATATAAAAAAAGAAAAGCTTAACTTGTTACAAAAAAAAAGCAAACATCCCATTTAAGTTTTAGAATAGTTCATTCTAAATTCTGACAGTTTTTTTTCTTTTTGATAAGATTTCATTAAGCCTTTAATTTAAAAAAATATAATACATTAATTTTTATATTTCTAATCTTTCATTTTACGGTTTATGTTTTAAGAAAGAAAATCATTTTTTTGATACCTCCCAAATTTTTTTTGCAAAATGCGCAATTACTAGGAGATTTACCCTGCTTTCGGATGAATACCCAAAAAAATATTTACCTTCCCACCCTACATCAATAATTGCGTGTATTAAAATTTTTTTGAATAAATCTTCATCGTGAAGTACCAGGGAGCAAATGCAAATGAGCAAGGCAACAGAAAACAATATTTTGATTTTTTTTTCTTATTAATGTGAAAACTTCCAATAAAATAATTTAATAACATCACAGTGTCTCAATAACTTCTCAGTTTATTCTTCCAAACATCCCCATGCTTCCTTTTTTTTTTTTTTTTCATTTTTGATATGACTAACTTAGATTGTGATTTTGAAATTCTGAAGTTCATCATTGAATTGCTTATACTTCTCCAATTATGACATTGAAAAGAAAGATTCTTTGTTTCACGATATGTTTCTTTCATAATTTCATCAAGTCTTTCAATAAAAAATATTACAAACTGTGTAATACATATGATTGTATCAGTTTTACCAATTATTTCATATTTAGATTTTTAAAAAAAATCCCATTCACTTTTTGCATTTTTTTTTTTTTTTGTAAAATACCCAGTTTTTGGGTATTTACCCAGGTTTTGGGTAAATACCCAAGGCCTGGGTAAATACCCAAAAAATATTTACCTACCCGCTGGGTATTTACCCGATCCACATCACTAGGTGTGTGTGTGTGTCCCCCCCCCCCCCCAAAAAAAGGAAGTCGTTTTATCAAGTCGCACATCCCCCTCTCATATCTTCCCTTTTAGGTCAAAAACATTGCAAAAAAAGTTTCATGTACAATAGACCCTCATTTTACATGGATTTATTTTACGCGGTTTCGATTATACACGGTTTAAGATTTGACACCTTTTTTTTTTTTTACGCGGATGAGTTTCGGTTTTAGGCGGATGCGACAATGCAAACAGATAAAATCCCCCCCCCCTATCAAAATACAAACTCCTAACGATTGCAGGTTACACATAATCAACTGCATTTTGGCTTGCTAATAATCGAGCTTGGACCACTAGAGACATTTTGTGCGATTGGTTCCTAGAGCTCTTTCCAGAAGTAAAGCTATTAAACTCACACAGTTCAGAACTCACTGGAAGAAGAGCTTTTAGGAGTGACAAAGGAGGCCAAAACCAACGAGGATACTGATGCCGGTGACACACAAACAAAAACGTTCACATTGAAAATAGTAAGTTTGAAGTAGTGTTGATCTCCCCTTGACACATCTGAAATTTTAATGAAAATGTTTAAATTCTTTTAGGAAAAATTCAGATTTCTTGTTGAAAATCATGTTTTTCATCTAAGCCTAAAATGTGCTGATTTCTTGTTGTTAAGCCTGAGGGCTCTGTGTGTAACTTGTTTATTTTAATTTACTGCTTGTCTTAGGATTTTGTAATTTTTGTACCTTTTACTTTCAATGCTTTCTAATTCTAATAATTAGTTTTATTTCTTCAATTTTTGCATTTTTGTATTGACTTTTAAGTGTATCATTTTGAGCTAGAATGGGGGTTATATGCATAATAAAGGAGGTTAAAAGTGGTAAAGGGGACAAGTGGATTTCTTGTGACCTATGTTAGATGTTCTGCTTGTTTAAGGGGAAGGATGAGTCTGAGAAGGATTTCATTTGCACAAACTGTGTTGAACTCTCAGAAATCAGAGTTAGGTTGCTTACTTTGGAGGGTGAGTTAGCATTAGGCTGTAGGAGTGTATATGGGGTAAACACTCCAGAGGGAAAGGGGGAAGTTAGTAAAAAGGAGGTGGGTATCAGCTGTGTGTTAGATAGTGGGAATATTCCAGAGGTAAAGGAGGAAGTTAGTAAAAAGGAGGTGGGCATTAGCTGTGTGTTAGATAGTGGGAATATTCCAGAGGTAAAGGGGAAAGTTATTGCTGAGGCAACAGACTGGGAAACAAAGGGTATAATTTTGGGAGATTCAATGGTGCGTGAGGTGGGAAACTCAATAGGCAGAGTTAGACGTAAGGTGGTTAGATGTTGTTTGTCAGGGGCTCGGGTGAGAGATGTAAATAGGGTTGCTGAAAAGAAGGGGGTATTTAATAAAGAGGATGTAGTTACTTTGTGGGTGGGAACTAACGATGTAGGCCATAGTAACAACAATGAGTTTTCTAAGGAGTGGGATTCCCTGTTGGACAAAGCAACCAACTGTTCGGCAAATGTCCAAATGGTTGGTTTGCTTCCCAGATATGGAGTGCATAGGAGTTGGTTAAACCAACGGGCTAGGTGTATGAACCTGGTACTCAAAGAAATTTGCGTTAAGCGTAGTATCAGAGTTATTGATGCGTGGAGTAAATGTAAACGCGATTGGATTGCTAGGGATGGCCTGCATCTGAGCTCTACGGGGGTCAAAATGGTTAGTGGTTTGGTTTTAGAGGATTCAGAATCAAAAAAATAAGTTGGAATGGGGGGCATGCTTTAAGGAGCAGAATTCGAATGGGTACTAACTATTGGGATTTTAGTAGAAACGGAAATAGGGTGGCTAGTAAGAGAAAAGATTTTAACAGTTGGGATTCAAATAATCACGCAGCATTAAATAAAGGTAAGATGGGCTTACTTAAGGTTTTTTATACAAATGCTCGTAGTATTAGGAACAAGATGGAAGAATTGCAAAGCATAACAATAGACGAGAGGTTGGATATTATTGGAGTTACCGAGACATGGGCTACCGAAAGTGATGATGATTTATTATCTATTGCTGGGTATAATTTGTTTAGACAAGATAGAGTAGGTAAAAGAGGTGGTGGGGTTTTATTTTATGTCAGAGACACTTTAACTTGCAATGAACTGGTAATTAATGATAAACCTAATGAGATTGATATGATTTGGCTGGAGTTGATGAGCAATAAGGGCAATAAACTACGTTTAGGGCATGGGCGTCGCGGCCGGGGGGTCCAAGGGGTCCAGACCCCCCCCAATATTTGAGGACTGGACCCCCTCAATATTTGAAAATCGGACCCCCTCGATGTCAAGATGAAATTTATTATTTTGGGGAAATTGTTTTTGCTTTGAAGACTTTAAACAGTTGCATAATACATAATTTACCATGTTTAATTCATATCAAATAAAACGAAATGAACATCGAAAAAAAAAACTAAAAAAAACCAAAATAGGTGATGTGTATAGGGAACGGAAAGTCGGAAAGTGAACTCCAATGACAAACCATTGCTATGCTCTATGCGCACACTAACTTCAGTGGAGGATGCTAGAAAGGGGACACCTTCTCCCTAGTGCAATGTCAACCATCCATAGTCGTGTCTCCCCAGCTTGAAAGTCATTCCAACGTATTTGTTGCTACTTAGGGGGAAACAACGGGACAACTTTAAGATACTGAAACTAGATGGACAACTCCCCCCCCCCCTCTTTTTTTTTACGACTCTCGTGCTAGCTTTATAAGTCAACAGAAGTCAGACGGGGATTTAAATTTCTGCCCCTTTCTTTCTTAACTTGTTTCTCGGCGCTTCCAGGTTTCTGTTTCGAGTTTTTCAGTGTCTGTTTCTCCGATTCGATTCAATTTATAGCGACCCCGATGTTACCCAAACAAAATGAGACACCAAACCTCTTTGGCGGTTTTTTGCAGCTGGCAAAACACCCTGACCAAAGGATGCACAAAAATTTAAAAGACCACTGAACTGGTCAAAGGTTAAGTTTTGGGTAGAAAGGGAAAGGACGTGTCATGTGTTTGACATTATTTAAGACGTGGCTTCAAAGTACCTTACCGAAGCGCGGTTTCTCAAATGTGTTTGCGGCATCTCAAATTTGACCAAAAAAGCGTTACAGAAAAAAAGAGGAGGAGTCTAAAAATTAACGTGCAATTTCAAAAGCAAATTGTAAGCCAGCATAATGATGGATACTGTGATGTCACTTCCGATAGACCAACGAAAAAAGAAGCGCAAGATGACCAGAAAAAAAAGACAGAAATAAAAGGAGCTTCCTATTGGGAAACGTTCCGACAAAATAAAGATAATTTCATGTGGTCTTTTGGTCTCCTTGAGAGTAATTGACCTGAAGAGCGCTCCTATTTTGGTAAAAATACTTTTTTTACATATTCGATCACGGCTATGGAGACGTGGCTTGAAACGGGAAAATGTAGCAAACCTTCTACATCAAATGAACCTGAGCAATTTTTAACTACTGAATCATCATCAATATCCACGGAACCATCTTCAAAAAGTCGAAAGACCGTGATAGGTAAGTACCCTTCTGTTTAATGTAATACATGCAGGGGCTCCCCGATTTTATACTATTCTGATGGGGTTACTTCTTGATTTTCCAAATGAAATTCCTAATTACCCACATCACTACATGTAATGAGAATACCTTTTTAATGCAATATTTCACAAAAAACTACTCGTAATATGAAGACTCGTCAGACAAAATTTTCTGGGAAAGTAAAGTTTATGAAAGTTCACAGTGACCTCCTATCGAGTAGCCCCTGAATGCCTGCTAATCAGGTATGCTTTACAGTCAATATTTTGACATTATGAGTCCTATCGTAGCTAATGCGTTCAACTTTCTCTTTTTTTTTAAATGTTTCATCTTTTATAAATTTTAATGAAATAAATAATACTTTTAGTTATTAAAGTTTAGCGGAAAATTATCCATTAATAATCCTGCTTTACTGAACAAATTTTAGTGAAATAACCATTTTAAAACTTATTGTCACGTGTCAGAAAAAAGCAGTTCATTTCTCTTTCCCATCGTCTGCTGATCAGAATTCAATTATACACCAAATGCTGTTTCTTCTCTGTGTAGGCCAGTACTTTTCAATCTGTGGGGTGTGCCTCTCAAGGCAGGCTTGTCACTTAAAGAGGATCAGGAGGGGCACTTTCCCTGCTGACTTTGAGAAATCAGAAATTAATGTATGTACATGGGCATGGTTTTTGCTGTTTTTTGGTTTCATATGCATTGAGTGTATGGAAGATTTAACAAAAAAGCAAAATTTTAGTGCATTTGTTACAAAAAACCTGAAAAAAAAATTAAGAGAATACTTTAAAAGGTTGTATTATTAAAATATGATATTATGAGAGCTTAATTATTTGTGTCTTATTTTATTTTTGTAGTTGTGTTTTTCGTAGGTTCGTGAATGTCATAACGGTGAATTTTATACTTGAATTTTTTAATTAAAAAACATCAAATTAAACTCCTTCGAATCCAACTTGTACCAAGAACTTAGAGTTGCACTATGTAATATAAAAATTTAATTATACAGTTGTCGCAACTTATATGAGTCACATTTTGTTCTAAACAGCTTTAATTCCATAAAGCGGCTGATTCAATAAAGCTGGATTTCGTTTTTGATGATTTCATTTATTAAGAACGGTTAATTCAATTGTGCACTGTTTCAAAATGTTGAAAATTTGGTGCGGCTACTCTTGGTGTGCCGTCCTTCGTCGTGTAAAGCTGAAAGAAGCTTCAGTGCGCTGAGAAAACTGAAATTGTATCTAAGGTCGACTATGACACAAAAGTGGTTGAATCATGTTGCTTTATGTTACGTTCACCAAAACATCTTGGACGAAATTGATCACAATAAAATAACACGGATATTCGTATCCCATGCGCAGTCTAGAAAAAATGTATTTGCTGGTATTTATTTTTTTTCTTATTGTGTAAGTATGTAAATCAAGATGTACCCGTTTGAAAGTACTGTATTAATTGTAAACCCCCATTTCTATTTGATGTCAAGTTTTTTTGTCCCATATATATATATATATATATATATATATATATACACACAAATTTTTCTTAATGCAACTTGAAAATGACAGAGTCAGAATGGTCCCCCCCCCCCCCCCCCCCCAATAAATTTCAGCTGACGACGCCAATGGTTTAGGGAACATTTATAGGCCACCCAACTCAAGCCGGGGTCAAGATGAACAGATGTTTAGTATTATTAGTGACATTTCAAGCAAGGGGTCAGACATTATAATGGGAGATTTTAATTTTCCAGGAATTGATTAGAATCATTTTTACTATAGTAATAGCAGAGAAGAGGAATTTTTGAATGTAATTGGTGACTGTTTTTTAGGTCAATTTGTAACTCAGGGTACTCGACAGGACGGGATTCTGGATCTAGTTTTCAGTGATATGGAAGGTTATGTTCAGGGGTTATGTGTAGGGGAACACATTGGAGACAGTGACCACAACAGTATTAGGTTTGGGATTAAATTTGATACGCACAAAGTAGAGAATTTTAGGTTTGTGCCCAATTTCAGAAATACTGATTTTTTGCATTGAAAAAGGCGTTCCCTGTAACGCCGAAACACGTGTCTGCTGTAATTTACAAATTTGTGCTTCTACTTACGTTGTTTGTTCTGACTTTACTATTCAGCACAAAGGTATTTATTTATCTTATATTTCTAAGTGTTTGCCAAATTTCACACCACTTGAGTTTGTATTGAAATTAACAAGAATTTTCCCCCAAAAAGGTGTAAAAGACTTCCTTTGGAACATTCAAACGCAACCAAAAGGGAAGGTGCACAACTAGACTCCACTAGAAGTCTACATACTAAATTTCAACTTTCGAGGACATACCGTTTTTCAGTTATGCGAAATTCATACACACATCACAAGAAAACTCGTTGTAATTAATTCGGGATTCTCAAAATGGATATTTCGGGTGTCTATACGTTCTTAGGCATAAATCCATGTGTGGTTGAGTTCAAAAAAAAACTCAATATTCATTCCAGGGGTCAAGCAAAATGGAAATTAAGGCATTTTTTTGGGTTTCTTTTTTTTTTTTTTTTGAATTCAATAGTTCCTTTACTTTGTAAAAGGAAGTAAAAAGGAAACCATGGCTATATAATATGTGTGTTTCAGTTCAATACTTGTTTTAGTCATTTATTATTTTACAGGTCACAAAGGATCTGTTAATTCATGCAGTTGGAATCATAAAGGAAGACTCTTTATAACATGTGGTGTTGATCAAACAGCAAAAATATGGAATCTGAATAGCGTTCATCAAAATCCTGTTTTAACTTTTGGAATGGAATGCAATCAGAATCTGAGCTCTCCTAGAAAAGTATGTGGGTCTCAAATTATAATTTTCTACTTGATAATTTTTAACCTAAAAATAGATGAAGTTATTTATTTATTAAATTACTAGCAGTACCCGCACAGCGATGCCAGTGCTAAAAATTGTATGGAAGTCCGTTGAATAAAAAAAAATTGACGCCCCTTCCCCCTCTGATGTGAAATGATCGTTTTTCTTTGCATAAAATGCATACACATCTTTTCAAAAAAAAAAAACTATTTAAGTTTCTTTGGAATTTAAAACTTTTCGTCAAATCATTAAATTAGATTTACAGTTGCTTTAAAACTCTATTTAGCGAGTGAAGCAGTTTTTACTGCAATTTAAAATATTTTGCCAAATAAACAAAAAAAGACATGAAATAATATCTTTCAAATTTAAAAATAATTCTGCAGCTCTATTGTTTATCGCCAAACTTGCCCAGCAACCACGCTATCATAATCCATCTGTCTAACGGAAAAAAAAAACATCCCGTGGAACATTCAAAAATCATCGTCAGAAAAAAGAAGAAAATGTCGTACATTTCATTCGGATAAAAACAAATCAAAAGTTTCTTTTCTTTCAAAACAAAGTGCCAAAACAATGAATTACATTAACGGTTGCCTTAAAACAATAATCCTAGACTGAACCTGCTAAGCGCCTAACGTGCCAAGCGACCACGCTACTGGAACACAGCCCTTTTGTGAGTGAAGCGGATGTTTTTTCTTTGGCAATAATAAATTTTTCGCCAAACAAACAAAAATGTATAAAATCACATTAACAGTAGCTTTCACATCTTTATATATTAAGAGCTGCGTTGCCCGGCTTTGCCCGGTCTACCTTGAGAACAAAATTGTGTCAAGTGACATATATTCAACAATTAATTAAAAGAATAACTTAATAACTTAAAGAATAACTTAAATAAAAGAAAAAAACACCATGCAAAATTACACTTCCAAACAATGACGACAGATATTAAAATACTTTTAAGAAATTAAAATGCGAAAGATGGATTTTAAAAGCGTAACCATGGAAACATGAAATAAAATAAGTTTAAGAAATAAGGGAATAAACAATGGATCCAAAAAGCGTAACCATGGAAACACGAAAATAAAATGGTTGACAACCTGAATCAAAATGACATATTTCAAAATTGATTTAAAAACGCTTGTAACTTTTTTTCCTTTGAAGATAGAAGCTAATGTTTTCGACCAAAGGTCGAGAGAGATCTGGAGTAAAAAATCTCGCTTTTTCCAATGCTGTCAAAAAGAAAACTGTGGGACAATTCCTCCACTTTTTATTGATATATTTAATGAAGAAAGTAGTGCCTAAATTTCAGCTAAGCCTAAAAACGTTCGAGTTAAAAACGCAAATTACTCCCGCCGTAATAAGGTTAGAGCATTGAAATAAATTGTTTAGAACGTAGAAAATTCTACCCTTTTTAACGATATATAATATTAATATGTGCAAGTAATTTTTCACCCCTTTAGTAGCCAATAATAGGCAATTTACGTGAAATTTGGGCCTAAATTTGAATAAAAAAAGAACTATTTATCGGATTTTTTTGCGAATTATAGCCTATGTTACTCAGTAAGATAGCACCTTTCATATAGTGAAAGAATTTTTCAAATAGGTGCAGTGGTTCCGGAGATTACCTCGAACATATAAACACACAAAAAACTGCCCTCTCTATTTATAATATTAGTAAAGATAATACTAACTATTGAGAAAAACTCCCTGATGTGTGCAACAAAATTTAACAGATTGAAAAACAGACCGCATATTAGGGCTTTGTGATATATTGTAATATGTGTGTCACTTATTTTTAGTTGATTTTCAATCGTTCCATGCAATTTCAGTTTCGAATCAGATGCCATTTTGTATTACGCATATCTAAGTAATATTGGTGTCGAACTTGCTTATAATGTGCCCTGATTTAATGAGAACCGGTATTTAATGAGGAAATCAGAAGTACTTGGTTGGTGCAATGTTAAATCTATGGGAGCAAATCTTGCTTTTAACAAGAAAACCGCACTTAAAACAAGCAATACTTTGTGATTAATCAAATTTCAATTGACTTCCAGCTCAGCTGATACTTTTTTGGAAAACTTCTTATAACATTCAGATGTCAACAGAAAGTTAATGACCAGTCATAAATCCTGAGAATAGGTGATGTCGGTACTTTTTATTTAATTTGTGGAATAGAGAATTATTTGAAAATTATATATTTGTTGAAACCAATGTTTCCACATCCAAGATACTTATTTCCAAGGACATTGTAGCTCAAATTCAAGCTAAAGCAGATGAAAAAGCATAGTTTGAGCAACGATGATAACAATAAATATGAACCGACCCCTTAACATTGGATTTTGATCTGCAGAAAAAGAATTCTGCCTTTGAAAACTTTTTTCAAAGGCAGAAATGCAAATGATAATGTTTTCCAGACCATGTATTTCTCCAGCAGAATATCAATTTCTCTAGCACTGCACAGAAACAGAAAACAAACAAAGCAAGCATGATTGGATTTTTGTGAATCTTTTCCTGAATCCGTTTTTTCACAAGCACTCGGTTGTAATGAACTAACATCTTGTTCCCTTCACTCTCTTTAAGAGCGAGTTTGACTCTATTTCAGAATTCTTATTAGTGAATGCAGATTGCAGTATTTTATTAAAAATAATTTTCATCTTTTTCTTTTGATCTAGAATCATCTAGAATCACTTTTCATTTAATTTCAGAAAAAATTTCGCTTTAAGGAAGAAGTTGAACAAGCACAATTTTATTACCTTGACAAGTTTATTTTAGCAGCATCTGGAAACGCACTTCATATTTTTGATTACAAAATTCACATGGAAAATTCTGGAATACGAAAGTAAGTGTATTAGTTACATGAATAGTTTATTTATTATAATTACACAAACAAAATATTTTATAGGAATTGCTTTATAAATTAATGCATTTCTGTATGTCTTACTATAAAACTGAAAATATTTTTTTTTCTTTAACTCATACATGCACCTAAATGTTACTTGTTTACGCTTGCATTTGTGAATTAATTTTAATATTTATCTCAGGTAGTTTAATATTGATGCCATTTAGTAGATCAAAAATTTTGTCACAATTACAGACTAAAACTATCTTCTTAGTTCAAGGTTATTAATTAACTTTTTAAAATTGAGTGCTTGCAAAAAGGTGTAGCTATTTCTTATAAAGCATGACTTGTTGGTTTGAAGCACGGGAAAAAATTGAAGTTTAGTAATAAGGATGGATCCATAGGTAGCAGGCAAACCAAAAAAGTGAGGGTCATAAGAAGTGTGTGGAGTTTGGAGGCTGTGCCATTGAAGCTGATTTTTTTTCCCTTTTTTTCAAAAAAACTATAAAATAATTATTTTATGGAATAAATAAAGTTATGAAGTAATGTGCAAAAGATGATGTGCGTATTTTCAATGCAAAAGCTCATTACCTGTCTTTTGACCAGTTAGTTGTATGTTTAGTGTTGAATCTCTAAAATAATGTAAACATAATTCAGAGGCCAGGCTGTTTTGATCTTTGTTTCTTCATTCTTCTCAATGTTTGGTTTTTGTAACTGTGGAAAAATACTATGCCCAACATAATTTTACGGAAGTGCTTCCATTTTTCTTTTTATGACTAATGGAAATTCATCATATGTATATTTTTTCACTCTGGTATTTCCATTTTTTCCAATGGGGGCGGGCCCAATATTTTTTAAACTTAGCGTAAAATATAGGGGTAAACAATATTGAGGGGGGTCAGGAAAAGTCATTTGTTACGGGCCATAAAATTTCTGTGCCCCTGGTCGTGGGAGGAATTATGCTCCTCCTTTTACCTTTATGATCAGTTTCTCTGTAATTTTGACCTATTCTACACTGGTGTAAGAAATAAAAGAGAATTTTCAGATATGGTCAATTAATCTCCAGAACTACTGGGCCGATTTTAATGAAATTTAGTATGTACATTCATTGAAACAATGCAAAACAAATAACCATCCAAGATTTAAAATACAGATACACACAAATGATCATAAATAACACTCGTTAGAGTTAGATGGTATGAAACAGCGGTTGCAAAGTTGAACAACAAAATGTGTTAATGGGGGTATGCCCCCCCCCCCCTCTAACAAACCTATAGACCTTGCAGTGTGACTCCATACTTGAAATGAAGTAGTTTATGCAGAGATGAGATTTTTCCGGCTTTTGCCGGAATTCCGGCTTTTTCTTCTGGCTTTTAAAACCTTTCCTCCTTTTCCTCCTTTTTTTGCCTCTTTCAGGCCTTATTTTCCCCAAAAATTGGAAAAAAATATGATTTTTTCGAATTTTTGGTACTCGATTTCTTATTCTTTCTATTTTTTCCAATCGAATCTTCATCCTCCGCGATATCTGCCGAAAATGTATGTTTTGGAATCATGCCAACGATGTCAAACACGTGCTGCGCCGAAAGTTACATGCCTCGTTTGAGATTTCAATCTTTTTGCATCCTGCAAGTATTTCAATTATTTTTAATGTTGGATGGTTTTTTACTGTATGCTACCTTATATCTGCTTATTTTATTCATCATTTCAATAATATTTTTATTTCTTTATTTTATTTTCGAAAAAATTCAGAAGTCAATCAAAAAAACGTGGGTTAGCACCCACAGTTTCGAATTTTTTGAAACTTGGCATGGTTACTTTTTTTGTGTATTTAAGTCAGTGTAGAAAATATTTATGGTGAATCTCAAATGGTTTAGGCTTTACAGCCTGTTAACAGTTTTGAGATTTCATGATTAAATGAGGCAGCTGCAAGTTGTTCTTTTGATTCCAAAATCGTATTAGGAAGCTTTTAAAAACAAATTTTGGGTTCCAATGCAAGGAAAAAGATAACCAATCGTTTATATATTTATTTATTTTCAATTTTTCTGTGAAAAGTATGTTTTACCACATAAAGAAATTTTAGACTTTTCTCTGTTGTAAATTTTTACTTTACAAACAGACTTAATTTTAAAATTTATGTTCTTACTCGTTTAACACTATAAACGCAAATGTTTTTAATGAAAAAAATGTATTTTTCTCTAAAAAATATGAAAAGTTGACACTATTGAGTGATGCAGCCAAGATTGACCTCTGACTCCCCCAACCCTTTGTTCAAGGACTCACTGGTTAGAAATTGTTGCCTCTTTTCAAAATTTAGATTTATTTAAGATTAAATACTCTAGCAAGAAATGGTACAATGCAGCAAATTGTACAAAATTGTTACTTATACTTAATTAAATACGTATTACCTTTAAAACTGGTAAATTAGCCATTTTTGTTGAATTTTTGAATATCATAGCTTCTAGATTCTATTTTGATATGGTTTTGGGATATCAACCCTTTCACGAAATGTTTTTGGATATCAACCTTTTTAGGTTTTTTTTTTTTTTTTTTTGTATTTCCTCCTCTTTGCTCTCTGACCACTCTCATCCCTGTTTATGGGATCCTGGGGCAATTGTTTCCACTCGTTCAATAACTCTGTTCTCAGACTATGGATGGTCCCCGGAGAGGTTTTGCAAGTTGCTGTTGCTCTCCCGAGAGTGCCCCAGACATGCTCTATAGGATTGGAGTCTAGAGATCTGCTTGGCTAATTCTCCAGTGAATATCCTCCCCTTCCAGAAATTCGTCGACCTGAAGAGCTCTGTGGCCCTGCATTAACATCCATTAGGGCTCCAAGACCACATCTCTATTCCTCGCAAATGTCAAAGAGCCTCTCTCAAAGACATGGAGGGGTGTGGCCACCCAACATGATGCCTGTTCAGACCGTAAAAACAACACCCTCATAATGGTCAATTTCGCGCATATTGGAGGGTAGGTAGTGGGTTTCTGCTTCTATCCAATGAACGTAGGACAATAATAGTTGGTTAAGCTGAACCGGGAACCACTACCTACTATCCAATAACCGCAAAATCAACCATTATGGATGAGGAGCTTTTATGGTTTGGGCAGGCATCATGTTGGATGGCTGCATGCCCCTCCATGTCTTTGAGAGAGGCTCTGTTACAGTTGTGAGGTATAGGGATTTCGTCTTGGAGCCCTATGCTCACTTCTTGAGGGGCGCTGTTAACCCTGAGTTAATTTTAATGGATGTTTACACAAGACCACAGAATCCTTCTGGTTGACGAATTTTCTGAACGGGAGGATATTCACAAGATAGATTGGCCAAGCAGATCTCTAGACTCCAATCCTATAGAGCATGTCTGGGACGCTCTTGGGAGGGCAATACCAACTCGCAATATTCCTCTGAGGACCCTCTACAGCCTGAGTATAGCATTGTTGAATGAGTGAAAAAAATTACCCCAGGATTCCATAAACTGCTTCATTTCAAGTAAGGAGTTACCTGCAAGGTCTATATGTCTGTTACAGATTATCATATCCTCTACTAACATATTTTTTTGTTCAATTTTGCAACCGCTGTTTTATACCATCCGAGTATAACGAGCGTTTTTTATGACCATGCTTGCATATTTTAAATTTTAGATGCCTATTTGGTTTGTATTGTTTCAACGTATGTACATACCAAATTTCATTGAAATCGGTCCAGTAGTTCTGGAAATAATTGACTAAATCTGAATATTTTCTTAATTTCTTACACCAGTGTATAAAACATTTCCAAAAGGGCTCAAAATTGAAACTCTTTTGCTGTTCAAAACTTTCATCCATAAAATATACTGTTTTATTCTATGCCTTTTTATGGGTAAGATCTGTTTTTCTTAACTTATTAAAATTTCTTTTCAGTAATATTAACAAAAGCTGTTCAAAACTAATCAAAAGAATTCCTCTGAATATGAAAAAGATAACTACTTTTGCAGCAATTAATCAATTTTTCTCTAGTATCCTTTTTACTGTTTTTTTATAATCTATCTACTTCTGTGCTTTTTATAATCTATCTTTTTGAACTCTTTTTAATACCACCATATTTCAGTACAATGAACTCTAAAAGCCTCAATCCCCCTCCTGAATTCCCATCCATTGAATGGAGTCTATTTCAAAGATTTTAGTTGAGTTCTTGACCCTTTTTACATAATTTGAACACGGAAAAACTTTGGTGGATTCTGAAACGAATGAGGATGGCCCTATTCATGGTTTAGCCAATTTAGAGAAACTTATTATTGGTGAAGAAAATGTCAAAGAGGATAATGTTACTGATTGGATTGATTGTGACATTAATGATCCTGGCTAAGAGCATGTAACTAATGCACAAATGGTAAACAAAGCATTAGGTAAGAACTTGAACAGAGCAATGAAAATATGACAAAGTACAAAGATGAGCAACAAACACAGCAATGGACACTTACTGCACTAACCATTTATGTCATCAACGACATGAAATTTGGATTAACTGGTAACTCTGTTCGAACACTCATAATGGATGAGTGCCTCATTTCAGTACTGTGTTCACAGCATTCCTTCTTAAAAAAAAAATTGGCTGACGGATTGTTCAGGGTTTATACACTTGTGGTTAAAAAAGTGAACCTTTTCCAGTTTAATTTTTAGAAAATTCCAGGTTACTCGCTTCATTCAAAATTAAGTTTAAGTAACAATATTTTCAAAATAATTAAATTGTTTAAAGTAGCAATGCATTGCAATGTTTAAAGTAGCAAGAACTGAAACTTTTCCACTTGTAGATTAAAAAAAAAAAATCCTGGACTTTTTTTAATTTTTTTATTTCAAAATTTAAGGTTTTTTTTCTAAAATTTTGTTCAAAATTGCTTTCATTCGTTTACTACTAGTTCAAAACAAAGTATCTTCAACTTAGTTTAGTGTTTCTTTGATGCCACATGTCATGCATATTAGTGTTTTGCTGTAATCATGCAGCAATCTTTCTCCGCTTTTGGTTTACAATTCTTCTTTTCATTTTCTTATTAGTATGTAACAGAAAACATATTGAACAAAGTACAAAGCTATTTTTCAGTATAAATAATAAATTATTATTGTTGCATCGATGGGCATACCATGTAACACATAATAACAAAAATTAACATCCGTCTATCATAGGCCTATGCCAATCATCATCAGTTTTTTTTACTTTTGCATATAAAGGATGCTTACATTAAAATTAAATTTTTCTTTTCTAGAAAAAAATTAGTTTTTAAAAATTCATAATTAATTGCACATTTACTGTCAATAGTTTACATTGAGTTAAACATCCAATTCTGCTTTTGTAAATTTATGTCTACTTCCATCATGTAAACGACCAAATATGGCGACTAAGTAAAAAATTTTAAGATAATAAGTAGATTTTTGAATTTGTAGCATAAAAGTAGTTATAAATAATTAATAATCCTTAAAAGATTACAATTAGGACAAAATAGTTAGTTTTTAACACAAAAGCGTCTAAATCAATTAAAATAAAAAAAATGTTATGGACATAAAATTTTGCATTGTTCCAGAAAATAATTACGAATTATCCGGAAATAAAAGGGCACATTTTGCATTTTGTTATCAATAAATTGCATTGCAATAAACATCCAATGCCATTTTCGGACACTTAGGCATTTTAAAAGTATTGTGTACTGCCATCTTGGGAATGATCAAATATGGCGGCTACGTCAAATATTAATACAGTGATCTCTCGCTTATACACGACCTCTGTTATACGCGTTTTTCACTTATGCGCGTTTTTCTCACGGGCCCGGCCAGCGATATAGGAAAACAATGTTAACTCTTGTTCATTTATACGCGAAACCTATAATACACTTTTCACTTATGCGCGATTAAAAATTTTCAAGTTTCAGTTAAATCGCCTATTCACGCTTTGCTTATCGGAAGATTTGTACCCTTCTTGATGTCTCTTGCAATGCTTTCACACACCTTTATTCCAATGTTCAAAATGTTTCCAAGAACGCGTTTTTTTCGCGCAAGTGTGCAATTGGGGGTGCAGTTAGTCTTGTGATTGACATCAACAGGGGAGAACGGCTTACATGCGAAAAGGTTGACCTTCCTAAAAGTCGTGGTGAAGCGGAAAGTATTGACATAGCCTATTGAGGATCTTTTGTATCATGACAGACTATGACACTGATCACGCGACAGTTTTTAGTTTTGTGGAATTCGCTTACATACTGTACAGTGTATAAAAAATGACAAAACGTGCAACTTCAAATTTTACATTTTTATTAAATTACAATGCATAAATGAAAATTATGTGCATATTTGTTCATTAGTATCAGTAGTGTACTATTAGTATTACTATAACTGTTGATAATTTACTGTATTTAAGCTTATTTTTGGGGTTTTTCACTTATGCGTGAATCTCACTTGTGCGCGAAAATTTCGTTGACCCCTTTGGTCGCGTATGAATGAGAGGTCACTGTAAATAATTTTTTGAATTTGTAGCATGAAAACAATTTTAAAATAATGAATCTTCATGAAACTACAATTCAGTTGAAAAATGTTTAGCACATTTGCGTCCAAGGCAATGAAGATAAGATTAAGTTTTAAGAACAAAATTTTTCATTTCTGAAGAAAATTACATATTTAAAAAAAAGAAAAGAAATTAATTTGAATTCTGACATTTTGAATTCAAATTATGGATTTTGCAATCACGAGTTGCGACAGGGCCCTACTCATTGGAGTTATTGTTTCTAGAAACGGCTCCAGTCCCCCCCAAGATTGTGCCTGCTCCTGGGCAGTTATGTGTGTATACTTGTGTGTGTGTTTGTGCGTAGGCGCGCATGTGTAGGCTTGTGTGTATGAGTTGACCTGTGTGTATGCACGTAGGCATGTGTGTATATGTGAGTGTGTATGTGTGTGAGCATGTGTGTGTACAGGACATGGACACCTCCGACCAGGAAAAGGGGATTCCTATGCGCCTGCAGAGGCCAGTGGTGCTGCAGAGGCTCCTGGTTCAAGCTGAAAAAGGAACCACAACGCCAAGGACGGTCAAATGAGAACAATAAGCAATCGTGATTGCTCAAAAAAAAAAAAAAACACGATTTGCAGCATATTTTGTAGTATTTTTTGTTGTTTGAAATTAAAGAAAACATCTAATTCTGCTTTGATTTTGGAAACTTAGGCATTTAAGCATTGTGTCTACTTCCATCTTACGAAAGACCAAACATGGCGACTTCGTTTCACACATGGCTGATAAGACTTTTTCGATAAAGAAGATGATTTTCCCGATCGACCCTACCATCTGCAGGATTGCGCTTCAGAAGCAGTAAATTGTCTTCTCCTTTGTTGAGTTTGTGCATAATACCTGTTCACCCTAGGCATTTTTTTCTTGAGAACTATTGAGGGGCAAAAATGGTCCACAGAAGCTTTTTTTTCTTTTTGGGCTGCCCTTTTTTTTACCAGCGTCACTTGACCTCAAAACTTTTACAGTTTTTTTCAGGAAACATCGATAAAAACGAAGATTAGATCTCATGGTACAAAACTCCCTAGGAAAAAAATTTTTTTAGGCAAAATTGTAAATTTTCCTGACTTTTCCGTGACATTTTTATCTATGTCATTTTCCCTGACAACTCCAGGTTTTACCAGAGAGTATGAACTCTGTTTCTGTTCATCAAGTAAGTTTGTTTTTCTTTAACTGAAAGTCCAAAAACGGAATTTAGTGATGTCCACCAGTAAAGTAATTCTATTTTGTTAGAACATTGCTATTAAATTTTCTTCAGTATAAGATCCCTAATTCGGTATATTTACGGGTAGTGTAATTTGTCAATTTTTGAGTTGTTTCAAATATTAACACGGAGGATATAAAAACTAAGACGCAAAAATTGATTTAGAACTTTAGAAAGGTTTTAAACTTTAATCGAATGAAATATTATATACAATGGCACCCAAAAGTGTTCGTACACCTACGACTTTCAATGAAATAGGCCCTTATCCATTGGTTAAAATTAATATTTCGAAATAGGTATTTTATTATAAGATCTATGATCTATTTTTAACAAAACTACATGAAAATTTTTAATAAAACATTAAAACTTAATTTTTTAAAAATCAAAAACCAAAAAGTGGCAGAAATTTTATCTCACAAAAGTCTTCGTACACTTTGAAAAAATGTCAAAAAATTAGTAAATAATCTAACTTTTTACAAAATTATTATTTAGTAGAATATCATGCAGTAACAACAACAGCTTTTAAACATCTGGGAATAGATTTCGTTGTTTTTTCTTTCTTTTTTTGTGCAATTTCTGAGTAAGTGTTCAGCCGCACTACGAGTCTTACTGTTTCTAGTTCACTTTTCGTTTCAATGGTGTATTTTCATAATCTAGCCACCAGATATCTCCAAATATGTTCCATTAAGTTTAAATCTGGCGATTGAGGAGATATTTCTAAGCTTAAGGACAAATTTTGAGGCACCAAACGCGAACGTGTGCTTCTTAACGTTCAAAAAACAAAGTTGTTTACGATTACCAAATTTTGGGCTAATAGTTTAAAATTGTTTTTTAAAATATTTAAATGAACAGCATAATCAATTTTTTCACAAAAAAATTCCAAATTTCCAAGTCCTGATGCTGAGATGCACCCTCACTCAAAAACACCTTCACCGTCCTGATTAACTGATCCAACTAAGCTCCTAAGATTAAATTCGTCATTCTTTTCTTCCATTTACAATTATACAACAATTTAACCCAAAAGTTGAATTTATTTTCATCTATAAGTAACACGTTGTTCCAAAACGTTTTGAGCTTATTTATCATTGATTTTACAACGGAAAGCATAAGCTTACTGTTTTTCGCACGAACAAGAAAATTTCTGTGGGAAGAAGTTTCATTTAATCCAGCTAATCAGAAACCTTAGCGAACAATTTTAGGTAAAAATTAAACGTAAAATGTTTCATTCAGTTCTGCAGAAACTTTTTCTGTTCTGAAATATGTATTTTTCATGTTTTTTTTTTTTAACTGTAAACCTCTAATAACGCTTTGTTAACTTTGCCAGTTGACATTTTCTTACCTTGTTTTCGATCTGATTCTTGTCTTCAAAGCATTTTATTAAGCACTTCACTATAGAATGGTATAAATTAACCAATTTAGAGACATTTCAAACCAATTTACGGTTACTGTGAGAGGAAAAAATCAAATTTCGAATTGTGTTTGTTGTTTTCTACGCATACCTGCCATTTTAAAATAGTAAGCAGAATATTAGGGAATATATGCACAAAAACTTAAAAGGCAAATGACTTCACAGTATCATTAAAATGCAAAAATATTAAAAACACCACATATGGTAATGTTAATTATGAATTTATTCGAAAATATTTCAGTGTACGATGACCTTTGTGTCGTACCTTTTCTCTGTCTCTTCGTTTTTTGACAAATTTCAAAAATAAAATCTGGCAATATTTTGAAAAAAACTACTGGGTTTTATTCAAAATGGCATAGGAATGATGTGAAAAAAAAAAATTGAACTTCATATTCGAATTCAATTTTGCTTTATTTTGCTTTTACTACAAAATTTCAAGGTGTACGAACACTTTTGGGAGTCACTGTATACTCTCGATTAAGTACAAAAAGCAAGGATCAAAATTGAAGGATCAACTTATTCATGTGCAGCAAAATTTCCGAAATGTTTTTAAAACGTTGAAAATTGGATCATTTCTCCTGATTGTATTGCACTATCCTTTCAACCTAAACACTTAAGAAAAATACTGCCATGCTCTTACACAATGCTATAGTCTGACTGTTAATCAAAAACATTAATTACTTAAATCCCAACAAAATGAGAAGTGTGGAAACTCTGAATTTTGGGTTTGCAAATCTGTGAACAATTAATTATGGAAATTTGAGCTCAAGTTTTAAAAAATACCCAAGTTATAAGGTTACAGAAAATTAAAAAGCAAAATAATAGCAACAATTAACAGAACTTGTAATTGTGAGAATTAACTCTTTTTTCAGAAGCCATTTTTTCAAGTTGCCCATAAACTGGGAGAAATAATTTTGTCTGGCTTCTAAGAATTTATTTTTTGTCGATCTCTGTGTACGTGTGTTTTGTTGTCTTGAATTTTTTCCATTTTACATATGCAGTTTAAACTATTAATTAATGCAATGTTCTTTTTAAAAACTTAACTACTGTCAAATCTTGTGTTGTGTACTGGATCATCCAAGTCCATTGATATAATTGACATGAACACAGGAAAAGTTGTATGGCATAAAGAAACTGCTGGAACAAGATTACCTCATTTAATTGCCATAAATGAAGTATATTTTACTTTTTCCAGCTATTTATGTTTTTTATTTCTAATATTTTCTTAGTTATATGTTCCCTAAATATTTTTGCTCTAAGTATATTATTGAAGTCTATTATGAAAAATTTTATTCCAATTAATATCAACCATTAAAAAAAGATGTTTTTGAGTTTTCAGTATGAAGTCATGAACATTATTTTTTTCATCTCCATCGAGTAATACAAATTATACCTAAAATGCTTCATTGAACAGATTAATGATGATTAAATACAGTAGCCCCTTGTTATTTTGAGCTTGTCGGGAGACAATCCGTTAACGCGATATAACCAAGATCATTAAAAACTTCTATCTCTCTAACCTTTAAGCAGTGCATCTAAAACTAATCTAGCCTATTTCATTTCCCAGCAAAAACAATAATAAAAAAATATATCTTACCAAATGTTTAGAATGAAATGAAAGAATAAAAAATATTGGAATTGTTTGTTGGTACAGTAAATAATGGTTAACACTACTTTTTATCCCCACCCCCTTAAACATATCAAAAGGTAAAGTTGAAAAGGAAATTTTGGATCAGCGAAAAGTAGAGGGCACCCTCCTTAAATAGTGGCGAGCTCAAAATGGAACCGGTTCCTGTTTTATTATTGATTATTGGAAGAAAAGCATATTTGTTGAAAATACATTGATTTTACTACTTTAGTGGTCTCCCTTAAAGTTAAGTTTTGGAGACAGACGAAAAGCGCAATATGATGAGAGGTTACTGAATACAGAACACAATAATGAAAGTACTTTTAAAATCCAGTTTTTTCTGCATAACTTTTAGTTTTATTACTTTTTTTAAAAGTAATTATTTGACAGACGAATAAATAAATTCTCTTTTAAATATTCTTTTGTAATAAATCTTGACTCAACAAGAAATATTTTCCCCAGGGATCCCCTTATACAAGCCAAGATCCAGTGATGCACGATTTATTTTTAACTTCTGCTGTGGTAGATGGTATAAAGATATGGGATTTACGAACCAAGAAGTTAGTAAAATATTATAAAGCTACAATATAAAAGCATTTTTAATTTAAAATATCCTCTCTTGTCGAAGTTTTATACATTTAATGCATTTGGAATTTTCCCTTAGAGTTATTGTATCTTATAAAGAACATAAATGCCGTTACCTTCCTTGTGGTGCAACTTTTTCTGCATGTGGAAAATATGTTCTTTCAGGAAGTGAAGATAAATCGGTAAGAGAGTTTTTACTGAATTGTGTAAAATTGCAGTTCATATACTGTTTGACCACGGATTGTATGGAATTGGCGAACATCCAGTTAAGGCAACTCCATCTGAATGAGGGGAAAAATGAAAATTTTATGCATGTATTCCGCTCATTTGAATGAGACCTCTGCTTAATTTAGAGGCTAACATACATCTGCAAAATCTGACATCCCTGAAAACTAATAGATGCTTCCATTTCCGCGTGCAAACCGGATGTTTGCCTTTCCATACAATCTGTGGTTAGACAGTATTCAAATAAAAATTTTAAAATGAACTTTGTAAGTTTTTCCTACAAATAATTGCATTTGTAATTAGGATGTCAAGTTGTTACATTTTTTTTTAAGTTCCAATTAGGGTATTCTTTTTAGCTTTTATTTATCTTTCTCTTTAATGACTTGACAGCCCAGGATCAGCCTCTGCCTTCCGCAGAATCAAATTCCAAGCACTCTTATCTCTTACTGGAGATATCCAGTTTGTTACTTTTCAAATTTTTAGTCAAGCCACCTAAGTTAAGTAAACCCTTTTTTTGAGGGAGGGGGGAGCTGATTGATCTGGCTGAGAAGACCTTATTTGTTGTAAGACTCTCATCCGTTCTGCACAGGTGTCCTGCCCATTTTCTTCTCTAGATTGCGATATATGATTACATCTGGTTTTTTAAATGATTTCAAAAAAAAAAAAAAAGAGTTGGTTCTTTTTCTCCAGATATAATTGCATTTTAGATAATCAAAAGAATTTCTTAAAACTTTTCTTTCAAAAACAGAAATGATATCTTTAACTTTTCTGTCCTTACCCCAAGTCTCGCAGAGTAGAGAAGTATGGGTAGGGGAGTAAGGAAGACCGAAAAAACATTGGTTATCAGTTGTGACTACTACAGATCTCGGGCATTATATCATTAAGAACTTCTTATCCTAAATATCTAAAGTTACTAAAAGTTAAAAATTTATCATCCCCAATTTCAAAATACGTGTTGCCATGATAGGCAAAGGGCATAGATTTTCATTTTGATTGATTGCTAGATGTATTTTTCTGGCTGTATCCTCAAAAGATGTATAAATCTCTTCAATTGACTTGGGAGTGCGTGCGACATTGTCAATGTTGTCTGCAAACTCAAAAATCTCAACTAACTGCAACTTGTTAAAAATACAGTAGGCGCCGCTTAATGTGATCACGGTTAATGTTATCATTCACTTCATGTTATATATATCAGAACCACAAAGTCTCGGAACATTTGAATGTCGACACATGTTAAAAAAATTCGGTTATTGTAATCAGCGTCTTCGTTTAGTGTTATCACTTTTTCAAAAACTTTCCATTTTTGTTCCTCAATTAACAGAAATACAATGGCAAACCCTGACAAGACTAACTTTTTTTGTGGCATTTTGTGGATTTCAATAGCAGTGTAAACTTTTTTTAGGAATGAAACAACAGAAAGTTCGTTCTCAGTGACCACAGACTCCGCCTAAGATGCTTTTGGTTTGTTCATGCAAAAATTCAGTCGCTGGACATGTTGCATGTATGTATCTTCGGTTTATTGTTATCAAATTGAATTTGTCCCAAAGTGATCACATAAAGTGGTGCCTACTGTAGTTCCGCAATTAATTTCACAATTTTTTGGAAGGCAGGAGTAAAGAGCAAGCAGGCTGAAGCATCTCCTTGTCTGAGTTCATTTGAAACAATAGGCTCTGAGAGACTATTCTTAATTTTAACCCTAAGTTTTTTTTCAGCATGTAATAAATGCCAAAATAATGTCCGTAATAAATGTCAAATTTATAAGTTTTTCAGATATTACAAATTCTTTCACTAGTAGTTTTTTGTTCACGGAATGGTAGGCGGTCTTGAAACCAACTAAGAGATGGTGTGTTGCTATGCCAAATTCACTAGTTACTTTCTTCTATATCTAATATATAGAAGAAAGTATTGGATTCGTGCAAATTTTCGAAGGATTCGAACGATTTGAGGTCTGCTGAGTCCATTTCGACCATTTTTGGAAAAGGTGTCTGTGTATCCGTGTGTGTGTGTGACCAGTTTTTTGTGGCCGCTGTACAGCAAAAACTACCGCATGAAATCGAACGAAATTTGGTACACATATGTGCCCCTATGTGAACTTGTGCCCATTGGTTTTTGGCAAGAATCAATGGGACGTCTTTTGAGTTTTGTGTGACTGCTATTCCCCAGGAAGTAACTGGCAGAATCAAAAAAAAATTTGGTCCATATTTGGTCCAATTCAATTTTGGTGTCAATAGCTCACACGGGGGTTGAGCTATAGAACGCTTTTTGTCGTCAATTGTGACTGCTGTATCTCAAGAAATAATGAACGTAATCAAACAAAAATTTATCGACAAGTAGCCCTTAGAGGGTATAAGAAATGATTCTATTTTGGCGTCGGTGGCGCTATCGAACGTTCTTTTTTTCCCATTTTGAGTGCCATATCTCAAGAAGTAATGCTACGTTCTGGTTGAAATTTGGAATATATGTTAATCCATATGTAAACAGGCTTTGGTTCAATTTTGACGCCAATCGCTCCATGTGTCGCTGATTTTTTTTTATTTGTGTGAATAAAAATAACTTTATAATTGCAACAATAAGAAAGATAAATCGTAATAGACTGTCGTCTGCGTTTATCTCGTGATTTTAATTGCATGGAAATGATCGGAAATATTAGATTTAAAAGTTTTAACTGTTGCCATCTCGTGTTTGTTAACAAATAAATGTTTGTAATTATTTTAAGCAAGGCTTTTAAAATAATTTTCAATTTTCATTCTTTGCTTTGCTTTTGAGATAAATCAGGAATTGTGATGGTCGGTTAAATTTTGGCATGTGTAATTTTGTTTTTGTTGGGAATATTGCTTCTTCCTTAAGCATGGGGAGGGATCAGAATTATAAGAAAGTTATAGAAGAAAGTTTCGTGATGGCCACAACATACTAGTTTTTCTACATTTGTCTAATGTAAGAGATCTCTTTATTTCTTTGCATTAAATTAACAATCGAATTTTGATGTAAAAGCAAACTTCATTTACAAAGCTACTTTTAGTTATAAAGTAAATACATGCATTGAATGCATGGGTTGGAAAACTAGTCATCTATCTCCTTTGTTAAAACCTAGCAGATGATTGGTTTTCCTACTCATCAATTCAAAGTAAAACTATTTGCATGGAAAATAAACTAACTTGTGCTATTTTACTTTTTAGATTTACACATATGACCTAAGGCAACTAAGTTATCTGTATAAAGTACAAAACCAAAATAGCAATACAGTGACTGGAATAAGATTCATTTCTAAAAACACCCAGGTTTGTATTTTTAAACATGAATATATTTGAGGCAGTGAGAAGCAAAGGGATGTGAATGGACATTTTCAGGTTTTAAGTAAAACACATTTAAAGTTTTTAGTAAGTTACCACCCTCTAACCAGGGCTAAGGCAGAAATACATGAAATACACCACCAGCTGAGTCATTCCAGCCGAGGACTGTAGTTTCGTGCTTATTAGCACTCATCAGCCTGGCATAGGAAGTAACTGAGCTGGAGGTGGAAAACCTCTTTAAGGAAGCCAAGAGTGCCAAACAAACTGGTGTCTAATATAGAATTAGCACAGAATAAGCACGAAACTAGTCCTCAGATGGAATGACTGAGCTGGTGGTGTATTTCATGTATTTCTGCCTTAGCCCTGGCTAGAGGGCGGTAAACTTACTGAAAGTACTATGTCTTGCCTTCAATCTTCGAAATTGAACCGAACCATTGCTTCGGTCACTCGTCTGGTATGTGCTAATTCTACATTAGCCACCAGTTTGTTTGACACTCTTGGCTTCCTTAAGAGGTTTTCCACCTCCAGCTCAGTCACTTCCTATGCCGGGCTGATGAGTGCTAATAAGCATGAAATTACAATCCTCGGCTGGAACGACTGAGCTGGTGGTGTATTTCATGCATTTAAGGTTGTTTGTCTGGGTAAGCTTTCACCGAAAAGTTTTTCTAAATCATGCTATATAGCAGCACCTACCAGGGCTACCAGTTCCAGCTCTTGTCAAAAAACAGAGGAGAAGTTCATCTACCATTTGTACTGGTTAACTACAAATTTTCAATTTTGGCACTTACATCCCTTTGCTTGTCACAGCCTCATATATACATTTTTCAATCACCGACATGCTCCAATTATAAACTATAATTTAATTATTTACTTTGATTACATAATGTTAAAAAAGCAAATTTCCAAAAAAAAAAAAAAATTTCATGCACAAATTAGCTTTTTAAAAATGTTTTTGAATTTCCTTTGTAGGTTCAAAGGTACTTTTTTATTTTTGCCTAACCAAATTAATTTTTTTAGAATCAAAATTTTGATAGTGAATGGCACACACTTGACTACACAATATTTTTCATATACATGTTATTCTATAATTAACTTATATCATTATAAACTTTTTCTCCTTAGTTTCTAACTACTTGTTTGGATGGAAATGTCTCTCTATATGGATGAAAGAAATAAAAGTTTCAAAAGACAAGTGACATCTGTTCTATTAAATTGTAGAAAATAAAATAATTTTTTGCCATTATGGTTTTTAAAACAAAAAGTTGATATAAGATTTCATCTAAGCCAGTGGTGCCCAACCTTTTTCTACCTGAGAGCCATACTTTGTTCTAAGATATATCTGGTGGGGCAGAACACATATAAAATTAAAATATATCTTTTATATAGATAACATGGGAAAATATAGAAATGGAAGAAAATTTCAAACCATGAACTGTTTTTATTATTATTACAAGGTTTTTTTTTAACGAATATGAAGTTTTGATCCGAGTTTTACAAAACCAATTTCGAACAGAGAGTTTAGAATCCAACTATTGGACTTGAAATTTGCAACAATAATTCATAATAGCGAATAAAAACTATTGTTTTGGAAGCCTCTAGTATATATATTGTGATTCATAACATTTAACATAACTACGGGCCACAGCTTTGCGGCCATATCTGGCCCGCGAGCACCACTGATTTGAGCACAGCAATAATGATAGTATCTAAAGAGAAGAATTAGGAACATCTGTTTTCTAGGGAAAAATGAAACGGCTAATGGGTTGGGCACATGAAAAGGACATCTTTTCTAACAGGGATAGTAATGGAAAAATTTAGTTTTAGGACAGAACTAAATGTAGTTAACTATAAAGTACATAGGTTGTATGGAATTGGCTCAACTTTTCTTAACTTAAGGGGTCCCAGTACCTTTCAAGCAATTTTTTTCAATTTAAGTAAATTATATTTTTCATTGAAACCTAACATGCTTACTTTGTAATCAATAATTTATTTTAAAAATTTTAAAATATTACTTACTTTTCCCAAAAATTCAAAACAATTGGGAAAATTTCAATTTTTAAAAACCCCAAAGGCTTTTTTGTTTTTAAACTGATATAAATAAAGCTTTTTACTAAACGATCACAATCATCATTTCTAAAAATCTGTGCATTCATTTTTGTGTTTACTAGAAAATTTTCTGTGATCAATTATGTAAAAAAACAATTTTTTTCAAACAAATTTGGTTTTTAAAGGTATAACATGCTCTCAACATTTGAATAATTTATAAAATGCTTATCCAATGCACAGTTTTGTTAAATATATTATCCTAATTGCAAAAAATATTACTTTAAAGCTGTATCTTTAATAGAAAAAAATCCTTAGGGATTCTTTTGACACGAAAACACAAAAAAAAAAAAAAAAAAAAAAAAAAACGATCATCGAGAAAAATCAAGTTAGTTTTCTTTTTGCATAAGAACACATAGCGAGCATGACTTAAAACCACTCATAACTTTTTCAATATTTGAACTAAAGCAATGAAACTTTTCCCCTGTGTTTGGACTAGTTTTTAGTTTCGAAATAAGCAATAAAATTTTTTTTGATCGTTTGGTCATTTTTGATGTACTGTAACCACTTAAAACCCACAAGCAGTCTTGCATAATATAGACAAATGCGCAAACGTCGTTCGGAGAAATATTTAGGCTCTGCAGAAATTTTTTTAAATCTGCTAACGTTAATAAAAAAAATAAGAAAAATTTTAAAAATCCCAGTTTTTTTCTGAAAAAGCCTTATAAAGCACTTGTGTGAAAAAAAAATGATTTTGGCAGATTTCTTCATTTGATGAAAAATACGCACAAACCATATGTTATTGTAAAAAAAAATGATTTAAAGCACTTTTTTTTAATCCCTTTCATATTTGAATACGAAAAGTCTGCCCACAAGAAAAATATTTACAAAAATTGTAACAAAAATATAAACGTTTTAAGCCAATTTTCAATATATACGGGTAGGTGATTGGGGCTAAGATAGACAAGAAGAAATTCTTCTTAACCCTAGGCCTAGTAACTAAATGCAAGAATGATCATCCTTTAGTGTTACAACAAAAATTTCATGAATTAAGTGCCTTAGAAACAAAGATGTGTGTGCAAAAATTGAAAGATTTGGAAAAACTTGTAGAAATGTAGAAGTAACTCTGATCAGTTTTGAGGCAAGGAAAAAAAAAGGTACTAGTAGCCAGGTAGGTGCTGCTACACACAACATGGTTTAGAAAACCTTTTTAAGGAAAACCCACCTAAGGTTTTAACTTTGCAAGCCTTTTACTTAATACTTTAAAAAGTCTGTTAAAACACTTTTGCTTTTCACTGCCTCAATTACTGAATAGACAAATATGAATTTAAAAAATAGTGAATAACATGTGTTTTATTAAGAAAAAAGTGTAAAAACAAGTGTTATTTATTGTGGCATGATGCTGAAGATTAACTAAGTGGCTTTTGATGAGAAAAAAGACAAATTAGCAAAACTCAATTCAAAAATATTTTATAACATGAATAACAAAGGAAATTTACATATGACTCAAATAAGGAAGATATAACAAAAAACAAATTCCCATAACAACAAAAAAGATTATACCATTTACATTAGCTGTAGTATAATAGAGTCTTCTCACATATATAGCACTACTTTAACATAATAAAAAACACTAATGTTAAAATGGCCTTTAGTTTTTGAAAGTTTTACAGAACACATCAATCAACAAACACATAAGTACTAAAGAAAAATTTATTAAAATGCAAAAGTAAGGGTTTGTAATAACTTCCTTTGTACAACAATATAAAACTTTATGAGAGAGAAAAGGAGTAAATGTTGAATGTCAAAACTGATATTTTATACAAGATGATGATGATGATAATAAATGAATAATGAAGTTTTCTCAATGAATAAGAGAAAAAAATGCCTAAAAATATTTTGTTTTTGTCAGTGCCCTATCCGCATGAGTAGGATCAGTGAGTTTAGTCCAATCCGTTTGTCCAACAACAAATCCAATTGCACGTAGTCGATCTTGCTCTTTCTTTTCTTCAAGATCAGCCCAACGTACCTAAAAATTAATAAGGGGGAAAAAACTAATTAGTTGCTTCCTTAATTTTGAAACAGCTTTGAACATTTCTAAATTTTTAGTTCAATAGTTGCTTTCAGTTTTAGTTGTTTGAATAGTATATACCCACAAAACAAAAAAGCCAAATGTACTTAACAACTTATACCTTTCAATAAAATTAAAACTATTTCTTTTACAGTTGCAGTCAAAAAAAGGTCTGTTGTACTTATACTGTGCTATTTTGAAGCCCTCCCATCCTCTCTGAAATTTTCTATTCTTTTATTCGTATGTGATCTTGGGTGTATCCAGAGGATGGCAAAAAGCTGCCCCCCTCTCCTTTCAAAACAGAAAATATTTAAAATAAAAGCAAAAAATTTGCTTAAAAAATTTATTAATTTAAGGTTGTTTATTGTTTTAACTTATCCGAAAGTTCGGCTCTGGTAACTTTCCCTAATTATGAAAGCATGTATTTCCTATTTGGGAGCTTATTGAAAAGAGTAAGTTATTGGCTGTTTTACACTTCCCACAAAAAAGTTTTTTTTTTTTTTCACATAAGTGTGTTATTACCGCTCTTCCCTCTGTGCACCTCTCCCAGATTCATCATTGCTTTTTTTTGGGGGGGGGGGGGGGAGGGGGACAAAGAGTTTTACTCAGTGGAAACTATATATATACACAAATGCATAATTAGTGTTTCCAAAACCTACCCCACCTTCCATTTTGAATTGGATAATTGGATATGCATGTGATTTCACATGCAAGCAAAGAAATACGCTTGAACACCAGCCAGCAGGAACAAAAGGAGCTTGGGGGGGGGGGGGGGGGACACCACTGAATAAGATCAGTATGCTCCTGAGAAAAAATGGGTAACCATACCATTTGGCTACTTAGCAAAATGTTTTGATATTTGGCTCAGTGCAGGCGCATTTTAACAAAACTAGCAGCTTTCCATGGTAAATGAATTCAATATGTACATCAAGTGTTTTAAGAAGTATACATTGCCGCTATTTTCCACCACGGTTTTAATTTTCAAGCCTTCAAGTTTCTAAACTATTTTTTATTAGCATTGTGAGCTAAGCAAATACAAACCAAATGCTTTAACCATGCTTTCAGCTAAAAAAAAAACATGATAAATACACCATTCAAAGTTAATAAATGTCTGATTTTTTCGACTCAATGAATTAAAAAAGAAATAAAAAATTTGCCAGTTTTGTTGCATCGGTAGGTATATTTAAATTTTGCAATTTCTTTTGTGAATCTTCATTCCTGCTTCAAAAAGTCACTGCTCATAGTTTTAAATTTTAGAAGACATCGATACATTTGAATTTTGCAAATGGTACCTAAACTCAAAGTTGAAAAGTACGAGTATATACACTTATAATCAAGGTTGGCAAGTTTCTGCCGAGGTGGTTAAAACCACTGGTAAAAAATGGTTAAAACCGGCATGGCAAAAACCACTTTCTGCCACTTTGCGGCAGAAACCGGCAAAAACTCACAAAATGACAAATTAATTCTTGATATAAAACAGAAAATGCATGGAAAAAATAATTGTTAACCAAAGCACTGTAATTTTATTACAAAATTATCACAATTCAAAATCAAATGTTACATTGTTTGGACCCTGCAATTGCCTCTTAAAAAAGGGGGTTTCAAAAATCTAAGCAGGTTCTCAATTTAATACGCACAAATGAGAAGAGAAATTTTAGAATATTTTTGAAACAGAAGAGGTAGCAGACAATGCATCAAGGAGCAAGCAGTGTTTGTGAAACTTTCATCTATTGTATAACTGGTCCACCATGTAGTTACTGGGGTTGTGGTAAAAATTTAACAGGAAAAATAAGTTTTGAGAAATGGGGGCCAATTTATTTTGCAAAGCTTTGACTTTAGGTACAAAATTTATGCAAGTAAAATTCTGCCACTTTCTTCTTGAAGCACTGACATGATAATTTCAATCACAAACAATTTAGAGGAAGCATATAAGTGAGCAAATTACAATCAGTAATGACTGTTTAATTCTGTATTTCACTCTTCTTCTCTAAGAACCCATATGATATGCGCCCTTTGTTATATCCAAATATTGCAGCATCCCCAATTGAAAAGTTCCCTTTCTGAACTAAATCAAGGGCACTAGCATTGGATTTTATTTTTTAAAATGAAATGATGTTTACTTTTTTAGTTTACTTAAACAAATATCATTTACTAATTACTTAAGTTATTAAAGACATTTTAAAGTTTTTGCCAGTTTCTGCCGTTTTTTACCGGTTATAACCAGTTTCTGCCACTGGCACGGCAAAATCTAGTTTCTGCCGGCAGAAAGCCAACCCTGCTTATAATACACATTAACAGTAGAAATTAAGAATTTCTGCCTTTAAGAAAGTACTGTATTAGTTCATTTACTTTAGTGGCTCAAAGAGAAATTTCTTTTATGGGTCATGCAAATCCTAGAGTACAGCAAACTTCCAATTATTAGCGGTTGGTTTATCCACAGGTTTTTTCACATTTCTTTTAACGGTTATTAAATGTTTTTTAAACCTATTATTGTGTTATTGTTCATTTTTAGCTTTAACATATACTTTTTACATTCAATGTTAGTAGATGGAATGTAGTAATGTTTTTAGCTATAATTTAAATCAGAGATGAGAGTGGTCAGACAGCAAAAAGGAGGAAATCCAAAAAAATTTCGTAAAAGGGATGATATCCAAACCACATCAAAAAAGAACCTGGAAGCCATGATATTAAAAAATTCAACAAAAATGGTGGGGGAGACTGAGGTCAATCTTGGCTGCATCACACAATAGTGTCAACTTTTCATATTTTTTTAGAGAAAAACACATTTTTTTCATTAAAAACATTTGAGTTTATAGTATTAAACGAGTGAGAACATAAATTTTAAAATTACGTCTGTTTGTAAAGTAAAAATTTACAACAGAGAGAAAAATCCAAAAATTGTTTATGTGGTAGAAAGTAATGTGGAAAAAATAGAAAAAAGGTCTGAAAGAGGCAAAAAAAGGAGGAAAGGTTTTAAAAACCAACAGAAAAGTCGGAATTCTGGCAAAAGCCGTAAAAATCTCAACCCTGTTAAATGCATGTGTGAGTGTTACTCATATTTTTTAGCTATTGTATACAGTAGTATTGGTTTTAACTGATTATTCGTGGTTAATGTGCAACCCTATTTTGCAAGTAATCGGGGGTTAACTGTATATAGATAAAAAACTGAATTAAGATTAGTAATACAGTGGAAGTGTTGAGTGGGGGGGGGGGGAGCAACTAAACCCTTAAGTATCTTTATGATTTTCAGCCAAAGAGAGATTAATAATGTAAAGTAAATAATTATTAAAGTCAATTTTAAATAAATTAGGATGTTAGTACATATTGATGTTGCATCACTAGTAGTTCAGAAGTTTAAGAGGAGGGAGATAGTACAGCTGTCTTATATTCATTAAAATACATACATAAATAAAATCCATAACTTTTGTTTTGATTTGAATTTTATTCAGGCCCAGATTTAAAAAATACTAAACTTACTCTTTTTTTGCCAGGTTCACATTTTCTCTGTTCATAATCATCAGGAAGTTGCAAATAATCTTCCATTGAAGAATGCTTCTTTTTTCCTGCTCTCAATCCATCCAACTTATCTGTGAAAAGTGAAACATGGTTTATTGCTAGGTTTTGTTTATTGCTAGGCAACAGTTTTGACTTTTACACAAAAACATTGAAAAATTAAGATCTCATATTTCATGTCCAATGTTTCTTTGATGTCAATGCTTTACATAGTCACCTGCCAACATTGGGGAGAAAAATAAGATTTTATCAAGTGCATTTATGAGCTAAGTAAACAGTTTTATACACTGTGGTTAAGTATAAAAAGGAGGCAGTGAGAAGCAAAGGGATAAAAGTGCCAAAATTAAAAATTTGGAGATGGATCTCTCCTCTGTTTTGTGGCAAGAGATGGTACTAGTAGCTGGGGAGGGTGCTGTTGTACAGCATGATTTAGAAAAATGTTTCAATAAAAGCTTAGCTAGGATCTGAGCTTTAAACATGCTTTACTCCAAACTTCTTTTTGCTTCTCACTGCTTCAAATGTAAGAAAAACACACTATTGCAACTGAAAAATAGAACACTGAAGCTTTAATAACTTTAGCTAAATATTTAGTACATTTTCCACCAAAAAAGTAATTACTATAACTATAGAACTAAAGTCAAGTATAAACAAAAAAAAATATAATGTTAAAATAAGCAGATTTAAGGAAACAATGTCAAAATAGTTTTTAACTTAAAAAAAAAAAATAAATAAAATAGTTGCAAGATGCAAAAGGATTGAAATCTCAAACACTGCATGCAATTTTTGCGTAGCACATGGTGTTAAATGGCAAGTTTCTATAAAGATTTTAAATAAATGAGTCTAAATTCAGTTTAAGAGGAAAATCTTAAATAGGTCAGTTCTATCAATCTACACTAAATTTTGTGCCCCCCCCCCCCCCCGCCCCAAACACACACACAAATCCTAAAACAAATCTAATTTCTCCAAAAACAAATTATGTTTTCCAAGTAAGCAAATAAAGTTGGAGAAGTTGGCTGCTGTGCATGAAATATATTTCAAAGACTTCTAAGCAGCAGAAAAATTATGTTAGCAAAGACAGCTTTAAAAAAAAAGAGGAACAACATTTGCAAAAGTGGGATTTTTGTGAACAAGCTGGTTGCGGATTAACACTAACATCAGACATGTGACCCAAACATTGTGAAAAATACTGAAATTGCATGGCTTTGTGAGCTAACAGACACAACACTGTTAATATATTTTATTTGAAAGCTCTCCCATGTATTTTTGTACTTATAACCTATATAGCAGCCTATTTTAATTGGATGCATGAAATTTTAAATGGAACAAGTTGAATTTATCTTCCAATGCCCTTCTTTTCTCAGGGTTCATACTCTATTTGGATGAATTCCATGACTTTTCCAAGACTTTTTCATGACTTCAATGAAAAATTTCATGACCTTATTACACGAAGAGAATAGCACTATTTAATCTCAAACTTACTAATTTTTGGAAATGAGCATTAACAAAACGTCTACATGAATGCCACAGCCTCATTGAAGCACTTACTCGTAATGGAAAAAATATAAGTGTACACTTAAAAAACTAAACTATTCTTATTTGTCTTCATCATATAAATTTAAGTAGCGTAAAAATACAGTGAAACGAATATGATGATGCTTAAATATGTAACTTTTTTTTTTATAAACAGGCAGAATGATATTGAATGGGACAAAGGTTGAATGAGTGAGTCATCAATAAGTTTCAATGATTTGCTTCAAAAGTTACCTTTTAGTGTCCACAGAACATTTAATCATCCACGTAACTTGACAGTATTTTGGTTCTTTAAAATAAAGCCGTATATTCTCTAAGTTTCTAAACCAGATCTTTTTTGATTCATTACTGAATGGTTTTTTCAATCTTCTGATTTAAAAGTATACTTGTTTTGTTTACTTATTTGCACATTTTCCAGTGCATATAAATTAATAGGTTCAGAAATTCCAGAACAAGTTAGATTCCTGACATTGAGCATAGCAGTGGGTCGCATAGATTAGTTCTGCGGGTCGTATGTTGGGCACTACTGTTTTTGAGCATTAGAATTCCTCTTTTTCCTTATTCTATTGCCTGACTAAAAATCTTTATTTTCTAAAATCTTCAATAAATTAAGATAAACTCTGATAAATTTAATAATAAAGTTCTTACGAGTGATGGAATTTAACACTGATTTTTCCATGATTTGAAATAAATTTCCATGACTTTCAATGAAAATTTCAATTTTCCATGACTTTTCCAGGTCTGAAATTTGCTTATTTTTTTCCATGACTTTCCAGGATTTCCATGATTCGTACGAACCCTGTTTTCTTTTGTATAGTGTTTTGCTCTCTTAAAAAATTCTGAAAAATCACATGTCTGTAACATGTTGATAAATACCAAGTAAAATTACAGGGTTTCAAGCTATATAAGAACCGTGATAAATATTCATCAGTCAATGATAAAACTATCAATGTACATCAACAAATTCAATGAGTAATAGTGATTTACCTAATTTATCTTCAGTAGCTTCAAGTTTTTCCCACCTACTAGGAACATGAAACTGAAAATATGATTTTTAAAGTTAGAACTTTTAGTTACAAAATGAAAGCAAAACCTATTAAAGTGAAACAGTACAAAAACTTACCAGTAATGCATCTGATTCTTCATTATCATTATCATTTTCATCTTCATTCTCTTCTTTTGGTTCATTGGATTCCACTTCCATTTCAACCTTTTAAATGTAGAAATAAAATAATTACTTCTCCTTAAGTTTAAAAATATGCAAAGAAACAAATATTTCAAAATACACTTCAAGCTGAAATAAAATACTTTTGAGCAGAATAGTAAAATTAAAAACAACATTTTATTTCACTAAACTTGCAGGTTACTGTAAACGCATGTTTCGGCGTTACAACAAATACCTTTTTCAATGCAGAAGGAATGAGCTTATGAATGAAAAGACATATGCTGATTAAGGAAAGGACAAAAGATCCTTATAACGCCGAAACATGTGTGTGTTGTAATCTGAAAGTTTTGTGCAACAAAACAGAGTCATTTACAGTGTAACACTTTAACCTATCTGAAAAGTAAGGGCTATATTTTATAATATTGATCATTAAGATTCATCATTTGATCTGTCTTTGCTAAATAACTTTCTATAACTTAACTATTTTTGATGTAGAATATGTCGATTATAAATATGTTTATTTTATTCCAATCTGTTAAAGAGCAAATGCACTTGCAATACATAAATAAGTTAATGCACTTTCACCTAAATATAGGAAAATAAGGTACAAATGTGCAAAGACTCTGAAAAGTTGAGCTCCGACTCTGACAATGTTCTCTGTTTCGAAAAATAGGCAGGGATAATTGGCAATAAATTGGTCGAGAAACCTTCTTAGTAGTTTTTCAAAAATATTCCACCTAAAATCCGAGCCAATAGCGCGTCTATTTTTCACTAAACTTCCCTAAAACAGGTAAACATAGTCAAAGTCACAGCTCAACTAACCAGAGCTGCACTATATTTCAATTACACCCTGATAGGAATAAATGCATTTTTAAAATATTGCACTGAAAATATAAATTACATTTTGAAACTTATTATGTTGAAGAGTTAAATATCGCTTAGGACTACTATCTTAGCCACATATTTTTTTAAAACTTTTTTCCAGATTTCCAAGTCGGACTGAGATTTAAATAGCTTAAAACAATGACCCCTTGTCCTGTTTTCCGTGCAAAAATTTAGTCCATTAACATCTTTCATTTTGATAAATTTAAATAACTGAATCATGTCCCCTCTGACTCTCCTTTGCTCCAGACTGTACATATTAAGCCTATTAAGTCTCATATCATAATCTAAATCTGAAAGTCCCCTTACTAGTCTAGTTACCCTTCTTTGAACCCTTTCCAATATAGAAATATCTTTCTTCAGATAAGGCGACCAAAACTGAACAGCATACTCTAAATGAGGTCTTACCAAACTCCTATATATAAAGGCAGAAGAACCTTCTTAGATTTGTTTGAAATAAATCTATTGATAAACCCAAGCATTCTATTGGCTTTGTTACTTGCAATGCTGCACTGTTGACTAAACTTGAAGTCCTGATTTATTAAGATACCATGATCAAAAACATTTTTTCTGACTAATGACTGAACCCTGTAAATTATAACTTGTAAACTTATTTCCATGACCTAAGTGTAGTACTTGACATTTCCCTACATTAACTGCCATACCCCTAAAACTGATCATTGAGGAGCCCCGCTTAAAACATCACTCCATTTAGAATGATTTCCCCTCACAACTACTCTTTACTTTCTGCCAGTGAGCCAATTTTTAACCCCAAGTAAAGTTTTTCCACCTATTCCTATATCAGCTAGTTTGCTGAGAAGAGTAGCATGCGGTACTTTGTCAAAAGTTTTTTGAAAATCAATATATACAACATCCACACACTTTTTGTTATCTAAAGCTGAGGTAACCTTGTTGTAGAAATGCAATAAGTTAGTAGTACATGATTTACCTTTTCTGAAACCATACTGCAATCTAGTCAACAGACTATTAGTCTCTAAGAACTTCATGATCTTAATTTTGATGAAAGTTTCGAAAATCTTACAAACCACTGAAGTCAAGACTTACAGGTTTAAAAATCCCAGCATTACCTTTTGACCCTTTCTTGAAGAGCGGTGTTAAAGTAGCAGCTTCCAGCCTTTAGACTTATCTTAAGCAGTTCAAGAAAAATTTGTTTCAAGCTCATGATGAAGAAAAGTACACATTTTGTTATATGAATGCTATAGATATATAAATAGAAAATGATAAGACCATTAAACTTTTGGAATTACTCCAAATAATATTAGTAACTTCAAAACTAGAGCAAAAAAAAAACCCTAGGTTTCTGTATTTTGATAACAAATAACTCAATTGATAACTCAATATATTTTTCGGCATTTGATTCTACATTTTTTTTTTTTTTTTGTACTTTTAGTACAACACAAAAAATATCACTAACGAACATGAAATGCATATAACCAAACTTAAACACAATTTTACCTCAGTAATGGCTACATCTTGCAACAAGGATCGAATATCAATGGCCAAAAAATGACGAGGTTTCTTTTCCCAACTCTCAACAATCTAATTTAAAAAGATACAAATCAAGTTAGAAATATGTACCATTCATGTCAAATCACAATTAATAAATCAGTGTCCTGGATAGTCAAGTTTATGAGGAAAACTGCCAAATTTGACAGGGAAGTATTTTTGCACTCAAAAAGGGCCGTAGGAGGGTTTATAAACACTTAAAAAGTAACCAAACTCGTTGAATTTTAATTTAAAGACTTGAAAATGACATTAAAGGGCTTTTTCTACCAGACATAATTATCAGATCATCTCGATTTTAGTCTCATTTGAAAGCCCTGCAAAAAATACCCCTTCAGCGGACTTTCTACCCTTGGATTTTTGAAACCAAAGGCCTAAATTCATCAGGAAAAAAGTAAGATGCATTTTTAAGCGAGTAAAATTCAATTTTAAATTGGATATTTATCATCTGCATGAGCTCAGTTTTAATTCTATTTTTTCGCCATCATCTTATAGAAAAACGTCATTTTTGGGTACTAAAACTATTCTTTTTTTAAAATTATTAATTTTTAATGTGTTATCTTTGAAAAAAAGCATGCTAAAAGTAATATCTAGTAAAACCTATATAAATGGCCACCTCTAAACAATGGTAATCCACAAAGAACAGTTGTTAACTAAGTTTTCAGAACAAAGCATGCTTTGCAAGATTTACATTACAGTGGACTCGTAAAAATGAAAATGGTGAGCGCCTAGAAACAGCCACTCATCGTCATTTATTATAGTTCATTGATCTATTTGCTAAAATATGTTTCCCCACCATGTAGTTTCAATTATGGATTATGCTTCTCTACACATTCCAGCCATTAGAAAACAACAGTGCTCTTTTGCTTGTGCAGTTTGACACCTAAACCACATCCAAGACATATGCCCCTATTGTTGCTCAGTTGGTGCAAATTGCACCAAACATTTATGCAAACATTTTGAAACACAAAGAATTACATCAAAATGATTGAAACTGGTAATATAGAAACAAGGTGCTTAAAAACTAGCTAATGATGACAGTTTATTTTTAAAACAGAGAGAGATAAACTTTTGTGTTTTAACTCTTCATTCTAAAGCTAAAAGTCATAAAACAAGCTAAAAAAATCAGTATAGAAATTTGACTGGTTATTGCAGCCCTATTTTGCATCCTCTCTATCACTTGACATCATAATAGGCACACACACATGACCCCAGCAGGCACCACTGTTAGGAGCGCTTACTGTAGAACTACTAACAATTCATTAAAACTTTCCTTAACTTGGACTCGGTTTGAAAGTTATCATTTCAATATTGTCCTTGTTATATGGACAGGGGTTAATCCAGCTTTTTATTTTAGGGTTTGCCTTTAGTGAAAAAAACCCGTCATATCATATGCATCATGCTAAACTAAAGAATGAAAATTGTCACTTTTCAAGAGAGCCAAAACAATATTATTTTCCCATCTGACACATTTAGTTATTTTCAAAGTTGTAATTTTTTTTTTTTTTTTTTTTTGATAATTTTAGGTGTAAAACCATTGTTTGAAGTAGTTCCACCAGTGAGTAGCTCTTTTTGAGTGTTACAACAAACCATCAAATTTGAAAAATGAGATTGGTGATTTTTCACATTCGTTAGTTTAGCATGGTGCAGATGATATACTGTATGTTTAGCCATTGCAAATCAAATCTGAAATTCCTTTGACCTAAAGAACTTCACTGTGAATGACTTGAAAGCTGGAGGTTATTTACTGATGTTTTGTTTTCAGACAAATTGATTGAGCTCAAAAGTGATGAAAAAACTGCACCTTTACAAATGGTACTTTGTGAGAGGGTCGCAAAAAATTTGCGTCTGAAATAACCTCCAGTAGCAAAAAGTAAACTAGTGCATTCATTTGGAAACCTAAGAAAATGTTTGACTAAGACATTTAACAATTACTAGATACATTTTACATGCCAGTTATTTAATTTGAATAATAATTATGTCTACACCTTTGTTATTTCTTCTAAATTTCGATTATGAATATTTCTCTTATGGCAAGTGACTGGATCCGAGCAATCCATTTCTGCAATGTATACCTGTAAGAAAAATAACTTTCAGCAAAAAATAATTTGAGTTATCGCTTTATTAATTATTTTATCATACTTAATTTAACTTAGTATAATCAAGCAAAGTGAAACAATGATTTTTTCAAAAAAATGTTATGCATTTTTTAAAAAATCCTATTATAAAAAAATATCAATTATGCATTCGTCTATATAGTTTCAATTTTAATACATCATAACTATAGAAATATAATAAAATATTGCATATTAATTAGTGTCATGTTGATACAAAATTAAATTTGAAAATGAGATTGCATTAGGGATTTCATCGAGCGCCAGAAACTTGCACTTTAAAACACATACATAATGCTGAAAAAACTGGAACAACACTATGAATTTACAGAAACTGAATCCTCTCTTTTCTACTGTATCCCCCTCTAAAATCTTAAAAATTCCCCCAATGTAAATACTTCGTAATAGTAGTATTTTGTCTTAGAAACGGGGCGGCAAATAGGGGGGCGAGAGGGGGCGGTCGCACCCCCAAATTTTTTGGCAAAAATGGTAAGAAATGGATAAATTCAATTTAGAAACGGGGCGGAAAATAGGGGGGCCATCACACCCCCAAATTTTTTGCCAAAAATGGTAAGAAATGGATAAATTCAATTTATGTAAATCGCAAATAAATGTTCATTAGAAAATTCTTGCCGATTCTCAGAAAAAATTGATAAAACTCAATACATTTCCAGACAAGAGCACAAGTGTTTTCGGATATTTGAATAATGGCTTAGGAATTCATGAAGCATTTGCTGAATGTCGACCTTTTCAGAACAGAAAACACTAATGGAGAATCATTTTTTATTTTAATTAAAGAAGTAATCTTCTCCCCATATAGGCTAAATATTTCATACTTGTGAGCTTCGCATACAGCACTTCAACAGTGGCGCATCCAACATGAGAGTCCTGCTGCTGCATGATTTTTTAAGAGAAAATTCCTCGCTAGTTCGCATTCATCGTTACTCTTATATTTTTAATGTATGTTTATTTAATGAGTGTTCATCGCTTTCTTCTAGAAACTACATTTCAGCTACTGAATTCACAATATGCTTTCATAGAAACTTCTTAAAAAGATGCTTTTTTGTAAAAACAAAAGAAAAAAAATATTGCACATTGACAAATACCTTTTCTGCAGGATCTGATTACCGCACAGATCAACTAGGCCTGGGCCACCAAATTACTTGAATTATGCATAGCATAACAACTTTTCAAAAAATACATGTATTTTTGAAATAATAAGAAAAAAACATGTTAATAGGAAAAAAAATCCTTAAAAGAGAACTTATATTCATTTTGTCAGTTGTGAATTTTCCCTGGTAAATCTATGAGGGGCCCCGAAGGGAATTCATTAATGCTCATGATAAATGATTTACATAGTTCTGTGATAGACAAAGAAGCCTCCAAAAATGCATTCCGGCGAGCCTCAAACTTATAAATCAGCCACTGCATTCAGCTATCGAATCTTCAGGGGGCTCCAAATTATTGTAGGCTTAGGGCCTCAATTTTAGTTAACTGGGCCCTGCTTTTCTGGGACTATTTAATTATGCAATCTGGAAGTGACACAAGATGGACTTCAAGAGTTAAAATCATAAATACCCTTCTTAAAATTTCAGAGGAGTGATTTGACGAATTGAAACAACTCCTTCAATGGTGAAAAGGCTGATGCCCTTTAACATGCAAGATGTGATATCAATCCATATGATGATGTTAAGTTATGACATTGGTTTAATATTTTGCACAAAATAAGATTCAGTTTCAAATGAAATTAACAACATGATTTGATGATAAAAAATTTTGCTTGGATGATTTTGAAGAGCAGAATGTTAAATTCACTTTGTGTTATGGTTTTCAATCGTGTTATGTTTCTCTTGCATAACTTTTTTACTTCAAATATTTTTTTACTATTCCATTGTTATTAATTCATTATTAATCCATTGATGGATTAATATTAGGATTTCCTGTTCTTTTGAATTCCAAAAATCATACATTAAAACTTGACTGAAAAGTCAAATCTGTATTATCAAGACATTTTAAAATGATAACTTATATTGAAATAAATAAAAATCTCATAAAAGTTTAAATTGTTCTTAAACTCTAATTTCCATTAATATTAAGCTCCTTTTACAATCCCTGCCCGCTAGCCAATATGCCAATAGCTCCACACTGAGGTAACTCATTTTAAAGAAACTTGATCCCCCAAATGAAATGTTGAAATGCCGCTCCTGCTTGGAAACATTATAATTTTTTTGTAGAATAATGATTTGAAGAAAAAAAAAGTCTTGATTTAAAAAAATATCACTCTTGAATGGAGGGTGAGGTTTTCACAGTTCCTCAAATGGGAACCTTGCATTGCATTTAGCTCTAAGTGTTATTTGTCTGCCAAAGAGTCAAAGTCAAATTGAAAGGAAGAATTATCATGGTGGGTTTCCTTACTCTCCAAATCTTATTTTCTTATGCTTCCTCTCATATATAATTATTCTACCATTTTTTATTAATAAAGTAGAGAGTCAGTGGAAAATTTTTACATACAATAAAATGAGAAGTTAGTGTACAATTGTGTTTTTGGAGTGCTTTCCAGAAAACAGCAAGGACTAGTAATGTAAAATTGGAGAAACGGCAATGGGGCAATTCTTGCCAACATAATGCATTTTGCCCCTTGTTTCTCATCAATAGGAAAAAAGAAAAAAGTTATGTAATGATTACAGACCTCCAGGTTGAAACATTTTGCCTCCTCTGAAGCCTCATTTGTATTTTAAAAATACATGGCACAAGGTAATTTTTCTTCAAACTACAATTGTTTTCTGATACATGATTTACAGTTTAATCAATCCTCATAATATGGCATTTAACTGTTTCACTCAAATTCAAATAAACCCATTTTTGCAGTTTAGATTCCAACTTTTAAATATTTACAGAATTATTTTTAACAGCCTTTTCTTCACAGAAATCTGTATGAGGCATTCAATTTCTTTTTAGATGGCAAAATAAGAAAAAATTGTGCTAGAAGATAAGAAAACTGCTATACTCAATCCACTGCTATGTTTTGCTCACAAATAAGAAATGGCAAAGAAAGTTAAACATGTAGGCTAAACAAAATGAGCAAACCATAACAGGATATTGAAAACATACTTGAAATCCTCTTTGTTTAGCATAACTCCAAAACTGTTCATATTGCTTTGCTTTATTATGAACAGCATCTACAATGATGAATGGGAAAAATCTGTCATCGATTGTTTTTTTAAAAGATTTGAACAAGCTTGCACGATATGCTTCTTCCATCTCCGCTTCATATTCAAATTTGAATTCCTAGACAAATTAAATATGCAATTTTAAAAAAATATTAAATGACACACATATAATACACTTTTGACTTTTAATACAGCTTGAAATGAACAAAACAATTAGTATGGGGATTAAAGTTTCAATAAACAAATGCTTCAAAGTAGAAAGTTTTCACTCTAGAAAGAGCTGAGAATGTATCTTATGCCAAAGAATATGCTTTCTTATCAATTATAACTTTAAAAAACTCATAATTATCATTCTAATATATAAAATGCATTTCTAAGGCTTTTACTTCAGATGAATAGGTAACATTAAAGGTTTTCTTTTAAGATAAACACATTCTGTGAGAAAGGAATGGGATTGGTTCTGCCAGGTCTTTCAATAAAACTGATATCTTTCAAAAGCTCTTGGTAGATATACAGGCGTCCCTCGCATAACACGGTATTTGTACAACACGGTTTCCATATTACAAGGTACCGAATTTGCGTTTATTATAACATGGTTCAGGTATTACACGGTGCAAAACTTGAATTTAATACTTCATGGTTTTGATATAGCAAGTAAGTTATATTTAAAAAAGATGGAATTTTATTTTTGTTTAAAAGATTCTGTCAATGTTTGATATTAACTCTAATAAGTTTTTACTTTGCTTTTACACATCCCATGTATCACATTATTTCTGAGTCTCGTATAACATGATTTCGATATAATCCGAAACACCGTTTCGATACATGATAAATATTGACATGATTTTTACTATGTACATGATTAATTAGTGTAAAAAGTAAGTTAAAAAGTTATTTTTAAAAATCTCTCGTATAACAAGTTTTAATTCTACACGGAATGAATTAACCCGTGTTTAACGATGGACACCTGTACTACTTTCTGATGACTATTATTGTTTGTCCAAAATACAATGGCTAGAATCATGTATCAGGAGGCGACAGTACAAGCAAGTGAAAATTTCTGAATTGCTTCTATTATTGCATATCAGAATCAGTAGCAAACTGTCTAAGATGGGTGGGCCTATACCACATACAGTGAAATCTCGTTGCAAAGAATACCGATGCAACAAAATATCCGTTACAACGAACAAAACGCTTGGTCCCGTTCGAAAACATATTAAGATAATGTATGGAAAAATCTCGTTTTAACGAAGCTGTTTTTAAAAAAAATTCATTACAAGGAAATGTTTTACTCAACTTCAGTTAGAATATTTTTCAAGAGGCTGTTTTCGGAAACTAAAAAACAATTTTCACAAGTCGTAACGTGACTTTTGGAACAGAACCATTCCAGGTAGAAACCCGTTCATGCTGAAACGCAAATTGATATGTGACAAGCACAGTCGATTTCAAGCAAAATACTGTGTTTATTTTTAGATCGTTAGTAAAGGGTAAATGTTGCAGATTTGCAAAATTAACACTTTTATAAAAATAAAGAAACAGTGAAACCTCCCAATAGCGGACAGTCAAGGGACTAAAAATTTTGTCCGTTATTGGGAGGTGTCCGCTATTAGGAGGAACTACTTAATTTACCTTTTTCAAAATGGGCTGTTGTTCCCTTTTTAGAACACAATCGAAACAATTGCGAAAGGTTTACTACATTTTACGTCAAGTGTAATTAATCTGTTTTTTCTTAATAAAGGTATACTGACAGCACACACATGTCTTAAAAAGCATTTAATCAATTAAAGTAAACAGTTAAAATAGTTTGACATCTCTTTTTTGCATTACCAACGGCGGCGATTCGGCGGAGCACCCCCCACCCCCACACACACTTTTTATGGTTAATTTATTTATTTTATCTCGAGTATCACTATTGCATGATGCATGATTGGCAGTTGGCAATATGACCTTGAATATGAGCAAATCTTTTTCATGTCTAAAAATTAAACAACCCAACGAAACCACGGCGCCATAAAGCCGACTAATAGCGGCGCCGGTCTGCTCAATTGCATCTCCTGAGAGCCCCAGTTAGAAAAAGCACCCAATTTCCTCTTTTTTATCGTAACTTTTGAATAGTTATTGTGTACAAAATTCATTAAAATCTTAAGAAAAACGTACGTTAATTGTTAGACTGACATCAGTTTTCACTTATCTGCTTCAATACTCTCAAAACTAGCCGTTACAAAATTATGACTTTTATTTTCTTTTTCATTTTTTGCTGCCCGCAAAAAGTACCATGCCTTTTAGTTCTTTTTTTTTCTGCCCCCAACTTTTAAGCCCCAATCGCTGCCTCTGCCCATTACCACCCTTTTAATTCCAAGAAACAGCGATAAGGAAATGACGGGGGAGGGGGGGAATATCAGTTGTAGAGAATGAGAAGCTTTGTAATGCAAGCAGTTACTAAGATATTCTGTGACAAGAAAAAAAAAACGGAAGTGCTACGATCGCAAAGGAAATTTTTTGTGAAATAACTGTCCGTTATTCGGAGTGTCCGTTATTCAGAGTGAATTACATGGAATGGCCTATATTGAGGGACTGGGACTTGCAAAAATGTCCATTAATTACAGGTGTCCGTTATTCGGGAGTGTCCGTTAAGGGAGGTTTCACTGTAGTTTTAAAACTATTCCATCACAAAAAAAAGAAGGTCTCTTGGAGTTTGTTGTAACAGGATTTCAACGTATTTTTTTATTTCATATACATTAAAAAACAAAACAAATATGCATTAATAGTCAAAGGACTCCCTCACCCCTTGAAAAACTCAAACAAAAATAAAATAACTTAAAAAATGGTAGACTTTTTAGATGCCCATCAATTTTATCATTTATTATTTAAAGAAATTAATTTTCTAATTCCCTATTTTTTGGTTTAAAGCTCAAAATTGCTGAGTAATTGCTCACATGTTCAAACTAGGTGAACTCATGCATATGTACAGATTAAAGGAATCTACACTGCTTTCCAGAAAGAGAACGTTATAATACAGGGCAATGTTTTGTCCGGTTATTAATATAACATGATACAGTGCCAGATCTAGGGGGAGCAAACCAGGGTCCTTACCCTGGTTTACTCTTCTGGGAGGGTGGCAGATGCACCCTATTTCAGCTTTTTTTTAAACAAAAAAACTTAATAAAAATTTGAAGAAAGATACGCAGGAATGACAATTTCAAGATGGGCTTGGTAGAACCCTGGAAACAGTCTTGCATAATATAGACAAACGCACGAATGGCGTTCACAGAAAATTTTTGTTCTGCAGTAATTTTTTTTCACTACTCATGTTAATAAAAATAAAAAATTAAAATGAAGAAATTTTTTAAAAAACACCACATTTTATTTCTGTTTCTTCCAAATCTTATGCAAAATTAATCTAAAAAATAATTATTTCTTCTTGAAATTACGATAATAGTACGCTAATTACTTAAAAGACAAAGGAGTAAACGGTTGCAAGTCAAGTCGAGACCGCTCCTACTATGACTGTATAATTTTTTATTTTACACAGACTGGATCGCGTAAGAGGAAAATTCAAGTACATAAAATAAACAACTTTACAGACTACGGAACAATCTCTCCCGCTGTAAATTGAGTTCCAATGCGTTGGCGTAGAGAGGGGGATGGGGAGCACTAATTTAAAACTTTTTTAACAGATAATATGCAGAAAATACGGTATTTATTTTTGCAGAAATACTTAATTTCAAACAAATAAGTAGTTTTGTTGATTTGTGTACAAAATCAAATAGCTCATGTTTTATCAGATCTACATGGACTTTTTCACTGTAAAATGAAAATAATAATAATGATCATGTGATTGATATTGAGCAAAAAATAATAGTTAAGCAGTTTTCTTCCCCAAAATTGTCGCAACATTGGCGACAATACTTGGCAACCAAAAGCTTGGCGATATATTGCCAAGTGTTTGCAGAAATTATAACACCACATGAGTCTGCATTGAATTTAATTTTGATTTCCCCCAAAAAAGGTGTAAAAGACCCCCTTTGGAAAATTCAAATGCAACCAAATGGGAGGTGCACAACTAGACCCCACTAGGAGTCAGGTATGTACATTTGGATGACAGGTATTGCTGCTGCTTTTCCAGCAAATTCAGAAGAATAGCTTCCTTTGTTAATTGACAAAATAAAAGAGGAAAGAGACCTTCTCTGAGCAATACCATATGTTTTCAGAAATGGTTTCAAAATTTGAGTGACTTTATTTTTTCTTTCTTAGACTTTAATTTTTCGGGAGACAGAAGAAAAAAGCGATATGTCCGAATGAGTGATATAATGAGGGGCTACTGTACAATTTTAAAAATCATACTAAAAGAAAAATGACCTTTTTCTTTATGCGTTTGCCAGTATCTGGATCGGTTTCTGAAACTTCAGACTCTACCATAAAGTAATCATCAAGTGATAATATTCTAGGAGCAGAGCCACCATTCTCTATTTCTTTATCCTATAAAATAAATAAAGAAATTAATTTAAATCTTTAAATAAATCTAAATACTAAGGAACATACACATGTAAACATTAAAACAAACTACTTACTTTAATTAATTTAGCAACATATGTTTTACCAGAACCAGGTAAACCCCTAAGTATAATAACAAGCTGTTTAGGTCTAGATGCACGTTTAGGTGCAACTAGTATATCATCAATAAGAACAGTTTCTGATGACTCATTTTTAAACACATTACTCTGTGTCTTAAAATGTGCCTCCATTGTCTTTGCATCCCTGTAAAAATGAGAAATGAAAAAGTATGTTATACTAATTACACAAACTAGATTAAAATATTTATTGAAATCAATTAAAATTTATAAGCACAGCATTTTTAAAGCAATTACTTCTTGTAATTCAATAAACATTCATAATGAAATATAATTCAGTAATATAATTAAATAGTTTTTTTTTTTTTTAATGTAACTTCTTTTTCTGTTTTAAAACTAACTTTAGTTAAATATTTTAGTGTCTTGATAATATTAAGTGTTTTGAAATATATTGTTGCAAATGGCTAGCAAATTTTACAAGATGACACCTTTTGACCAGTTTCAGAAAAAAATATGAAATGGCACAAGAAAATAACTGAATAAGTAACCTTATTACTATAGTCCTGTAAAGCATACATTTAACATTTCAAATTTATTTTATATTATAAATATTAATATCATTTTTAATGACCATAAGTATCAAACATTTCAGTAATTTTGTAACTAGTTTAAACTCTGCAAAATTCATCATTAATTATATGAATTAATTAACTTTATGCAAGATGTTTCACAAAAAAAAAAAGCTTTTTTAAAATTTATTTTATTTATTGTAGCAAATTTTTGGAAGAAACCCAAAAGAGAAGAAAAAAAAGGGTTGGTATTAATGGAAAACGTCATCTCCTCTCTCTTTTGACCGAAAATATAGGAAGAGAATGTTGAAGAAAAAGAGACTGAGAGGAGCAATTTTGCTCCCTTAAATTTTAAAAGAGTGTGTGACAAACTTTAACCAGATCCCCCTTCAAAAAAACATCAAGTTCTAATTTTGAAAAAGAGGAATAATGGATGAAGATCATGAAAGATATCTATTCGGAGAAGATATATTTAAAATTGCTATAGCTATTTTCTAACACATTGCTTAAAAAATTAAAGGACAAAAGAAAACAGCTGAACTAAGACATGAAAAGGATCCCATAGAAACAGCTTGAGGAAACAAAGCAAAATGATTTCTATCGTTAAAAAGCAAGTCTTAATTGTCAAAGGGAATAAGGCCAACAAAATACTATTTTCTTTTAGAGAGAGAGAGCAATTTTGAAAATTTTCAAAAAGTGGCAAGCCACTGAATGGCAAAAGTTTCTCACTTCTAAACAATGAATTTTATAAAATTTTAAAAACATAGAGCATGGATCATACTACTGATTTGGGGGAAAAATCGTTTTCAAAAAATGTTCAAAATCTTAAGCTAGAAAAAAATCTACAGAATGCTTCACCACAAAAGCTTTATTTTAACTTCCTTCCCCATAAATGTGTGCTAAATGAAACTCAAGTTCAAAACCATCTTGCTGAGGTATAAAAGTAGACACAGAAAGCCTGAAAATGGATGTTAAAAAGAAAAAAGTACAAGGGGGAAAAATTACATTTACCAGAAATAGGAGAGTACAAACCTCCAATTTCTTAGACGACATTGAAACGTTTTCACTGCAGTATTAGGTAAAATAAATTAGCATGAATGATTTCATTCTTATTTAAATCATGAGATTCAATCTATGCCTCAGCATTTTATAACTTATGGGGGTATTTTAGTCTAGAAATTCAAAAAAATACAATTTTTTTTCATATTTTCAAAGATTAACCATTTAAAAATAAGCCTCTAAGAGGATTTACGGAAATTCAAATTATTTTCGGAGTTGTAGTTATTATTGTTAAGATAAATTCTTTTTTCTCAATATACACCTGACAAACAACCATCAAGTCACGTATATGTACGTTCCCTGTATACTGTGTATTTTTTCACGGTTAAATTCAAATTTTAAATATAAAACGGATTTAAAAAAAAGTCAAAGAGCAAGTAATTTGCATCTAAATGACAAAGAAAAAGCCAGCAAATGAGATCAACAGCATAACAAAAGATCCGAAATGCTAGCTTCCCAAGCTTCAAAAAGAAGGCAGAACTGCTCTTATGGCTGAAATATCTGCCAAAAATACAGCTTTGGAGGTTTAGGAAGATGAATGTATAAGGCAGGGATGACTGTTCAAAAAAATATAAGTATAACCATACTATTAAACCACTCAGACTGCCAGAAATGAGACTGCAAACTTTAAACATGTTTTTCTCGAAATTACTTTTTTCAATACGGTTGACAAAATATTTCAAGTTCGAATGCACCAATTTATTCGAAATTTGGTAGACTTTCTTAATACTATCGATTTTGTCTCCATGTAGGGGTTTCTGTATTTTTGTTTTTTTACTATTTTCAAAAAATGACTGAAGTTGAATAAAGCAGGTAAAAAAAACTCCCCCCCCCCCAAAAAAGACGCTATTTATGTAATTTCTCCCCCCCCCCCCAAAATCCGCTACGTCCAAACAATTTTATATCCTTGTTTAATAAGAATCAACCTTAATTTCATGTTTTTTATTATTATTAGGATTGGAATCTTGTCAAACCAGTAGACAACTTTTTTTTCCACTCAAGCAGTCCCCACTTCGCCGGCCTCTACTGATTTCAATTTTGAATCTTTTCCCCACTATTATACATTTTTATGTTTCTCAAGTATCAATAGAAAACTAAATAAAAATTGATAGTAAAAATGTTCACGGTTTTTTTTCAATGTTATTATGGCCACAAAATCACCTAACAATGCAGCCGCTAGACTAGAATACCACTTTAAGTGGGGGCTATCCACCAAGGTCATGATGCAAACGGCAGCATTGAAATTTTTAGGGGATGTTTTAAAAGACAATCATTCAGTTTTTCCAGAGGGTTTTGTTCTTGGAAGGGTTTTCATAGTGCGAGGATGTGCCTTCGCTCTTGAAGGAGATGAGCTCCCCAGCATTGCTTTACGTGCCAGTGCATTTTATGCATTAAAGCTGACATACAAGCAAAACTTTCATTTTGTTTAGAGCTTTTTAATTTTCTTAGCAGTTCTCAACTAACAGTTTACATGAATAGAAATTTATATAAAAGAAAACATAAATACTTACATTTCTTTTTTACGGCTGGACTCTTTCTCTCTTGGAAAATTTCTTCCGTTCTCTTGATTTTTCTCATGCTTGAAAAGGTTGATTTTGTCTTCTTTATGATGATCACGTTCCCGATCTCTTTCTCTCCTAAATTCCCTATCTCTATCTTTTTCCCTTTCCCGTTCTCTATCACGTTCCTTGTCACGATTTTCTCGGAAATTATCTCGATGATCCCTCTCCCGATCTCGCTCCTTTTCAAAATCCCTTTCCCTATCACGATTTCTTTCCCTATCTCGGTTTCGCAAAGGTTCCCGATCTCTATCACGAAATGATCTTTCTTCAATTCTTTCTTCATCAAAAGGACGATCACAAAGCACTGGGCTTCTTTCCCTGCGGTGTGAATATTCAAACACTGTAAAAGAAAGGCAAGTATTAAAATACATGCCAGACAAATGAATATTTTCTTGAAGCTCTAGTATGAGCTATAATTGTACAATAAAATAACTTTAGCTTTAGGAACTATTAGAAATGACAAAGGTAGATGAATATATTTAAAAAGAAATTAAGCGTGATTATGTGAGGATAAAATTTAAATTAGCTTCATCAAATACTAAACAAAATCAAAAATAAAAAAATAAAAGAATGGAATCAGCAACAAAAATACATTACAGAATAATTTAGATTGGCTCATGAGCTTTAATTTAGTTGCTCAAAAGAGTAAAACTGGATTTATTTTTAGGTATGAGATTGCTGAAAGAGGAAAAAAGAGAAAATTCATGTGATGCAGAAAATTTAAAAAGGAATTGCATACTAAAATAACTAAAGTTGTAACATTTAAATCTTTTTCATATTTTTATGGGGGACCAAATTCCGACAGAATTCCAACTGTTTTGGAAATAAAGGTATTATGCTTGATAATTCCTTTACCTGGTGAGAAACAAATAAGTAATCGCTTTACGTAATTATCCATCTTCTCCTATTTTTATTCAAAAAATATTTGCAAAATTTCATGTGGGAAATTATAACATTTAAAAACGTAGGTGTTTAGGGTAAGGGTAAATTTTATTGCTGAAAACATCTGTTCATTGATGTAATTTAGCAGAAAAATAGAATTTTCTTGTTTTACTACCAAGATATCTGTACTTAAGAGCCAGAAGGACGTAAGTCACATTATGATAATTTTACAGGAGAGAGGAAAATCTTTTTTCTGTCCTATGCAAAGGATAAAGACATGCGCTCTTTAAACCCTGGTAAAAAATTTAAAAGGATTTTTTAAAAAAGTTATATTCACATGGCTCAATGTGGAATACGCTTCTACATTCAATGCACTAATAAACGTAAAATCGTAATTTTTGGTCTTGCATCCCTCTGGCTCAGAGGTAGATTTAAGGATATAGTAAAACCTCTCTGAGCAGACGCCCTTACAACCCTTTGAAAATATGGCAGCACAGAGAAGTGGCCGCTCCTAAAGGATTTCATTATTGAACTCTAACTATACTACTAATGATATAATACAACACTTTAAAAAACTCTCTATTTAGGAGAAAATGATTCAATTTTTATTTGCTTACAGTTTAACAGAAACTACTTTTTCTTTTCAAATTTATTTTTCACTTTTAAAAGAAAATTCTGAATTGAGTCATCAGTTACAACTTTCAAATTAGTGATGATATCAAATTTTCTCCAAAATTTGCCATGTTGAGAACTTTACTTTTGTTTATCACAACTAATAGTAAAAAAATCATCTGCATCCAAAATACCACCTAAAAGTCACTTTTTTTCAAATCATCAATCAATGAATGAAAAAAATAACAAAATTTAAATTCTTCTAGGGAAAACACCTGCACCTTTAACCTACACCTGCCTATATCTCAAAAATGCCCCCTTCACCCCATCCCACACACATACACCAAATCCAGGCACCATAAAAACAATCAGAACTCCTGGCAATACAAAGTTTAAAAAAAAAAAGAAATGAAATAGTCGTCAGTCTATTTCAAAGTTCAGACTACCAATTATCCTGATGCTCAGAGGAGTTTGAGTGGCAGCTCTTAAGGGTTGATTTAACATTGTATGCATAGGTCAGAAATTTTGTACAGTGGGAAACTGGAAGCTAACAGAGGTGGCCACTAAAGAAGGATGATTAGTTCAAGAGGTTTCACTGTATAATTTTTGCCAATGGTGATTTTCCACCTCTAAATATGCTTTTGCTCCACCAAAACTGTACAAATGTTCTGAATCTCAATAAACTTCTAAAATCATTACTAGATCTAAATACTATTTTCAGTTGAAATGTATTTTTATTACATTGGTTCCTTTACTGAAAAGAATCATACTTGTATGTTGCTTCCACAAACATGAAAAAAAAAAAAATTTAAATCTAGATTAAGCGAAAATAATATTCAAAAATTTCATATCTTGAGAAATACGCAAAAATATTGGTCCTTTCAATACTTAGATTATTATCAGGGATGTACGGATTTTTCCACACCTGCTAAAAACCAGTATTTATCATCCTGGGAAAAATTAGAAAATGTGGTTGCATTAGTAAAATCTAAAGGACCCCCAATAGAAATAAAGTATGCAGAGTGCACATCTAGATTAATATTTTCTTACCAAGCTCAAGTTTTCTACAATAAATAAATGCTAAAAGTATACATTAAATATTATACTAATAATTTTGTCATGTTTCTTGAAAAGTTTTTTTTGCACATGTTTCTATGTTTAGCATGTGACACAAAAATTCTTCCCATTTGACTGATACATTATTTGTCTGTATGAAGCATTAGCTAATGAATAGAATCATTTTTGTTTGTAGATCCAATTTTAAAAAAAGAAAAAGTTTAGTACTGTAATATTCACAAAGCAATTTTCACTCATTGTAATAAATTACACAAGTTTTGTAAGCATCAGATATGTGCCTATTCATTCAAGTATGACACCAATGTGTTTAGATATTTGTTGAAGGAGTAGTTTAAGATTTCCAAAATCAGTGTGAGTGCTGAAGTGCTAAATTCCAAAATTTAACTGCAATGGAAATGTGTTTCAGGAATTTTTCTAATGAGAAGTGAGTGATAGAAACTATCAATGATGGTTACATTAGTCAGGTGCTTGTTCTCAAATATGTCCAACAAAAAGATCTATAAAAAATTCAAATGTTTTTAATAATTAAAATGCAAACGAAATGTTAGGATCCCCAGCACCCACACAAATGTGGGAGTATGTGTGATCTATTTTAACACAAAGTGCATTCCACTTAAGGCTCAGCCAAAAGACACAACATTCCCTGTCTGAATGGTGTATTCATTAAGCTTTCAACAACTGCCTGTTAATAAAGATTAATAGTAATTATAAATGCTGTTGGGGGTAAGCAACGAATATCAGTAATATAATGCAGGGTTGAATGCCGGAGGTTATGAATACATCACTCTAAGTGTACATGTTGTCCAGAAGTCAAGCCTTATGAAGAAAGCACTCTATAATCAAGAGTGCCAATTAAAAAAAAATGCAAGAATCAGTAAATGTTTGCCACCAGGCAGGATAGAAAGCTTCACTTGAGTAGAAATTAAAGGATATTATTACAAATGTACAATTAATATTTATGTGTCATTTAATGTCAATCCAATCATTGGATGGCTTCAGTATGTTACAGCAGGAAGATTATTTTGGAATGTATGATCAGATAGTTTGAAATAGCTAGTGTTAAAAGAAAGTTGCACTATTGACAATATATAGCCATGCTAATCCACATGTTACAGACCAGTGATTCTCAATCTTTCAAGCTCGAATGAACATCACACATTTTGATTGCAAATATATTCATTATATTTTCCTACATTTTAAAACTCATTTTCAAAAAATAAATGTGGTAAGACTTCAGATTTTTCCCCCTGGAAAGTAAAAGGTTAACATGTAAGCGAATTTTAATTTTTTTGAATTATTTTTTTTGCCCTAGGGAAAAAAGGAAGTTTTTATGTATTTTAGCTATCTCTTCTCTAAAATAATCAATGTTTTTTAAAATTCATTGCAAAATAGTCGTTTAGAGCCATATTTTGTCTTTAAGCAGTTGCCATAGTCGCCTTTGCTTTATAATAGTAGAAATAGCCACTTTTTTAGATTATGGCAGTTTCTGTTATTACTCATAAGAGTTTTAGTCTAATTTAAATTGTTGAACAATGAATTCATTTTAATAGTATACAAGATCTTCAGCAAGTTTCTAGGTATTTAGCAGATCAGGGGTTCCCAAACGTTTTGATTCATGGCACACCCATTAAAGAATTTGAATTTCCTAGGGCCACTCTAGCATTATTTATTAAATACATTGTATTGATACCATGACCATGGACACTTAGCGACACCCTTCGCCTCTACCTGTGGCACCCACTTCGGGAACCCCTGTAGTAGATTAATCTCACAATTATTTGAGATAAGAGATAAACAGGATTCTTCAGAGGGAAATGTAGAACCAATATTTTTTTAATGTAACCAAATTTTAGCAACCACTATGAAGAAAAGTATGAAAATACTTGGAACTGAAAGCAATACCTGAAATTTTTATGTTCCACAATAAACTTTTTGTTGCCTTCAGATTTTTTTTTTTTTTTGAATATTCAATAACCAATCTCTTCTATAGTCGGGGCAAACGTAATCTGGCAGCATTTTAATTCTGAGATTAGGATCTGCATGACTTTACATTGTTGCCAGGTTAGATTTGTCCCAACTACAGTCCTTGCTCTCTTTTGGTGGATGAATATTAAAAGTTATTCAGCCATGAGTGAACCATTTAGTAATCAAATATTTTCTCAAGAATAATCTTCATAAACTCTTTTGATGCTAATCTTTGGCACCCTAAAAGTTTTTCAGTTTAAAATGAGTCTGGTGTTTTTAAGAATGAATATCAATATAAGAAATTCAAGCATATGATCCTTGTTGAAGGACTAGGGGAATTATATTTTAAACCTTATAAAATTATATCTCTAAATTTAAGTATAGCAATTACTGTTAAGTATAGCAATTATTCTGTTGCAGCAATTACACATTATTATATATTTTGACCTCTAATAAATATTGCATGAGTGAGTTTATACATTATGCAGGAGTTATGTCATTTATAAATAACCTTTAAAAAAGAGAAGCTAAGTAAAGGCACATTCTTTTAAAATTTATATATGTTACAATTCTAATTCAGATCAAGAAATATTTTATGTTATAAACCTTTTTTCCACTAAATATTATTAGTGTTTTTATATATGTTTTAAGCTTGGAACACAGTAGTTATAACTTAACTATTTTTTTAATCAAATAATATTTGTTTTTTAACTAAAATGAAACAGCAAGACTTAGAAGGCAGATAAAAGAAAAGAAAGAAGTGACAGATATTTAGAATGCATTCAAAAGTATTCTGAATAATGCCTTCATGACGAAAATGTGGAAAAATTTCCAACATTAAGTGGATTTCAAATCTTTCAAATATTCAACATTCCTCTTTAATTCTTGAAAGGAAAATGTTCTCAACCTAACATAATTCAGCAGTATGCTTCATTGTAAAGTTTTTTACATCTTCAGCCATAGAGGAGATAAATTGGACTCTTCTGTAAAAACCTTTCTCTTGAAAGGAAAAAAATCACAGAAAAAGGAACGTAAGGTTGAGACCTTAAGCTTTGGCAAAATCATAATTTTTTTTCTCATTCCAGAACATTATAGTTCAAAAATAATACCATGCAAAAAAGTTGCTATAACAGAACTATTCAAATAGTGAATAACATCATCATTACGAAAACATGTACCTTTGTTCGGAGTAGCTGGTTCATCTTTAATAATCTTCTTAGCTTCAATTGTAGCTGTAGTCATAGGTTTCATACCATGTCCATAATCAAAAGATTCAACATTGACTTGAGAAAAGATTATAGGAGGAAGTGATGACGTGTATAAATCCGAACTAAAATTATCTACAGAATAAAACAAATTTGTCACTAGATCCAGTTATCTAACTAACCAGTTTTAAAGTGAAATTTAGTTACAGCAGCATAAAAGCCAAAACATGAAAATAATCACTACACTGAATAACATTATTACACATAATTCATCAAAGAAAACTATTTATTAATTTTAACTTGGTGAAAAAGCTCACATAGAGCTAAATTACTTTTCAAAAACTGACCAAGAAAGAAATTAGTGTCTTATCAAAAAGATATCAAATCTTATTATTGTTCAAATAATGATTCTTAAATAATAATAATATAGAATGAATGAATAATTAAATGTCAAATTATCTGACCATCAACCATAAAGGTTACTATTCTTATGATTTGTCCCAAAATGTACAAAAGTACTATGGGATCAAAAAACAGAGTTCACTTAATTTTGATGAAATAAAATCAGTAGTAACATTTTGAAAATGATAAATAATCATGGTGCTTATGCTAAAATTTTTGCTTTGTACAAAATAGTACACCAAATTTACTCCAAAAAAGAGATTGCAAAAAAGTGGGACATATACTGCAGAGCAAACTACTTTGGTACAGGACAAATGGTGGACAATGCCTTAAGATTAACCTGAAACAGCCAGAGACATTCTCAAAATAAATGCCTATTCTTTCTCCAAAGCATTGCAAGGGATGAACTCATATGAATGACATATAAAATGTAATTCTATTACAATCATTCACAACGTAGATGTCTATCAGTTGAGGGTTTGTCGCAGAAAACTGCAAAGCATCTTGATGCAAAGCCCTATTGCAAATACTAGACTAAAAAAAACTAGCTGTAGCTAATATGTAGCAAATACAGGAGGTACATTAAAATGGCGAAATTTTATTGAAAGTAAACAATAGAATTCGCTTTTGAATTTCACATTAATCAAATGCAAATGTAACAGTTCTTCAAAAGTACAAAAAAATTTATCATGAACAGTATGAGTTGTTCTATTTTAACATTTTACTTTTTACCTTGATACGATTCAACTAAAAAACTAGAACACCTTTATACGCATAGGCACTTCCAAACCAATAATACTTTTCTAAACTCTTTATTCTTTACTTTTAATAAGTCCATACATATCCCATGTTTTCTGATGGCTGTTACTAAAACTATATTTTTAATATATACAAAGCAATTTAGAAAATTTTATTTTGAATAGTTCGAACTGTTCAGTTATGGTATATGGCCCTAATTTGTCTGCACTTCTATACCTGAAAAAGCAGGATTTAACATAGTCTTATAAATTAAATTAATCAGCTATTTAAAGTAAGCAAATCAATTTTCCCATCTTACCTTCCTCAATTAGGAGGTAGAAATTTAATTTTAAAATTAAAGGCGCCAGTGTTCAAATAAAAAAGGAACAAGAATAAACAAAAAAGCCAAATGTTCATTGAAATGGATGAAACTGTTAGGCTCTCACATAAAACTCCTTCTAAACCAGATTCTGTTGGAAAAATTACAATAATGAATGAAAGTACTTTTGCTGTAATACTAAGAAAAAGTTAACATCTGTTAGTTTTCCAACATTATTAATCAAATGTACATTGTAGAGACATACCGATTAGCACTTTGGCGAAGTATTCGGCCTTTCGCTACTCGGCTGAGTACTGAGTACCAATTATGTTTTAAGAACCACCACCGAAACACACATGATGAATTTCTAACTCATTGGAATAGTAGTATAGATCTCTATGTCCAAACATAGTTTTTAAAACAAAATATAAAATTCGATATTATGGAACTTAATTACGCATAATTTAAAAGATTTTATTTGCGCCAATTTTTGCAAAAAAGGTTATTTTTAAAATTAAAAATAAACAAATAATACAAGTAAAAATTAAAACAAATTATAACAATCTATTTTATAGATTTAGTCTGCCAAAAAAAACAAAATTCAAGTAAATAAAACGCTAAAGGCACAAATTTGCAGGAACACTGCAGACACGTGTTTGGGGGTTACAAGGAACATCTTTTTCAGTGCGTAAAATGTGAGCTAATGAATGTAAAGACATCCGACAAAAAAATCTGACTTTTGTCGGATGTCTTTAAATCCATAAGCTAACATTTTGTGCAAGTTAAAAGACATTCCTTGTAACGCCGAAACACAAGTCTGCAGTGTTCCTGCACATTTGTGCTTTTATTTTTTAAGCAATTCAAGCTTAATTTTACTTCTCCGTATTGTTATCATTATGCCAAAAATTATAATCTGCAAAACCATGGGTTTCAAGTGATTAGGAATAAATTGGAATATGACTGAAAGGTTTTTTTTTTTTTGAGTCTTTGAATATTCATCTTAAGGATCACTTAGACTGTTTCCGACCAAAGGTAAGTTGTCCTGACACTAATATGTGATGTAGAAAAAGTAATTGCATCCAACTACACATCTATAATTAACTTTTACTCTGATCAGATTTTATAAATCTTTTTTTTTTTTTTAACTTATATATGGAACTTATATAAAGTCTTATTTTATGAATATAGCAATTGTAAATGATTGTTGTACATTATATGCCTGCACTTTTTTATTAATTGTAAAATCTCGTAATTTTTTACAACTACTTGGTATTGGTCAAGTATCTGATCAAAATTTGGCAGAGTACCGATTATTTACCGAGTATTCGGTACGTCACTAGTATATTGATATTTATTCAATTGTTGTGATTTTAAATGACCTGAATTTAATTCCAGAGCGAAAATGTTTTTCCAAAATCGATTGAACCTCTAACTTTGTTACTAAACTATTTTTCACTTTTGATTCAACTCAATATAATTGCATGGGCGCCCATATGCAAAATTGTGAGGGGGGGCTCAAATATTTTAATCATGGTTTAGCAGGATATTTTCCCCATGGAAACCGATTTCAGAACAGATTCGAGTCATTAAAATTTGACATTTTTAATCACTTATTCATTAATGTCTAGAAAAGAAATGCTTTTGCATTTTTGCAAAGAAAAAGTACTAAAAGCAAGGAAGTTCTAATTTCTAAGACGGGGGCTAGAGCCCCCCTATATGGGCGCCCTTGCTTGACAACCATTTCACATGGGCCAAAACATTAATCTGCATTTCCTTCAGGATCAAACCAAACGGCAACTGTTTGTAAACAGAACAAACAAATAACCGATTAGCAGCGTTGTACATATTTTCTCCACACCTGGTAAAAACCAGTATTTACTGTTCTGGGAAAAATTAGAAATTGTGGTGGCATTTGTATAATCAACAAGACTCCAAAAGAAGTAAAGAATGCAGAAAGCATGCACATATATATTAATCATTTTTTATCACCCACAAGTTTTCTATAATAAATAAATGCTAAAAGTATACATTAAAGATTCTACTCATAATTTTGTGAAATTTCTTCAAAAAATATTTGCACATACAGTAGAGCACCGATTATCCGAACTCCAATTAACCGAACTTCCAATTATTCGAACCGTGTTTTTCGCCTTTTAAAATTTTTTAACCGAACTTCCAATTATCCGAACCGTGTTTTTCGCCTTTTAAATTTTTTTTCCGAACTTTATGCGAACGGCATATTTTTCATCCAAAACCTAATTTTTTTTTTTTGTCCCTTCCAACCAAGCTTTCAATTACGTACGTACTCTTTTTTTCACCCTGTTATCTATCTTTTTTCTTTTCTTTCTTGGCATACAAATTTTAATCCGGAAACTGCAAGGTATTTTTGGGGAGTTTTGTTAGTGGGATGAGAGAACACAAAAGGTTTGAAGAAAGGGGTTGAGAAACCAAGGTCAAAGCACAAAATTCCTGTTTGCTTTCTTCTCCCCCCACCCTCGCTGTGGACACGTGGGGAAAAACTGGTTTGTGTGACGTATCTACGTTGACAAAGTGAGTTGCTCAGAATCATGTGCTCTGCTTTTTTTAGAGTTTGTTATCGTCGATATCGGTTGCTAGCCGCTGTTAATTCTTGTTGTTAATAGAGTTGTTAGTGGTTGTTACTAAAGGTTTCTTGATAGCGGTTGTTGATTGCACCAGCGATCTAGCTCATTTCTTTTTCTGCAACGAAGGTGAAAAGATGTCTGGAAAGCGAAAAAGAGTTGTTCTTTCGCTAGGAGACAAAGGAAAGATATTGAAGAGGCTGAAAAATAATGAAGCCGCTTCAAAATTAACAGCAGAGTTTGGTGTAGGAAAGTCTACAATATCAGATATAAAAAAGAATGAAGAATCAATTATGAAGTATTTAACGGGACTTGAAAGTGAGCAAGGAAGCTTAGATAGAAAATCGATAAAAAAATCCTTTGATGATAAAGTAGATAAAGCTTTGCACATGTGGTTTTTGCAGAAATGCTCATCTGGTCATCCTATTTCTGGACCCTTATTATGTGAGAAGGCACTATTTTTCAACGAAAAGTTGAATGGAGAAAATACTAATACATTTCAAGCAAGCTCTGGGTGGCTTAGAAATTTTAAGCTACGGCATGGTATACGCGAAATCGGATTGCATGGTGAAAAATTATCTGCATCTACAGAGTCTGCTACGAAATTCGTAAAAGAATTTATTGAATTTGTAAAATCAGAAAAATACGAAGAAGAATTTATTTACAATGCAGATGAGACCGGCCTGTTTTGGAGATCTTTACCCCGAAAAACATTAGCATCTGGGTTCGAAAAAAGTGCTTCTGGAACTAAATTAAACAAAGAAAGAATCACAGTTCTTAATTGCGCAAATGCAACCGGTAACCATCGAATACCATTGTTCGTGATAGGACATTCAAAGAAGCCTCGATGTTTTAATAATTGGAAAAATCTGCCAGTAATTTATACTTCTCAAAGGAAGGCTTGGATGACATCAGAAGGTTTCATTGATTGGTATGATCACACATTCATTCCTAAAGTTAAGACACATCAAGAAGATATGAAGAAAGAGGGCAGAGTACTCCTACTTCTTGATAATGCACCTTCACATCCGTGTGCAGATACCCTTGAACGGGAAAATGGGAAGTTCCGAGTAAAGTTTTTGCCACCTAATGTTACATCACTGATGCAACCCATGGATCAGAGTGTAATAGAGACATTTAAGCGCTTTTATAGAAAGCAAATGTTGAGAAAGATGCTTCTATCAGAAGACACTGAAGAGCCTGATTCCCAGAATGCCAAAAACATTAATTTAAAAGATTGTTGCATTATGGCTGCCGATTCCTGGAAGCTTGTAAAATCATCAACGTTAAAAAATGCCTGGAATAAAATTTTAAACAGGGAAAAAATTGATACTGGAGCAGAAGCATCTGATAAGGAAAATGAGGAGTGTAAAACTATAAAAGAGATGGGAAGAATCCTAAATTATGAGGAAAAAGAAATTAATGAGTGGCTAAACTGTGACATGCAAGACCCTGGATATCAGATTTTAAATGACAATGAGATTGTGACTGAGATTGAAGGCGAAAATGAAGAAAATAAAAATGAAATTGAAAATGAATGCTCTGAAAATGACCCAGGTCCATCACATAGCGAAGCCTTTGAATGCTTGGAAAAAGCTATGAAATGGCTCGAAAGGCAGAAAGACACTGATCCTATTCAAGCAATGCATTTAAGAAGCATTAGAGATATGGCAGCATTGAAAAGAATGTCTTCTTTGAAGCAAGAAAAAATCAAAAGCTTTTTTACTTAAATTATAATCTTTTTAAAAAAAAGACAAAAAAAAGTTTAAAAAATGAAAAAAAGACAAAAAAAAAAGTTTAAAAAATGAAAAAAAGACAAAAAAAGTTTAAAAAACGAAAAAAAAAAAGACAAAAAAAAGTTTAAAAAATGAAAAAAAAGACAAAAAAAAAAAAACATTTTTAAACACGCCAGCACTAACAGTGTTGCCAGTCCTAAGCCTGGATAAAGTGTGAAGGTTTTTGTATAGATAGGGATATCCTTTAAATTGTCTGTCCAATTATCCGAACTTTTGCTTATCCGAACTAGGGTCGGTCCCGACGTGTTCGGATAATCGGCGCTCTACTGTATTTATCAATATAAAACCTTGATTCTCGGATCTTTTTCAAGTGCTTTTTACACACGTTTTATAATGTGTATCTTATTTTCTCTTTTTTCTCCCTCCCAAACTCTTTGTTTTTAACCAATCGTTTTCTTTTCTTGCGACCTGTTTCATACAAGAGTTTTTAAAAATTAATGTTTGCCGTTACAAGTGATTATTTTATTATAAAATGCATGATTTTTTTTTAATGGAACCAATTCTCTTCTAAGTGTTTGAATAAGCATATATTTGGGAGACACATGCATAAAATGATAGAATAGTCTGCATTTAATCAGAAACATAACTTTTAATAAAAACTAAACAAAACATAATTTTAGTTATCAATGGCATTCATTAACCATCCTTTTCCATTTATCTAATTTCAACTGAAAGTCTTGTTTCTGAAATAAATTTATACAGCACATTCGATAAATGGTTTCTGGATCATTGTCCAGTATCAATGGGCATTCTACAACAAAAACCCAAAAGATCAAATCTTTGTACATAGCATGTACGACATCAACTATACATTGTACAACCTTGTTTAAAAGTTTTTTTTTCTTTCTTGTTTAGTCAAAGGCACAGAATAAAGAAAAAAACACCTCTACTGTTTATGTTAAAAACAGTCACATTAAGCTTGTTCATGTAAATGAAGTTCCACTGTATACATACATCCGTGTAAGCACATTACAACTTCTAGAAGTTAAAACCAATCCAGACATTTTTTTCCTCTTTTTTTTACTGCAAACACAATTTAATCACACATTAATAATGAGAGATAAAATATTTAAGAAACAAATTCTTTATTTCAAAGGAAAGACAGGCAACTTTTCTATATGTTAATGAGAGAGAATTTTACAATATTGATTTTACTGTGAAAGCATCTGTGAATGTATTTTTATATACAAAAATGAGAAGGATCTTACAGAAGATGAAATTAGTAGATGTACTTAACGGCCAGTTTAAAATTTAATATGAAACATATGAAACTTAGGTCTCTATTTAGTAAGACAAAACTAAAATTTCATGACTCTTACTTTGGACACAAATTAATATGGGCAAATATTTGTAAAAACAATTCTTTTCAGCTATTTTCATTGATGATAAGCAACCTCAATCATACGAAGCAATAACTTGAACCATTACAAATATGTTTAAAAAAATCTTATAATCCATGTGAAAAGTGAAGTTTGACATTGTGACTTTTTGCAATTTATTAATGTACACATAAATAGCTTATTTTTAGATTCCAAATCACAAGATCTTGTCCAGTGTGAATGAGTAAGATTTCATAGGTTTTGTAGTTCAATATTTCCCAGGTTCAAATTCTGTAGTTACAACATCAAGAAATATTTGTTGTTGCAGTGTTTAATATCAACTAATAGGATAATCAGCATTTGGTAAAACATCTGTCCAAAGCAAAAAACCTTGTGAAAAACTTGTGTAAAAAGATTTTCAAAGTAAAAAGTATAGCTTCAAGAAAAGTTTCAGAAATTAAATCTTCATTTCCCTCTAAAACTCGGGTATGCTTCTTCAAAATAAATGATGTTCATCAGTTCATATTGAGATTATAAATAAATGTCTTCATGCAATATATTTGGTGAATGTTAGATATGTTTTATGATGACTAGTGCTTGATATGCTTAATCCAATGTCAGAAATAAGAATTTAAATATTGAGTATCAGGATAACACTAGAAATAAAATCTCTTAGACGTCAAACTGAAAATTCTACAAGTAATTTCCAATACATCAAATACACACATGAGATCATAAAAACATGCTATTAAACTAAAATAACACACATGCCCTTAAAAATCTCAAAATTGAAGGAATATACTTTTCGTCACAACTGCTGCTCGAAATTGCATTAAGTTGCAAAAAGAAAAGAAAAGAAAACTTGGAAAATTTTATGTATCAAATATGGCACTTAAAAAATCTGGCCATCAAAATCAAATATTTGATCGCAAAATACACTTAATGATCGCTTATTTCTAACACTGGTTTAATCATAATCTCAGCAAAATATTGAGTGACACCAAGAAAGAAACACACAAAGAACTACACAATAACTAAGGTAAGTCATAACATTTTATTAAAATTTTGCATAATGCCATAACAAAATAGTTTGTAGGGACAGAAACATTATCATAATAAAATACAACATACTAAATGATAAATGTATCAAGCATCTTTCTTCTTCTCGACATTCGGAGCCCTTTTTATGCGTTTCGAAGGAGCAGCTGGAAAAAGAAAGTTCTTTCAGCATTTTGAATGCTATACAATTACTAAAAATAAAAATCAAGTTAATACCGCGGAAAAAAATTACAAAGCAAATATGTGCACATGTTGCACATCGTAACGGCAACGTACGCGCGAGAATACTTAACCTGAGAGGTAGCAAAAATATGATCACAATCTCTAGACCTAGAAAATGTCTTTCTTCTATTCATTCCATTCAAAATACTGTAATGCTGAATTTGGTAATTGAGCATGTGGGTCTTTTCAATTATATCTGGATATGTAATATGACTGATGCAATGCAGACTATAGATGTCACCATCAAGAGTTGATCTTATTTAACTACATCTTCAATCAGACAAAAGATGAACTTTTCATATGGTTCAGATACATAAACCGAATTTGCAGATGGATACAATCAGCCGTTTTTACTCTGTACTGGAATTAATCCATTTGTAAACGAACAACTTGTGCATAACACATTAATAAGCAAAACTCAATAGCTAATTTCACTGCATAATAATAACAACCGAGTCTGTAGTCTTTTCTTGATGGAGTAATTATTCCAGGAAGTAAGGGAAAAAAATCATGACTTGTAAAAATTGACATTGATAAGTAAGTAAATTGTCAATTTTGTAGATATTCTTTTAACCACTTCATACAGTAGGATGATAAAAAATGCAGTAACTTAGGTTCGTAAGAATTAATATTCCGAGCGGCATGTGCGACTCCGGCTAAATATTATCAGATCTTCTTCTTGAATTCAGGTACAAAACTCCACCCACAGAAGATTAATTATCACCAATAAAGATAGAGTATTTGTTGTCATTTCGGCATCGCATGTAGAATCATTCTACTCGTAAACAGATGGTTTGTCTCCTGTACTGTCTGCTTTTGTGAACCACACGTAAGGTAATTGTCGAAAGCACGAGAAAATGTAATCTTAATATTTTATGATATCATGCGCTCAGGAAAATAGAAAACGGATTATTCGCAAACCAAATAATTGAGCTTAATGATAGAAAAAGGGAAAAATTAAAATTTTAAATGATATAAAAGGCATATTTTTTTACTCTTTAATATTGATGCTTTTACTTTCATCGATGTAGCTTTTCAGTCCATGATTAGATTCTAAGGTTGATTAGTTATAACAAATCACTAATGACTTGAAGTTTAATACAAATGGCATTGGACACTGTACATAAGGGTCTTGGAGTTACAAGAACCTCTTTTTCAGAACAAGAAAAGGAGCTATGCAAAAACATTTTATGTATGAAATGGTCAACTATCTGCTAGGGCCAATAGAGAAACTATGAAAAAGTTATAAGAATTCGATTGTATAAACTCCTAAAAAATGGGATTATGTATACACTATGGTGTGTGTGTCCCTAACCCCTTAAAAATAAAAAAATAAAGTTTTTCTTTTTGTTACTGCCTTCTTATCTTTTTCTTTCTGTATCAAAACAATTGCAAAAACATTTTCATGTAATTTAAACAACGCCACCCATAAGGACTTGCATTTGAAAGTGCACTTGGGTACTCGGTCAAATCGCAAAAAAAAAATTCTTGGAAGTTTTAAATTTCAGTTGACGAAAAATTGCTCCTTTTACCCCACATGTACCACAAAAACATTTATCCAGATTAAAAAAATACTTCGGTGCCCAGCAAGAAGCCTTAAATAAAAAATTTTCTTTAAAAAACTGATGTTTTAAATATATTTTTTCAAAAAGCAAAAATATTTTAATGAAAATATCAAGGAGAAAAAAAATAAACAATAAAATAGGTAATTAATGTCAGGGCCCAATACAGGCTGATTTTGCTACCGTTTTTCGGTACCTTCACAAAAATCTTGTTTTGAAATAGGTACTTTCACAAAAATCAAGTTATAAAATCAGTAGCTTCACAAAAACATCGAAAATTTCACAAAAATTCGCATTTTAAAGTATAAAATTTGTTTCTCTGTTTGAAACAAAATTTACTCATAAAATAAAATTCTAAGCAGGTTTATATGAACCATCACTAAAATAGCAACCTTTTTGTGGTGCTTTAAATAATTTTTAGCTGTTTCTTGCCAAAGTGTATTTATGCAATATTAACGCTATTTTATAACGTGTTTAGGGGAACCGTTTTTCTCATAATTTCCAATATTGTACACAGCACATAGCCCATTAAGCTGAAATTACAATGGTATTTTTGGTACTTCTTAGGTTTTTAGCCCCCCCCCCCCTCCTTCTCCAAAAAAATGAAACCTGTAAAAAATAATACTAGATGACATTTACATTTTTCGAACTAAAATTTCACTTGTTTTACTTTTTTTTTTACAAAAATTAGAATATCTCTAAATGTTCACAAAAATAATGCTGATAAAAAATCTTTCACAAAAATAGAATGATGCAATACTTTCACAAAAATAGGTAGCGAGAAAAAAATCCTGGATTGGCCCTTGAATGTCTGGTAGAAGCTCTTGCTGTCACCCAAGATTTGTCTCACACATAGTACTCAAAAATATGGATTTTTTCCAGGTCAAGTTTAATTTTATATTTTACGTAGACAATTTTATCATTATTCATTTGCAATTGTTGATTTGAAAATTTGTTCGCTAATATATTTTTGAACTTGAAAATTTCTAGAAATTTATCTTTGATCTTAAAAAAAAAAAATATTTGGCAAAAATAAATTTCTTGAAAAAAATATAAATTTTAGGTCTCCTGCAGAATACTCAAACATTTTTTTACTTGTAGAAATGCTTTCGGGATGCATCTGAGGGTGATAAGAGGAATACTTAATCAATTTGAAGTTTCGAATTTTCAACAAAAAAAAAGTAAATAAAACTTTATTATGCATAGTTCACAAGTGCTAGTTGCCACTTTCAGATTCAAGTCGGCACAGATTGCTCTTATTCAAACCAGGGTTATTTAGTGGAGTTGGACCGATTTTGGGGTAAAGCAGCTGGAGTCGCATTTTGTCTGCAACTCTGCCAAGGCTACAGACTAAGTCAGAGTCCCCAACCCCCGACTCCACACTCCCCAAGTTCAAAGTGAATGAAACAGTTTAAAATTGATTTGACACCAAAGGAAAAAAATAATAGGGTATGCAAAAAAAAACCAGGAAATTATGAAAAAACTCGAGAGAAAAAGGAAAGGAGCTAAATTGCAGATTAACTAAATTGGACAGTCTTCAAAATGAAGAAAGCTTTTCATAGATCAAGATCTGAAACAGAGGAGTATTTCTGCATAATTTACTGTATTAAAGTTAAAAGTACGAATTTTCAGATGAATGCTGAGGATTTTCTTGAAGTTTGTTTTGAGAATTTGTTATTATGAACTTTATACAACATGACCCCGTTTAATTGATTAGTACTTGATTTTTCAAACGGTTATTCCTAGATGCATACTTTCAATAGCAAAAACGGTCAAAATAAGATGCAGAGTAAAGATATGAAAAGTTTGAAGCAATGAAAAAAATTGCAGTGAACTAGTCTGAGCACGAACATTGAATATGGATTAAAATGTTCACTCCATGCTTGTAAAACCACCCGCTAATTTAAAACAAGTACTTAAGAAAGTCTTAAGACCTAGTGCACACAAATTAGATAATGACATTTCATGTATGAAAACATGATTTTTGGTCAACTTTATGACCAACTAACTGCTCATTTAATAAAGTAAACTAAAACGCTTCATTTAAACTCCGTAACTCTTCTGGCTGTTAGCAGTTCAGACACAACATGAGATCTCACCTCGACTTAAGAATTTTGCACCTGTTTCGTTAGTGCCATAAAGTTCATTAAGAGGGGTAGAGGGCTGGCGGGGAGGGGGGAGATTTTGAAAATTGAATTACTTGACGTGAAACAGTATTATGACAGAAACATATTTGGAGGGTTAAAGCATTGATTTCTTACTAATGAGATAATTTGAACACTTAATTGGTATGATTAATCCAGTACTGAACTCCTTATTACAACTAGGCAGGCTAAAATAATTTAAATTATTTGTTTAAAAAAATCAAAACCTTTTTACGATTAAAGCTCTTTTATGCATTCAAGAATATTTAAATCTGATAAAATAATTTTGAAACTATTTAAAAAATAATGTTTTCAATAAAAAAAAGGCTTTCAGAAATAGTTAAATTCAAAAAAAAAAAAAAAAAAAAGCAACAAAATTAAAGGCTATTCAAAAAAGATCAGCACATAAAAGAAAACAAAAAATAAATACAAAAATAATCCACACAGAGAGCCAATGAGAAAAACAATAATATCAAATGAAAATGAACACTTATATCAGAACTTTATTACTTTTTACATCAAAAATAGCTTCAGAGTATCACAAATTAATCTGTGATAGTTTCACAGATACAATGAGTTCCTGAAAATTTGGGAGTTCACAATAATGAATAAATTATCTATTACTGTCATACTACAGTACTAACTGTAGTTTACATTTCAGAAATCTATGTTTTTGCTCATTGAGTGAAAAATTGCATCTCATACCTGCCAATATTAAAAAATAAAAATGAGCGTCACTTTGGCCTAAAATTAGGTAGACTTTTCCTTTCTTGTACTAGAGGGCTAATACCTTCTGCTCTCTATCATTCACCAATCCCCGGAAGCTGCTGAAAGTGTGATCAACTGGCCACCATTGTTCACTACACGCTAACTACATCATCCTTATATATTATTTCTGTAGCCTGTTTTTGGTTTCTACGCGAGATTTTCCCCAATTCTTGATCGATTTCTTTGATTTACACCTTATTTTAAAGATAATCGTGCAGGCTACTGACGAAAAATAGACCCCCAGTTTAAAAATTGTTTTTTCGGGCAAAAAAAACCTCTTTTAAAGAACCAGAATGAGGTTTTCGGTTAAATTTATAACTTTAACTTGTACTGTTACCGACAGGGCTGAATAGTTTGATCGGCAGAACGTTCGACTGGTAACCAGGAGAATGCGTATTTGGGCCCACGTCCGGACAAGCTGCATCAAAAAATTAGAAAAATATCGCGCATTACATGAACAATGAATAACAAATATGAGGGAATACATGAGGTAGAAACGCTCCTAGCTGTTATGAAAACTTGATGCAACACGGAGCTAAATTGATACTCAATTGTAAGTGGTTTATTTTTTAAAGCTTTGGCTCCGAGAAGAAAATTAAAGCATAATGTAAGCGAAAATATAAGTATGAGGTTTAAGATTTCAGACTACATTGGAATTGTTTTTTGTTCAGTAAAATATAATAAATCGTATGTTGAAATATCGATTCTTCTAATGAGTTTTTGACTCTTTGAACAAATAAAAAAAAATACTACCTCAATTTAAAGGATAATATATATATATATTTCTTCTTTTTGCAAAACAACAAATAGCATATCACTTTTTTACAACATTTGAAAAGCTATGCTTAAAAAAGAACTTAGTTCAAATTATTTTGTATTTTAACCATGCTGTTAAATGATGAACACGTGCTGCCATCTAAGTTATAACGGTTCAAACAGCCTGCGATAAAAAATTTTAAAAATTTTCAAAAATAAAAACACTTCTCGGCAAGAAAAAAAATTTCAAATTACCTGTGGGTTTTTTTTTTTCGGTAGAGCGTTCGGCTATAAACTGTCTGATCTTCGGGCCAGTTCGGACTGACCGACATAATAGCAAATTTACAGTAATATTACGCATTACATGTACTCATAACATACAACAGATAACACGCGTAATAAAATAAATGCAGTGGGAATGCTATTTGGTGTTTCGACTCCTTTATGCAGGCTACAGTTATCATTCAAATAAGTTGACTGCTAATCGAAAGGTGTTCTTCCCTTTTTTTATTAAGCTTTGACTCCGTCCAGACCACTGAGCATAATGTAAGCATAAAAAAAATATTAAATATACCTCAAGGGAATCCTTTTTGTCCAGAAAAAACATTTTCATTGTATGCTGAAATGTAGATTTTTCTAATAGCAGTGTTCGAACTTTTGTACAAATGAAAAAATACTACGCCAAATTAAAACTACAAGTTTCAACAGTAAATCTTTAATCATTTATTCGAATACGATATAAAACATTAAAATTATTATCAACTTCATTAGCAAGAAATCATTTTCTACTCCTCTGCTTTTGGCTGAAAAAAAAAACATTTTGTCTAGGTTCCAAAAATTACACTTAAACGGAATCAGTTCAACTGGTTTTGGTTTTTAATTTTAAGTGTTCCGTTAAAAGAAAAACAGGTGCGGGTTTTTAAGCCGTACAGGCTAAAGAAGCCTGCTATGGGAAATTGTTGAATATTCAAAAATAAAAACACTTATTTTTTCAACCGAATTTATTACTTCTCTAGAATGTTTGTTTCAATCGCTACGTGGGATTTTCCCTCATTCCTTAATAAAACTCCATGTTTTACGAATAATTTTAAATCGTATCATGCTGGCTAATGACAAAACATAGACGCATGATCTTACATTTTTTCGGCGAAAAACTTTTTTACTGTGTTTTATTATGCATTCCTTCAATGAATAGCATTTGAAAAGGAAGGCACAGTTGCTAGGTTTGTTGGAGCGTCGTACTGTTAATCAGAATGGCGCCAGTTCGAATCCGTGCCACTAAATATCTCTTTAATGTTTCTTTTTTCCGTCAGATGCTCACATGGGCAGGACTGTATTTGTCACAACCTATTTTTTCACATACAAAATTACTGATTTTTCATGTGTCACTCAGCCACACTTTTAATGATATTTATATTTGCATTGAAAATACGTACAACCAAAAGGGGATCGATGATCAAATTATTACAACATTGTATTTAACGAGGTTTTGTTACTGATGTCTTCAAATTACATGCCTTCTCTTGTGCGCTTACTTTTTTCGGTTTTTCTTCATAATATTCTTTTTTTGAAATTTTTAAAGAGCGAAATGCTTTATGAAACGATTCGAAGTACAGTGCGGAGTTCCGCACGGGTCGACTAGTTATATTCTAGCAAGAGTGGGTCAATTATAATATGCTTATAATGACAATACAATGACAATTATATATATATATATATATATTTAAATATACAATGACAATTCTGGGTACTAAATTCCCTTTAAGCTGATCTTGCCAAAATGAAGTGATAAATCAGCCAAAATGTGACGACTGTGCTAAAATCTCAAGTAACAACATATTCCTCATCATTGAACACCTACTTTAAATTCAAATGATTTTGTAGAATGAATGCAAAAATTTTAATAGCAGGGCTAAATTTAAGTCAGAATGATATCAACTATCCCATCGTCCAAACAAAATTGGTGGCTATAACACAAACGTGCAAGATATTGCATGTTAAGAAATAAGTTTATAGCCTTGAGTTAGGGCTAAGGTAGAACTACATGCAATATCTCATTGGCACTTTCAGCTTCAATGAGATGGCATCTGCCTTCGGCTTGGCTCGTCTATTTCAGACTGATGAGTTCATAACGAGGAGAAAACTGCAGCCTCTGGATGTCATAACCAAACTGTTGGTATAGTGCATGTTTTTTAGAGATAGTTTTAATTATCGGAACAACTTTCACGTTTTACGCCGAGTTAAAAAAGAATCAAGAAACTAATAAAATAATAAATAATTGGGCATACAAAATAAAGTACTATTTTGTTTGAGATTTTATTCTTTGAATATTAGTTTCTCCTCCTATTTAAATAATGTAGCAGCTTTCCACTCTTTCGACTGCTTCATCATCAAATAACTCCTTTCAACGGAAAAATTTTACCTTTAGCAAAACAAAATTGCTTAACTTTAGAATCGATAGTCTTGAGAATTGCAAATCAGTAAAAACATTAATTCTGGAAATTATACTGGAAGAAGTGATTCAGTTCGGACATTCTAATGAACACTAAAATAACATTGCCCATTTATGGAAACAACAAACTAGACTTCATTCATCAGTCGCTATAATTAGATGTCATTCAAGATTTATGGCATTTTTGTAGAAAGTATTCAAGTTGGCAGGTATGATAAATGTTTTTTTTTTCTTTCAATAAATAAAATTTTAAATTGAAAGAAGCAGCAATCAGGGCATAAACAAAAAGGTCAATGAATTCACATCAATATTAACAAACAATCGGGAAAAATAACATCTTTTTGACAATAATTCATGCATTTACATAGTAATTACACACAATATTGCTAAAATTACTAGTTAGGATGCATACTGCTTTGAGCTTTCAGTTTCAGCCCAGAACAATCGCCAAATATTCTGAAATTTGAACTCCCAACTTTCTTAAAAAACAATTGCTGTTATTACAATTTTTACAATTAAAGAACCTAGGTCAGAGTTTCTCTCAAACTGTGAACCTCTTATCAATAACGTTTGTTTAACAATTCAACGACAGATTCATTCCTAACATTAATGAATTTTTCTTTTTTTGACAGACTAGTCAAAAGTCTTAAATAAATGAAGATTTAGATTTGAAACTAAAATGATTGTAGTTGACATAAAATAAAGTAAAATATTATCAAAATGAATGTTCATAGAACACATTTCCACTTTTTTTTCCTCTGAAAATATAAAAATTTAATTGTTTTTGGCACATACTTTAAAAACACTTTAAGGTGAGAAAAAATTATAATCTAAGTTTATTGGTATGAATTTCAAAACAAAGAATACTGCAGTGAGAGTGTAAAAAGGCAGTAACTGGATTTTTTTTTTTTTTTTTGCCATTTATTGAACTTAAGCTTTTTTTGTACAAACTTGCTTATTGGGTTTCTGATGAGGGGGGGGGGGGAACCCCCATATTCTAACATTTCCCTATTGCTGGCATGGAATCCAAAATGCGTTTCTTCAAATATCTCAAAAATTCATTCCTGCAAATACTGCCCTTTGACTTTCCAGACAGCATAAGTTTCATATGCATTTTTTGTGTCATTTCAGTTGTAAATCAAGCGAAAAATAAGATATCCTTACAAACAGCATGTTGAAAATGAAGCCGATCACTACAGACTTTATTTCTAAACAAAGGGTTGCAATTTTTAAAAGTATGAGAACCCCTGGCCTAGGTAAATTAACTTTTTACATTAATGACAAATATAGACAGTTTATACACTTTATAATTTCTAAGAAGTTTCATCAAACTTCTTCACAAAATATTTCTGATTTAATGTTAACACATCAACAAGTTGAACACACAAATTGTTAACACTTAAACCACATATGCTTTTTTTCTATTCTTTACAAATCATGAAAAAGAGTTCGTTCATTACTTAAGCTTCTACACAATAGGGGCTTTACTTAAATATCAATTCATTGTGGCTAATCATCAAAGCAAAATAATTTAGGTAGTGCAGTCAACCATTTCTTCTTTTGCAAGCAAAGTAAAATTGATTCCGAAAACAAGTTTCCAGCTATGTAATATATTTTCTTCTTTTAGCCATTTACTAGAGAAATTTTTTCTATTAGTCTGAATTTTCTTCCAATCGTTTTCCTAAACAGACTTGTACATTTCATTCATTAGCTTCACTCACTTTAACTAAAATTTTGCAACTACTCAAAACTAGTTGGAAGAGAAAAACATCAAAAATCTTTACCCAGAAGAACAGATAAAGGTCACACACTTTTAGAACTTTTTGTGAAATGCTTTGGGAAGCACCCTCACATATATAATAGCCAATGATCAAGTAAAACGCGAATTGCAACAATGAAACTCACGCCACGGCAAGATAATTTGATAATATTTTTTGGTAATATTTGACACGCAGAGAAATGCTTTATTTTGACAGGGCTGAACGGGATCCAGTATCTTAACTGTTTTACTCTTAAGACTCATTTTAGGAGAACGAAGAAACTTAAAAATTGTCAACAATGAACACCATCTACTGGATTTTATGGTTAATCTGCTGGAGTTAGGGTTAAAATTTCAACTATCAAAATATCACAAAACAGGCAATTGATTTGTTCAAATATAGAAGCAATTTTCACCCATCATACCTTGATGGGAGACTTTTTAGTTCAATATGATGCTCTATTCTATACATGCCATAGTTTGTTAACAAACATGCGAGATCTAAGAGAAATATTGACATTTAAGGCTTTTTTCTTTTTTTTGTAATTTAATCAGAAGATACTTCAGTTGTATTTGCTTAAATAACATCAATTTTCCAATTGTCCAGTCCCAGTGTCCAGTCCTAGACACTTCGAATCCTTTTTAATTCTTGCAAGTACTGTCTTCAAATTAATTTAAAAGCAACAATGCATCTGTCAATGTATGAAAGATAATCAATAAGCAACATTTCTCTTTTCTATGATAGTATATTCTTGCAAATTAACTTTCACTTAATCAAATTTCTTCTTTTCTCTCATACTCAACAGTTGACTCAACATGCATTAGTGATAAATAGCAAGTTGAGCAAAGAAATTTCCAGAGTTAAAAAAGTTCATCATTATCATACATTGAAGAGTTCAGTATCATCATAAAATAGATTGGATAATAAGTTTCGACTTTAGAAGGATAAAAAGTTATCTTTCGTTGGATGACAACTTGAAGCAATGTTTTGCCCGATATACCCATTTAAGTGGAAATTTCCAAGCCAAAGATTTCTTAAGAGAGACAAGGCAAAACACATGTTTAACAGACAGTTAACATCAAGTCTCTAAATTGATACACACAACAAGAATTATCTTAATTATGCTGCACAATCCTTCCCTCTATCATTAATGACGATCCAAAATAAATTATGTAAGATGCGTACAATGTTATAATAAAAGGTACTTATGTAAAAAGCATCTATACTTTGTTTTTGGAAAAGATAGACCAAAAGAAAGCAAACAAGTTTGGTTGCCAAAAGGTTTGCCACTACGCCACTTTTGGCAATTTTTTCTGGAATAAAAAAAATAAATAATAAGTAAACCAATATACTGTCTGCTTGGGACTAATTTGTTCCTATTCAACACAAACATGGGGCCAATGTTGCCAAATGGTGTATTTCTTTTAGTCTACCTTTCCCATAAACCCAGCATATGTGGTAAAGTAGAAATTATATCCTTATCATACGTTGTTTCTTTACCCATGTTTAATAAAGCACAAAAAATAATTTTAATGGTGATATGCTTCTGGAGCCCAACATTTCTTTTTTATGCTTCTGCTATTGAAAATTTTCCCTTACTTATTTTTTACTGCATTCAATATTGTCCATTCCGGGAATCTTTTTTAAAAGTTAACAAGGGATCATGCTGTTACACATTTTGCAGTGTGTGTTAATTTAAATTGAATATTTATAAAAAGAGCGGGAAGAATGAAACACAGATTAAGCATTAAACTGAGTTACTTGTGTAGAGAATCTACTACAGAGTATACTTTTTGTTTTAATATTGCTTTTGTTCAGAAAATGATAAATATGCATCACTGTTGTCAAGTAATTAAAAATTTAGAGGACATATGTTCAAAATTACGCATCATTTTTCAAAATAATGGCTATTTGGCACACATATAATGCATTTATACCACGTAGATACATTAAAAAGATATTTTATAATTGTAGTTATAAAGAGTATTTCTGCTCTATTAATAACAAGCATTTAAAAAAAATCATTAATATTTCATTTGTAATAGAGAATTAAAACCGAGATGTCATGATCACGCCTCAAATAAGCTTGCCAATCGTCTTGGGACAATTTTTAACAAACCTAACATAAATAACATGAAATACACTGCCAACTCGGTCATTCCAGCCGAGGACTGCAGTTTGTGCTTATTAGCACTCATCAGTCCGGCATAGGAAGTGACTGAGCTCGAGGTAACCTCTTAAGGAAGCCAAAAAAGACAAACTGGTAGCTAATATAGAATTAGCCATGACCATTCCTATGCCGGGCTGAATAGCGCTAATAAGCACAAAACTGCAGTCCTCGGATGGAATGACTGAACTGGCGGTGTATTTCATGCATTTCTGCCTTAGCCCTTGCTGTAGGGCAGTAACTTACTGAAACACACATGAATAAGTTTGTAAAAAAAATTACTAAACAGAAATCTACATAAAAAGTTTAAAATGTCAAAACTGAAGAAGAATTTGTTCATTCATTTACGTTAATTACAGGTTATAAAACAGATAAGTTAGGAAAGAAAAAAATTATTACAATGAAAAATTTTCGTCGGATAACTCAGCATTTTAGTTTGGAAAGCCGATTGATTTTGGTTGCAAAATGCGAACGACTGCTTTCTAAAAGATATATTGTTGTATTTATAGAATAAATAATTTGTTAATAACTAGGAACAGCTAAGATTGTTTTCATTGCAATATGTGCCACAGCATCCCCAATTACTATTATAACTTTGCTTCAATCATTTTATACATTTCTATGCATCACCTTCAAGCTGATATTCATACATTATTTGCAAATAAATTTTTTATAAATGTACAATTCTTTGGATAAATATCAAATGCAGTAAAAGCCCACTAGTTAGAAAAATGAAGCTAGCATTGTGATATAGACACATGAAGTAAGATTAAAAATTTGCATGAATTTTGAAAACATTTTTGAAATTATGAATAAGAAAATAAGAAATGTTCAGGAAAGATGAAAACGTTTTCTTGGAGCAGAACTTTACAAAAAGTGTTCTAAGTCTCTTAAGTTGCGAGTTTGAATAGCTGTTACACTTTAATGAATCGCATTTTGTGTGTTTGACAACAAAGGGAAAGTAAAATTTTTACATTTAACTGAAAGGTTAAAGGAATAGCTAAAACGGTTACAATTGAAGAGCACCCCCCCAAAAAAAAAATGTAAGTACAAGTACAAAACTTATTCCTTTTCAGAAGAAAAACTTTAAAAAACAGTGCTTCAATTACATGAACAAAATTAAATATAAATTTAAGCTCAGCAACAACTTGTTGACTTTGACTGTGAAGAGAGTGATCTTTTCCGACCACAGCTTGTATACTCTAACATTCATAGTTACTCTCATACCCGTTTCCAACATAAAATAATATATCCTTGAAAGTTATCATAAGGATCCATTATTCATTATAAAATGAGTTTTGTCCTATAAAAAAATTTTTTATACATCGGTATCATAAGGCCGCCTTCACGAGGTAAGTTAGTTGAATCAACTATCAAATGGGCGGTTGTTAGGGAATGTCTCCCGGTTGAAAAGTGAAGGATTACCTCAGCATTCTTCATAGGATAGTTAACTGTGTTCATCAAACTAGACTCAGTGCCACTACCACTCCAGTCCCGATGAGTGCAATTCACTTTTTAGTTGATTACACATATCAGGACATTGCCAAGTGTTTGTTCTACATACGAGTAAACTAGTCAAGAGTCAACATGATTTGATTTTGACAGCATTGTGGTGCAGTTGCTCGATCGATTTGGCTTATTTGAAGAAAAGTTGATTCAACTAAGTTGCCTTGTGTGAAGACAACAAAAAACGCCAGTCAACTAGTAAACAGACAACTTTTCCGAAAATTGATTCCACTTACTCCCTCGTGTGTAGGAGGCCTAAGAATGAAAAATCTGAAAGACTTTTATTTCACCCACAGTTAGATCCAATCAGTTAACAATTTTAATTTAATAAATTAAAAGCATCTACTTACCTCTATATTGCCCTACATCATTTTGAAAATCCGACTCAAAATCATAATGAGGATTATAATCTTCACCCATTACAGCAGCAGCAGGTCTATGAGTATAATCTATTGTCTTTCCTCCTCTTCCAGGAGGACCATCTCCAAAGAAACGATCTTCTGGAAATCGTCCACGTCCTGGGAATCCTGGATCGAAATTTGGACGCATACCTCTTCCACGAGGCATTCTTGGAGGTCCATCTCCAGGAAAGCCAAATCTAAAAGAAACGATGAAATACATGAAAAATATTTTTTTTTAAGTTAAAATTTCAAATATATACTATCATAGCATCATTGTTATACTCTAATTTATAAAACTTGCAAACGTACTAAGCAGTGGGTGGATTCAGGTTTTTATTTTTAGGTCCGCATTTTCTGTAAAAAAGAAATTGTGCACTTTTTGAGCTATAACCAGGGGATCAGTATATATCTAGGGTTCGCTATACTGGAGTTTGACTGTAGCATCTTTGCCTTCATGATGTCCTATATTAGCACCCTACTCATATATAGCTTTACATTGCTGCACTTATTGTGATGTAGGACATGAGAAGCACAGTGAGTTTTTTCAGAAAATTTTTAATAAATTATTTGGGTTTTCAGAGTTTTACCAATGTGTGAAAACACAAAAGGTGGCAGGAATAACAATGGTTGATAGATAGCACAAATTCAAAATAAAATCTTCAAAAACAAAGTTGTAATGCTATTGTTAGTTTGTGTTTTAATTGTTTTAGTTTTCTAATTTTTAACATACCTGTCAGCAGGTGGGAAATCTGGTCCAAATCCCTCTTCGCCCATGCCAGGTTGAAATGGGGGAGGTCCAAATCTGTCAAACTCTCCTCGGGGCATTCTTCGACCTCTCCCTGGGAAGCGCCCACGTCCAGGTCCATATCTATCATCAAAAGGAGGAAACTCGTCTCTGAAAGGTGGTGGACCAAACATATTGCCATCAGGAGGATACTGATCAAAATCTGGACCACCAAAACGGTCATCCATTGGTCCTTGAGGAAAGTCTTCTGGTCCAGGAAGAAACCTTTCAGCATCAGGACCATGAGGAAATCTATCAGGGCCACCTTGAAATCTCCCGGGACCAGGTGGAAATCCTTCATCCTCACAAGGAAATCTTTCATTTTCTGGTCCAAATCTAGAGCCTTTAGTCGGGAACCTATCATTCTCTGGAGGAAATCTCTCATCACATTGAGGAAACTCTTCATTTTCAGACTGAAATCTATCTTTACCAGGGGGGAACCTTTCATTATAAGGATGACCAGCAAATGGTTCACTAAACTCATCGGGAGGATAAGCTTGTAATCCTTTCTGTGATGAGAATCTATCCTCTGGTTTAAAGTTTTGTCTTTGTGCAGATTTATCATCACCAGGAAATGGTCTTGGGGGTCCTTGATCAGGAGCAAAGTCTCCAATATCGTCTGGTGGATATTCATATGGTGGTGGGCCTTCATCGAAAGGTGGCTGCTCCCCTTCAAAAGGTGGTTGTCCACCATCAAAAGGTGGTTGTTCGCCTTCAAAAGGAGGTTGTCTACCTTCAAAACCGGGTGGTCTTTTATCAAATGGGGGTCGCGCACCATCAAATGGTGGTTGTCTCTCATTAAAAGGTGGTTGCCTATCATCAAATGACTGCCTGTTCCCAAAGGGAGGTCTCATATCAAATGGGGGTTGCCTTCCTCCAAATGGCGGTTGCCCATCATCAAATGGAGACTGTCCATCATCAAAAGGTGGCATCTGTCCTTCAAATGGAGGTGGAGCCCCATCGAGTCTGCCATCATGAGCACTAAAGGAATTAAGATTCCAGTTTTATCACAGAAACTAAGACAATTATTTTTCATTAAGATTATGATTAGATATAAAATTACCTAGCAGGAAACTTTAATGGAGGAGTAGGTAAAAGAGATTGACTTCTACCACCACTTGACTGCTGCTCCATTTCAGGGCCATCAGACTGGAAAAAAAAAGAAAAAGCATTTTACTTAACTAATCATCACATTATGGAAAAATTTAATTCCAAAAACAATGATTTAAAAATTTATACATATAAAAAATGCTGTGTGTGGGCACGTTTAATTTCTTTAAATCCAGTTTATGTTCCGATCTTCGCCAAATTTGGCACAGAGGTCCTTTGATGCTCAGAAATCCACATGGAGTTCTTACCTCCTTGTGAAATGCTTTATGCCTATTAACGACTGAATTTTTTAAAAATTTTTAAAAATCCAAAGAGGTCTAAATTTAAATTTTGAGTCATAAAAGTGCTCTTTTCTACATGTTGAAAAAAAATTTTACACCTTTTTTTCCCTTTCAATTAAGACTGATTGTTGAACATGTGTGACTTGAGATTTTTATAAGCAGACAGTGCAACCAAATTAGGTATAAATAGAAATTAAGATTCAACTCAATTGGTCTTAGAACTACCACACGTAAGATACACACCCATCTGCTTTGTCCACCCCTTCCTCTTGCACGGCCTCGTCCTCTCATGCCTCTTGCTCCTCGTCCACCTCGCCCACCACGGCCAAATTTCATTTCTGACTGGAAATCCTAGTGGAGGAAAAAGAAAACAAAATGAGCAAAACAATGACTTCATGTTGACTTTATAGTTGTTGTATAAAAAGTCAATGACTTTATAGTTGTTGTATAAAAGATACTATAACTGTTACATCATGTTTAATTTTCCACAATGCAATTCTCAAGCAATAAAGATGTATTTTAATAAAGATCAAATAATTTGCTTCAGAAAATAATTTTTCTTTGTTTTTTAACAATGCATATTAATTTGTAAAAAAATTCTGCTCCTGTTTTTCTCAACAGTACTACATTTTACAACAGGTCTAGCGACTGTCTAGAGATCAGAGACCAATGTTTATTTTCAATGCTTTAAGTAGAGTTATAAATAAAGCTAAGGACCTTGGTTATTTAACTCACTTGAAACACCTATGAAACCTATATCCCCCCCCCCCCACCCCATCTAGTATTTTTATAGCTTGCTTTTGCACACACAAGTCAAACTCTTCTTTTTCTTTTTCAAGCGTTGAAGAATGGTGCTGATCCTTAACACTTCTGTATGACACTTTTGAAGCAATCCCTCTCTCTTTAAAAATTCTGTGACTTAATTCTACTAATCCTGCAATCCTCTTTTTATTTCATCAGTCTTTTTTTTTTTAGATTTTAGATTAAGTTTCTGCCGACTATTTACTCATCATACATGTGTTAAAAATTTCAAAAAAATTTGCTTACCTCCATTTCTGGTGGAAACATATTAGGATTTTCATATCCTTCAAAATTTTGGTATTCTTCAGGATTATTTTCATTTGTTCTTTGATTATAATTGTATCCATCCCTGTTCTGGTCAAAATTTTGAGCACCTTTCATATTCTAAAACAGAGAAAAAAAATAAAGTACTACAGAAATTCAAATGTAACTGAGAATTTTATATAATTTTACCAGCAAAATTTGAAATTGCATTCTATAAAATGCCCAGGCATTGTATATTATACCTAAACAAGCTGGCAATATATGAAATGATTAATATTTCACACATAACCTAAACATTCTATATAATGACAAATGAGAAACTGGCAAAGTATGAAATACATCTCAGATTAGTTTTGAATATCACATGACAAAGGCAACAAACTATGGGAAAAGGTGAAACTAAATAGATTATGCAACAAAAAAAGCCAGTTTCAAAACACATGGACAAAATTGTAATGACAGTGGATTAAACCAATATGATGAAGAAATGTTTACTAAAGAGATTTGTTTCTTATTCTTGTTTGAATGTTTTAAAAAAACGAGTGATACACTTGCACGCAAAAAAGCGTCAAAAAAAATCATATCTTTTGTATCTATACAACATTATTTATATCATAACTTTATCAGGAACCTTTTTAAAACTTTGCCTAAAAAGCATTTGTCATTCTATTGAATGCCTAAGTATTATATACAATGCCCCAGCATTACTCAATGTTTAGGCACGCAAAAGCTGAATACTAAAAAATTTGTGACGTATGTTGCAGAACAGCTGCATCGACTGCAGAACAATTTATACCAAAGTAATTTGCTTTTATATTTTGTGGTTTAAATTTACATTGACTTTTAAAAACAAACTAATTTTCATGTGATACTTTTGCTAACAATTAAAATAAATAATTACAGCTGCAGTAATACATACTCTGCACGTTGAAAAGTAAGTTTGATTTTTACTATCTAAACCTCCCCCCCCCTAGCGTTTTATTAATAGTACCCCTGTTAAAAATTCAGTATCTTTTATCATTTGCCAGAGATGTTGAACTTATTTTGTTTAAGTTAATTCGTAACTTTGCACATTGAAAAGCAAGTTTAAATTTTATTATCTAGCTTTTATTTTTCCTAGCATTTTATCACTAATAACCCTGTTAAAAATTCAGTGTCTTTTTATACCTGCCAGAGATTTTGAACTTATTTCATTTAAGACATTTAGTAAATATCATCAGCAAATAAAAAATCAATTGTTCTTTCTTTTCTTAAAAGACATAAAACGTAAAAACTTACTGGGTTGGATTAAAAATAGAAAAAATTAAAAAATAAATATAGAAACATACTTTCTCAAAAACTTCACACATTTAAATTCTTTGTGCAGCTTCTGATAATTCTATCTTTCTGCACTTATTTTCCCATTTTCAATTTTCAAATTTGTATATTTAAAAAAAATCTTTTAAATTTAAAAACTACTATTCAACATTTCAATTTAGCTGCAGCGTGTTCACAAAAGTTACCACTATCAGCTAACTTTATAAATACACACTTTTTTACACTATAAATTGCGATGAACTACTTTTGCAGAGCAAGAAAATATACATGAACAGAAAAAAAGTAGCTACTATTTTTTCCAGATAGCTCGAATTTCTAAAGGATAAAAACGATGGGCCCCCATATGCAAAACTGTAAGAGGGGGAGGGGGCTCAGAAATTTTAAAAATAGTTTAGCAGGAGGTTTTCCCCCTGGAGGCAGATTTCAGGACAGATTAGAGTCATTAAAATTTGACATTTTTAATTATTTATTCATTAATGGCTGGAGAAATATTTTTATATTTTTGCAAAGAAAAAAGGACTAAAAGCAAGGAAGTTCTAATTTCCAAAGAGGGGCTAGAGCCCCCCCCTTGCCCCCCTATATGGGCGCTCTTGAAAAACATGTATGTAATTAAAATTGCAACTTCCGAGTCTCATTTATACTAGAGTTATTCAAGTGTATTTAAGCATACATAAATAGTTCACATACCATATTGGGGTCATTGAAATTCATTGTCATAGAAGCATTCTGATCGGCCGATAATGATTGATTTGCTAGAGAAGGAGCACCAAAATTTGATGGAGGAATATTTTGCCCAGTAAAGGGTGGAGGTGGCATAGCAGTTTGGGCACCAGGAACAGCTCCAGGATACATATATGGCTGCATGTACATAAACTGGTTGGGTGGGTAAAACATATTTGGAGCTGCAGCTGCTGTGGGATCTGCTACTGTAGTTACATTTGTCTGACTATTTAAATCAACACCTGAAATATAAGTATGAACCAATGTGAAATATAAAATAGTAATAATGATTTTAAAAAATATTAAAAAGCAACAGTAAATGAACTCCACTTAGAATTAAATATGTACTAGTTGAAATTTTAACTCCAATAGTTTGCTTTAAAGCCAAATGATTTCATGGGGTTTTAACTTTTAAGTTGACAAATAAAAAAGTGCTACTTCTTTCAGAGAGCTTGATATATGATAGTAATATTTTAAAAAAGCAGTAAAAACCAAAAACAGCACTTCAAAAAAAAAATAATAATAATAAGAGTGGATTTGATGCTTAGAGATAACAAAAACTATATATATACATGATTAATTTGCAGAAATATCATACAAGTGTAATTTGTAGATTTTATTTCATTCCTAGAAAAGAAGGGCATAGTTAAATTTTTCAGGGGTGTTAGTTGATGCTAATGAAATTTCTGGAAATTTGGTGCAAAACATTAGAATAGTGATGTTTCAAAACTTGCAATATCCATTTTAAGAAATTAGGATAAGAGGAGTTTTGTTTTGGGGTCTGAATATTATATAAACATTATTGGATATCAGTGGTCAATATATATTTTCTAATAGGGGAATGCAGGGCAAAGTGAAATAGTTTTGACGATTGAGCTTTTTCAAAAAGAACAAATTGGAAATTTCTTTTGAAAATTACAGTACATAAAGAAGGAACATTCTGTTTTATAATAAAACTTGCATTGAAACATTTATTTTTGGCAGTAAAATTGTGCCTTACAAAAAAAAGTGGATATCTTTTTTCATGGGACAAAGTGAAAAATGAAATATATATATTAGAGTTTCCAATCCCGCTCCAAATTCAGTCCCCAGGGATTTCGGCATTGTAAAGTGCCAATCCCGCGGGATTGACTTTATTTTTCAAAAAATTAAGGTTTTAGGACAAAGAGAAAAAGTTGTGCCTTTTAGGATGGACTGTTTTTATTACTTGAATTAGTAGTCTTCTTGAATTCCGTATAGCAATTGTCAAGTACTCCAAAGCCAGATCCTAATTAGCAACCATCGTTTGGTAAGCAAAAGTGTGCCGCTCGTATGGAATGGTAAAAGATTTTTACTCTAAAAGTAATGCACTTGATGAAAACACCTGATGTGGCTCTACTGCAATTGGTTTTACTAAAATTAAATAATTGTGGACAGTTAGAAAAAGATCCGCATTAACTTCACCACCTTCTGAAATAGATTTCTCTTTTTATGCTGGGTTTTTGCCCAAGAACTGCAAATTTCGGTCAAAAACGATATCTGTTGGATATGTGTTTTGCTGTATCCGATTTAACTTGCATTGATAATACCTTTGTTGCTTCAATAACGTTGATCACTGTATAAGTAAATTTGATTCATTACAGTAAGGGGTGAATACTGCTTGATTTCACCAAGTCACAGTCTCTGTAAAAGTTTGTTTGGATAACTTCTGGATACATTTTAGTGATGGTTTTTAAAAATACTTTTTACGCATTTTCTCAATTGCTGAACGTATGAAAATTGAAACTTCCCATGAGAATACCCAGTCATTCTCAGAAAAATATACTCAATTTTTATTGTGTTCTGAAATAGTAAATCCATTGTTGGTCATTTGAGACAAAGTTTTACTTGCTCTTCTTGTAGATATATGAGGAGGAAGATTCAAACTTCAGATGATGCTTGTGAAAATAATCATTTTATGAGTGGCAAAAGCTGGAAAACACTTGAATCTAAAGAAATTTGCAGGATTGGGATTCCCGCGGGATTGAGAGCAAAATCCTGCTAAATATCCTGCGGGAACCCACGGGATTTGGGATTGGAAACCCTTATATATATATATATATATATTGATTGTAAAATATTTTTGAACAAATTTATGAGCAAAATAAAAGGATAATTGAATAAATAAAAGGAAAATAAAACAATAAACTAATAAATTAATATATCAAAGGAAATTATTAATTAATATCAAAGGAAAATAAATAAGTGAATTATTTTATGAAGGAAGGCAAATAAATTAGTTAATAAATGAAAACGTAAGTGATTTAGTAAATGATTGAATGAGTAAACAAAATAAACAATTTCACTTTGCCTTGCATGTACTTAACTCATTATAAAAAATATTAAAAATACAAATTGCTATATATTAACTAAATAAATACTGCACCGAGTATTAGAAGGTCCCAATTAATATTTAAAATGTTAATAACAATAACTTCATCATTTGATAATATCAAAATAATTTTTGACTTGCAACAAAATATTACAATTTTGATTATCAATTTTTGAAAATTGCTTATAATATAATATGCTTTGATTTTCAGAGGCGATTTCTTCTTGACTAGAATAGATTACATATGTTACAACATAGATAAAATATTACGAGGTAAGAGGTGCTAAAAGTGGAGTAAATATTTTACCATTTCACTTTGCCCTACTTATATCCAGTATTGAAGTGAAAGGGTGCCATATTTTAAAAAAGGGGGGGGGGGCATCATTAAAAACACTTGTCACTACTCATTTACAAGTTAAGTTTCCTCTTAGAAATTTGATTGCTGTGGTGATAGCAAAAGCAGAGTTGACGAGAGGCCATCTCAGCGAAGTTGAAATCTAGGGGTCCTTACCCTTAGGGGGTCTCGGCTCGGGATGAGAGTAGAATAAATTTGACAAGTTTTCACTGAACCAACAGGGAGCCCGCCTCGATTCTCAGCAGCCCTGGGCAACTGAGTTTATTTAGATCAGCTAATAAGAAATTTTACCCCGATATAGAAAGAAAAAATTCCTAGAAAACTGGGCATTCAATTTCACCACCATCTAATTTCTACTTTCTTTTATCTCTACAGAAAAAGCTTTTCGCTTAACCAGGTTAGCGTCATAATCAGCAACAAAATTTAAAATCGGCAAAAACCGCAAAAATAACATCATCCTTTGACCAAAACCAATTGAAAATTCAGAGAGCCTGAAATTGTGAGGAATGGTTTGAGAGGATGTATTCAGGTGAAAATGGGGGCATTGCAGAGATTGGTGTTTTCCTAGAGAACAATCGATAACGAACATCCTGGGTCAATTTCTAAGCAAAGTTTTTAGAAATAATTAGATTGCTGTACTGCCATGCTAGGCACATAAGTTGTATGTGGAACAACTTCAATCCAATACACATCAATGTGAAAAAACACAATCAAGTATGTGGCATATAAATATTATTTCTTAACTTAAGTGTCAAATGTAACATATAAATTTTGGATTACATTGAATCCTTTCTGTCCCAACGCACTGATACTGCAAAAAACAGACACAAAAGAAATATATATTTTGACCTGTAATTGGGTTCAGTTGTCTTATTTTTATTTCTATCAGTTTTTATAAAACATCATTTACATTTCATTCACTTTAAATTGCACCTATATTTTTGATTTTGGCCCCTTGAAAACATTCTACGTAGCAGTTTCAATTAGATTTCAAATTCCTAACACAGAGGAAAATAGATTTAGGGGATTTCACAATGTGCCTCCATTTCCGGTGCAAAGACAAAACATTGTTTCATCTTGCTTTAATTTAGTGAAACAAAAAAAGAAAAGGTACATACCGGTGGCAGGTGTCATAGTAGCAGGAGTTGCGACAGCAGGAGGTGCTGCAGTAACATCTGTAGCAGGTTGAGCAGTCATTTTTGATGCTTTTGCTTTCTGCATTTGTTCTTTTTTCTGCAACAATTGCGTACGCCATTCTTGCCACTGCTTTTCATATCGAGCAAAAGCTTCTTTGTCTGGATGATTGCTATTTTCTCTTTTCCAGGCATCAAACTGCTTTTCCCAATCTTTAAACTGACGTTCAAATTCTTCATCTTCCTTATCCATCTAAAATGAAAGTTCATGTTTAAAAAAAATACCTATGAATACTTAAATTGATAAATGTTGATGAAATTTTTTAAAAACTTATCAAATTTGAATCATTTGAGATAGACATATTGTGAAACGGATACTGCAATTCATTCAAAACATGAATACTAATCAAAAGTACTTTTTAGAAGCTTTTTTTTTAAACATTAGGAAGTATATTTTGTAGTACAGTGATTTTTTTAATACATATATAATACAGTAGGCGCCACTTAATGTGATCACGGTTAATGATATCATTCGCTTAATGTTATCAGAATCACAAAGTCCTGAAATACTTGTATGTTAACACACATTAAAAAAGTCGGATATTGTAATCAGCGTCTTCGTTTATCACTTTTCATAAACTTTCAATTTTTTCCTCGTTTTTATTCCTCAATTAACAGAAATACACAGGCAAACCATGGCAAGACTAACTTTCTGTGTAGCATTCTGTGGTTTTCAATAGCAGTTCAAAATTTTTCTAGGAATGAAGATACAGAACGTTCGCCCCCCAGTGACCACAGACTCCCCCTAAGAAAACTTTCTTTTGCACCTAAAAACATTCAAGCGCTGGACATGTTGCAGGCATTGATGTAGGACTTCCGTTGTTGCCATTACTTTGTAAACTGTTAAAGAATTGTGTTGAGATTGAAAACAAAGTGAAGTTAAATTAAAATTTAAACAACAAGCCAAACTATGCCGGAAAAGATAAAAAAGCTGAATGTGCTTTAAAACTGGTTTACAATTGCCAGGGAAAACGACATAATTTAGCTTTAACTTTTTATAATTCAGATATTTCCATTCTGTTAATTTAATAATTTAAAACTGCATTCAGTTGAGTCATTGTGATTTCAATTTGAGGTTGCCAAAATAAATGCATCCTAATTGGGGAAAAAATCATTTTGTGTCTCCTGGATTTTTTTCGGTTATTGTTATCAAATTGTATTTGTCCCAAAGTGATCACATTAAGCAGCGCCACTATATAAAGAAATGAAATTCTGCTTAGCAATGTAATAACCTCACTTAAAATATTAAATAAAAAAGCCAGATCTCTTTTAAAAATAGGTCTGAAAAATTTTCACAAAAATGAATTTAAGCAAAAAATGGAGTTAAAGATGATGGTAAGATTAATTTAAAGAACCAAAAACATACATTAAAAACTAAAACAAATAACCATCAATGAAAATATTTAATTATTGAATCGTCATGGGTAGTGGTGTGAAATACTCAGGTATTTATTTCTGAGGGTAATACCAGGGTAAAAATTAGGGCTTGACCAATGCATTGGCCAATGGCTCAAAAATTCTGTGATAGGCATTGGCCGCTGATGCTAACTTGGAAAAATCATTGGCCCATAGGTCCTGAAAAGCATCTAAATGCTGATACATTGCAGATGTTTTTCAGGGAAAAAATCTAACTCTTATTTATCTATTTTCTACGGCATAATTAAAAGTGAGAACAGCATGGGGCTCGAAATCTGGCAACAACGTGACCAACACCAGTTTTGTACTTCGGAACCAGGGGAGGGTGGGCTACAATGAGACATTGTAAATTCAAAAATAAATACTATTCTGACAGCTACCACCACCTAGGTGGAGAAAACATAACAAAAATGTTTTCCAAAATTCCTAGTTCCATGCTGTTTTATGCTTTTGTTTTGTAGAAAAAAATAGTTACTGTTTGGACACACTGTAAGTTATTTGGATAATTTCTTGCATCTATCATAATCTTGAAAAACTTCCACAATTAAGTTAAGTGTTGTAGTTTATGTTATTACTGACACTTTAATCTTCTATTATTCAGCTATATTATTTTTTAATTAAGGTTTATTTCAATGATATGAAGCAAAAATCTTTATTTTCTTGTTTGGGCCACAATGAGACTTTCTTTTGGGCCACAATGAGACGTCTCATTGTAGCCCAGGTAGCAGTAAGCAAGTGTAAAATACTTATCAACTTCTTGTTTTAGTTTGAAAAAAAGAAATTTTAAAATATTTATATTTTAACTAATTATTAAAAGTGACCCGGGGCCTTAAAGAAGGGGATTTTGTCTTAGCTCAATTCCCGTTAAGTGGAAAAAGCTCAAGCCGGCATACTTTCTATAAATATGCATCTGTCATTACAAAGTGTTCTGATAATGAGGTAAAAATACAGTGCCAGAAAAGTTTTAACTCCTTTAAAAACAAATTTATCTATATAGATAACGGTATTTCGAATATAAGCAGCCAAGATATATATCCTAGGAAAACTGTCTCAGCCAGATATCCATTCAGAAGGGAGAGAGCTTATAATGCAATTTCCAGAATGTATTACTACTGTTGAAAAACACTAAAATTTAACCTTTGCTTACTTTTTGTTTGAATACTTTACTGAATTGTTTAAATACAGTACAGAAATGTTGAAATGCTGTTGCAAAATGCTTTTTAATAACTCTACACCGAATTAAGTTTCTTGAATAAACTAGCTAAAGATAGGTACTTATTTTGCAAACGTTACGTAAAAATACAATGATTATTCAGCTGTCCCATTGTGGCCCTACTTAATGTCTCATAGTGGGCCAATACTGGGCCACAATGAGACACTTTTCAAATTTATAAAGCCTTACATTAAATGGGCTAAATTTGGTGGTTACTACAATTTGATCCCTTTAACATAATCAAATATGTTTCTGTGCTCTAGAACTCACCAATATACAAAAAATAAAAAATATGTTTTTTGTTTCAAAAATTGTGGCCCACCCTCCCCTATGTTGAGTCATTAGGATCGAGATCATTACCAATATTTTCACAACATGGCCGATACTAATCAAACACTCAGTTTGATGAGTTTTTAGATTTTTTTGCTCTAAAATTGAAATAATTAGTCTGTTTTTGCATGTTAATCAAGCAATTTATGTCGAAAAACGAGGCTCAAATTTGGGGGATCAACCAATGTTGTGGGACAAAATCTCAGAATCTTTTCCTTCCCAACAGCAACCGTAAACCTCAATGGTTTCCCGATTTTTAGCTTACCCTTTTTGACCTAACACAACAAATAAACACTCACATACTCTGACATATAATTTGGGACCTTAATTGAAGACTTCAACTGTGGTAAAAGCTCAATCATAAGAATAGTGCAGGAAACACTGAATTCAGTGTTTGCATGGTGATTAAAATCCCTAAAAAAATAATTTTCCTTCTTGCTTTTAATGCCTAAAAAGAAGGCTAGTTTTTTCACTGAAATACTTATTTATAATTTTATAACTCATTGTCTAAAAAAATGGTTGCATGCAGTAATTTTACTTTCACGATTTTACTTTTTTTTTTTAAATTTTCTTTAGGAATGAAAACTGAAGAAAAAAAATTTAAATTTTCTGAAATTCTATATTTAACTTTCCCTCTAATTATAATGATATGAACTAATCAACAAAATCATTTTCTCCACAGCTATTAAAACAAGAGATTAAAGAAAATAAATTTAATTTTATGAATTCTAATATTATGAATGTTAAAAATTTTTTTTAAAAAACTTATATGAATGCCTTTTTTTTTTTCAAGCCCAATTATATCTTTCAGATAACTCTAATTCATTTAACTAAAAGATAATAATTATCTGCTATTAATGATGTTTAACAATATGTGATGTACTCAGTAAGTATATTCACGTTCAGTATACTGCTTAAAAAAGCTCTGCGTTTGGTGTAACAGCTGTTATGTTATAGTGATAGAATTGGTTTTTTTGTGCTGTGATGAATATTAGTTATAGAGGTATTTATAAATGAAAGTTTTATTTGTACTGTTGATTTAACGTTATTATTATTATTTAATTTCCAGTTTGTTTTAAAACACCATTGCAAACTATCTTCAGAAACGTTTGAGAAGGATAGGATTTCGGCACTCTTCTGTTGCAATTTCTCGATAACATTTCAAATGTGCAATTTCAGGCAACATTTGATGTTAGGGAGGACGTATTAAGAGAAATTTCAACAAAAATTTTTAAAAAATGAAGTCTAAGAAGACCTTTAGTGACATTGGTGGCGAAAGAGGCTCAGGGAATGCCTCTCCCCCAAAAAGCCTTCGAAATTCAAGTCTTAAAAATCCAATTGTAGGCCCCAGCTTTGGTAGTGAAAGCAGACGGATGAGGGGAGGGTTCAGGGACTCGTGTGGAGCAATTTTCTCAAATTGAAGTAATAAAAACGCAGTTTTCGAAGATCTTCGAAGATGTTATTAGGGCTCGCTCTCCAAAGGAAGTCTTTCAAAATAGAAGTTTTAAAAATGTGATTGCAAGCTTTTTTGGCAACGTTAAAGGAAGAGTTTGGATTCAAACTCCCTCCCGTAGCAATCTTTCAAAATGGAGGCTTCAAAACAATTTTCGAATATCCGAAGATGTTAAAGGCGAGGTGTTGGGGGGGGGGATTGAACACCCAAATAAGTTTAAAAGAACTTTAATGATGTTGAGAGGGGGAGTTAGGGAACATTGCCCGGATTTTTTTTCTTCTTTTTAATTGAAGGCTTATAGAAGAAATTGTAGGACATCTTTTGGTTTGGTTGGACAATTTCAAGTTTTTCCAAGTACATTTAAAAGTGATATTTTTCGATAGTAATATTTTAGAATTCTATCCTTATAATTTTTATATGCCAAAATACTATAAATCTCTAGTTAAAGTTTTGTTTTCTTCCGTTTTTACCTTTGAACATTTAACTGCTAGTGTAATTGTGTGACTTTTCATTACAATCCTTAAAACCGGTCTCTCTTTCTCTATTATCTTTCCTTCCGTTAAAAACATATTTCTACTGCCCACGTATTTTCTCTACTTTGCTGTGATTTTAGACATATTTTTGTTCAAAAAATAAGAAATATAAATATGTCAGTTGCCTAACTATCATATTTATTTATCCATCCATTTTTTAATATATGACTGGGTATCATTTTCTACAGCGCACTGAAAACTTTTTTGTTCCTTAAAAAATGTTAGAAACCTATATTTTGGCCGCCTAGATGTTTCCATCGACCATTTGAAACAAAAAATAATCGGCCATCGGCCAAAAATTGCCATCTGTCAAGTCCTAGTATCAATGCACAAAACTAGAGACGTACCGAGTACTCGGTAACTACTCGGTACTCGGCCTACTCGGCCAATTTGCCGAGTACTCGGTACTCGGCCAAATTCTGATCAGATACTCGGCCAATACCGAGTAGTTGCAAAAAATTGAATATTGTCCAAGAGATACTAAAATTTTTATATAAAAAAAGAGCAAGCATTATATTCTGCAATCATTTACAATTAAAATTTATAAGTCAAATTTAAATTTTGAGAATAATGAAGTTTGTAATGCTTCAATGGAATAAATCTTTATTTTAATGTCCCCAAAGTTAAGGAAACTTATTTATTAAAAAATTACGCAAAAAAGGTAAGTATAGAAAATATGGAATTTTTATATTAAAAATGGATTTTTGCAACAAACAGAATTTAGTAATAAAAATATAAAAATACCTTTGCTTAAAAAATAAAAGGAAATAAAACAACGTTAAAAGCACAATGCAGGAACTCTGCAGACACGTGTTTTGGCATTTCAAGGAATTCCTTTTTCAATGCACAAAATGGGAGCTCGTAGATTTAAAGGCATCCGACAAAAGTCGAATTTTTTTGTTGAATGTCTTTATATTCTTTAGCTCACATGTTATGCACTGAAAAAGACGTTCCTTGTAATGGGGGGGGGGGGGCAGAAACACGTGTCTGGAGTGTTCCTGCACATTTGTTTTATCTGCTTTAAAAATTATTTATGTTTGGCGGACTAGAACTATGATTGATTGGTATACAGTGAAACCCCTCCTAACGGACACCCCTGAAAGGGGGACAATTTTTAATTCCCCAGTTCCAATGCAAATAACATTATTAAACCCCTGTCCTGCGGACACCTCTATATTGCAGACAAAAAAATTTGTCCTGTTAGTGTCTGCATTAGAGGGATTTTACTGTAATTTGTTTTAATTCCAACTTGATTAATCATACTTTTTATTTATTTATTTTTAATTTTAAAAATTATTTTTTTGTAAAATTTTTGACACAAACAAAATTGTATATATAATGCGTAATTAAATTTCAGCAGGAATTTAGTTTTAAAAACTATTATATGGACAAGGAGGTCTATACTACTATTCCAATAAGTTCAAAATTCATCACATGTGTGTCAGTGGTTCTTCTTAAAACATAATTGGTACTTGGTAACTCGGCCGAGTAGTGAAAGGCCGAGTACTCGGTAACTCGGTACTCGGCCGAGTAGTGAAAGGCCGAGTACTCGGTACTCGGCTACTCGGCCAAAGTGCTACTCGGTACGTCTCTACACAAAACCAAAATGTGCATTTCCCTGGGTATTTATCCAGTGAACTCTATTCACACACAACACTTGCAATTGTGAATAATAATATTTTCATTTGGATTTGTATTGAATACAAAGAAAAGTTAAACATTTAAACCTTTTTTACAAATTTGTTAAGTATTAGGTTGATTTGTCGTTCTTTAAACAGTTGAATCGATCAATTTTATCTTTTTTGAACGGATCGTTAATTTTGAACTTTGAAAAGTAGAGGGGCAAAGCCCCATTACTTTTGAAGGTGAGGGGGCAGTTGCCTCCCCCTCCCCCATACCAGTCATCTATGTGGAAGAGAAGTGATAGCGGAAAACAGAATGAAAGATAGTAAGAATAGATAGTAGTTATCTTTTTGCAAGTAATAAATGAAACATATTACGAGTTTTTCTCATTTTAATAGAAGCTACGAATTTAAACGCAGTCTAACAAATAAGTATGAATGCATAAAAATGTTTTGGATCATTTATTTATATTCATAATATATGCACAAAATGAGAAAGAAAGTGCTTGATCGTAAAACTATTAAGATTCAAAATGAAATGAAAAATAATAAGAAATTTAGTTATAAAAAAATAAAATAAGCAAGATAACTCCTTTTAAAATCAGGAAATTAATAAAATCAAGTTATCAAATAATGTTGGAACATACATTGACAAACAAAAATTAACTTCTGATAATAAATGTTATTTGCAAAAGCAAATTTGAAACTACAGATGAAATTTTTTTCCAGCCTGTTAAAATGGAAAATTAAATATAACAGAAAAACATTTAAAAACGTTAAAAAGGTTTGCCAATGCAAAAAAACTGAAAATCTATTAATATTATTAAGAAAAATACTAAAAATCCACATATGTATCAAGTCGAGCGACAAAAGATTAAAATAGAAAATATTGCTTGACCTGGGTTGTGCCAGATTCGGCTACACTGGTACTTGACTGAACATTTGTTAAAGTAGGATCAGTTGTTGAGACAGCAGTTGTATTTACAGGAGCAGCAGTGGTAGCGGTTGCATAAGGCCATGTTGCAGCAGCAGCAGCAGGCTGCTGAAGAGTTTTCCATTGCTCTGCTTGCTCTTTCAACTTATTTAACTTCTCTAACTCAGAATTATCTTTTGGAACAAGCTAAAACAGAATAAACCATCTTAATAAATACTACAACCAATTGAATGATTCAATAAGCATAAGGAAATACATTAAAAAGTGAATGCATTGTGCAGTAACAAATCAATTCTGACATGTACAAGAACTGCATTGGTTCAGCACCAAATCAATTGCTTTGAAAGTCAATTGAATAAATGCAGTAAAAAGAAACTTTTTGTTGTGCAAAAGAGATGGGGAAAAAAAGAGAATTAATTACATAAGAATTTGTAAAACTCATATCTTAGTTAAAGGTTTCAGAACTTTTATTCAACAAAAAATAACGAAAACAAAATATAAACATAAAAGATATCCATGCATGCAAGCTTATAACAAAAATCAGGGCACAAATAAAATATTTGCACACAAATGTCCATTAAGTAAGGAAAACATTGAAAACAAATACAATGAACAAATTTCCAGATTGGAAACTACAATAATTGAAAAAAATTTTATATTTGTGCAGAAAAATAAGTTCTGAAATTTGCTTGAATCAAAAAAGCAGAAGTTCTGAGTAACAAACAGCAAAATCCACTATAATATTAAAATCTGTTCGCGTCCGTCCGTCTGTCTGTCTGAAGATCGATCTTCTCGAGAACCATTGCGAATCGGGAGTCAAACGAGATACCGATTAATTCGAAATTTTCCAAAGACAAGAATAAGACCAATCTCATAATTGTACGACTTTAATTAGCGGAGATATTAATTAAAACGTTAATTAACATACCGCTATTCAGGAATTTTTATTTCTTTCCTGTTGCCATTTTGCATATGGGGTGAGCAAATAAAATTCTAATAATTGTGCCAAAAGAGATTTTTTTGGCTGTTGTCTAAATCTTAAAACAACGTTTCCATCTAGAATTTCATTTTTAATTAGTTTAAAATTGGTTGCTCTATTCGGACATTTATCGTCTGTCCTTTCTTATTTTTTCACATTCAACGTTCTTAACTCTTTTCAGCATATGAAAAATGTTTCTTTAGTAATGTTTATTGATTGAAGTGTAAGTTTATCATTCACCGGCCTCATATTTGGGTACATTTAGGATGTGCGACTAATTATGTTTATTTTGTTGGACTTTTTTCCGTCACATGGGTGAGTTTTCGAATTGTAATAAATCTCTTTTTCCTTGTTTCGATTTTTGCAATACAGTTTGTATCGTTAAAAGAACACGTTAAATTAAGATTGTTTGGATTTCTTTAATTGAAACAGAGTTGAACAAAAAAGATTGTTTTTAAGGATTTTAACTAAAGCTTAATTGGAATCTGATGGCTTGATATTAAATTAATGCTTATTGGTATTTAATAAGTTTTGGTGCTTTAGTTTCACGTAATCAACAAAAAAGTGTGTGTCATTTTATGTAAAAAGCTGATTGTAATTGTACATAAATATTTCAGATATATTCTATCAGATTTAATTCAGTTTAAAGTGAGCACATATTATAGTTGAGAATGCATATATTTTCATCTTTTGTGCTAATTGAAAATACTCATAACTTGTATTATTGATAAATATGATTAACGTTAAAGAGGTTTTTGCCAAAAATATGCTCTACTGGTGTTTTGCAAACCTTGCATTACGCGTAATTATTTACTCCTTAGCGCTTTAGAAACTGATGTCAGAGTAATACAAAAACATCAATTGAACAGCTCTTTCACTTTTTAAGTAGCCCGTGCAACGCCGGGCATGCAGGCTAGTATTACTATTATTTTTTGACCAAAATATTTTCAAAATAACTGTAGTAAAATTTTGGGAGTATGAGGAGAGAAAACACATACGAATGTTTAAATGATAGGCCATTGCCAATAATAATTGAGACCAAAAAAATTTAGAACAGGATAAAACCAGTTCGAAAGGTAAGAAAATCTAATAACATTAATAGGAAAAATAAATTACGGGCGAGCTGAGTTTGGGAAGGGGGGTGTAGGGGTTTAAGGGGGGGGAACGGTTTATCACGATTTCCGGAAAAACTAAGAGTCCTATGTAAAAAAACTAAACTACAAAGTTGTTAGTAATAAAAAGATCTACAACTTTTGTATTCGCACTTTTTTTTCTATAACCTTAAAATGTATGCGAAAAATTCAAAAAACCAACTTTGTGGTCTTATTTTTATTTCCCACAAAAAAAAAAAAAAAAAAATCACTAAATTTAATGAAAAGTTACCTTATTATGTCCCAAATACAGTGTAATTTTTTGGATTTAAAATATTTATTTTTTCTCCTTATTTTGATTCAGCAGTCAAAAAGCAACAGAATTTTCAATCAAAAAATTTCACGTCAAAATATCCTATAAATAATAATAAAAAAAACTCGAATTTGAAATTTTTTTTTTTTCAAATTCGAGTTTTTTTATTTTCTTCATTTTTTAAGAAAAGCTTCCATAGTATTGTATATTGTTTTTTTATACCATCAAAAAGTAGAAATTCCAACGAAAAAATCTTGCTCCGATTTTTTTTTAAAAATCAGATATTTCGACGTGAGATTTTTTGATTGAAAATTTTGATGCTTTTTTAATACTTAATCAAAATAAGGAGAAAAAATAAATATTTTGAATCCAAAAAATTACAGTGTATTTGGGACATAAGTAGGGTAACATCCCAGTAATTGGCACGGCACCAGTAATTGGCACTTCCAACAAAAATGTCTTAAAAAAAGACTTGTATCCAATTTTTTTTAAAAAAAGGCTATATACCAACCGAATGTACATTAATTTTAAAGATTATAACTTCAATTCATGTTACTAAATGACAGCAGTTCGTAGGAAAGAGAGACAATTGTGCTTGCGTCAAATAAGCCATTTTTGTTGCAAAAGCTTCTTCTCTGGCTTAACCGTTTAACCGCCGAACTATTGACGGATGATCAAATTTGAGTAATTTTTTGAAATTATGTCTATTTATGTCTAGTAAATACAGAAATAAAATAAAATTTCCAGAAAAAAATTTTTTACTATGATTTTCAGTGTGTTCCATTTTTGGAACATTGGCGTTTTGCATGAAGTTTTTTTTTCTTCAGAGAATTTTTTTAAACTAAGAGGTTTTGAATGCGGTTTTTATCTTAGCATACTTTATTGCGGAAAAAATAATATTTTAAATTGCATTTGTGTACATATCAGAATTCAGAAAATCCAATACTGAAATATCTAATGCCCATCATATGAAAGGAAGCGTTGCTGGTGAAGTCGTTTGTCGCAATGGAAACATTTCTTAGTCGTATTTTTTTTGCACACCGCGCAACGTCCTTGGGATGCAGATACAATATAATGTCCGTCAGACATTCTTGACCGTTTATGTAAATGACAACGAGGCCCTGGAGGACTTTCCACTCGTACTTTTCTTCTTAGGAGGTGAGTTGTTATTTCTCTTCGGAACTCTAAATGCTTCATCTTGACTTCGTGTAAATCACAATGAAGTAACCAACTAGATACAACTGAAATATTCAGCGCATTACTAAAAAGATTCCACCACCATTTTTTACTCCTCAAATGAGGTCTGTAGCTCCCTAAAAGTTTATCCAAGACGTCCACACCCCCCATTCCTTCATTGTATCTCTTGATAAGATGAGGTTGTGGCACATCTATCTTGCATTTCTGCGCATTTGAGTAACATTTTACAGATGCATGTGTATAACAATTAGATGCTACTGTAATCACTGCATTATCTTTCCAGCTGCACATGTACACTGATCCATCAGATCGATAGTCAAAATTTCTGCGATCTTCTTTAGAAAGGGCTTTTTTGGATTTCCGTGGACAATGGCCAGTTCGGTTTTCACGAATTGTTCCTGTTGCTCGTACACTTTTTTTTGATAGCTGAGAAATTAAGTCATATGATGTAAAAAAGTTATCAAAGTATACTTCATGCTTAGACGTGTCAGTCAAAACTGATAATAGATCATTTACAACTCTGGATCCTAATTGCAGATCAGGGGATCCTTCTTTTTTGCCTGAATAAATCTCCATGGAATATGGGTATCCACTTGAAGAGCACAGCATCCAAATTTTGAAGCCGAATCTTATTGGTTTTCATCTAATAAACATTTTACATGAATGCCGACTGTAGTAGGGAACCATAGATTCATCTATGCTTAATTTTTCATGAAATACACCAAATTGTTGAGGGTTTTTACACAATTCTTCGTAAATAAGGAAAACTTTTCTTAGTTTGTCATTTTGTTTTAATTCATGGTTGTCCATCAAATGAAAGTTGTTTTTTATTTTTCGAAAACGATTTTGAGGCATAACTGTTGGTACAATTGGCACAGATGTATCTTCTGCACTGCTCCAATACATATCTTCAGAAAGAACAGAATGGTACCCACTCAATAGCAACAAACCAAGAAATTGTAGGATTTCATCTCTGTCAACATCTATTCTTCCTCAGTGATATTGCCTAGTTCATCAGGGGGTAATTGGCATATATCTACATCTGACAAATCCGAATCTGACAATGTCTCTAAATAAGCCACAGCTTGTTCTACAGTAAGAAATCTTGTAGACATTTTTTAACATTTATGAACAGTTGGTATACGTCAAACAGAATTTCGTTTCGCCCGAAAACAATGCTAACGAATTATTGAACTGCATTTAAAATATGAAGAATAAAACTCTCACTAATATTATTTTTTATTATTACGTGACAATGCAGCTGTCCGAGCAGGTGTGGATTCGGAGCCATATAGTCCGTCAAACAGAAGACCATTATTATTTTCTTTGCTAACGAAACATCTTATCCTTTCAAAATATAAACTTACTTGGTTTTGCCAACATCTACATCAGAGTACATTCAAAATGAGAAAAAAAAAAAGAAACATATATTACGAAAAATGAAATTTCCCCTTGGAAGTCGAACGATTTACTTCTTGGAAATTTGACTCCCTAAAAGCGCCAATGTTCCAAAATTGGAACATGCTATTTTGAAGGGGTACACCTTTCGGAAATATCATTGTACATTTCTTCAAGCATTTTAAAATCATACATTGAAGTATTTTTCACAACTATAATAAATATCATCACATTTTCTGAAAAAACCAATTTTTGGTAAATTTTATAAGAAAAAGTTGCAAAAAGCTAAAAAAAACACTCATCTTTGAAAAATCGCAATAAATAATTGAAAACATATAAACAATCAAGCAGGAAATCAAAAAATACTTTGAAATAAGATTAAACTGTGTTTAAAAAAAAACTTGTTTATTTTAACGTTATTTCTTGGGAAAATTTTCACTTAAATATGATGTTCCATTTTTGGAACATTGGCGGGTAAACGGTTAAGGGAAGCATGCACATAAATCCATTAAAATCTGACTTAAAATATATTTTAAATTTTCGTTGTCAAAAGTTTTGTTTAGTTGAAAGGTGTTACTTTAATTGTGTAGAAGTATATTTTCGCCCCTATTTGGAATTTTAAAATAATGATGGGTGCCATTTACTGGTGCTTCAATTTTGCTAGTCCCCAGTAATTGGCATGTTAGTACAGTAAAATTAGGCCAAAAAATGGCCAAACCCAAACATCCAAAAAAAAAAAGACGAAACCTGTTGCAAATTACTTCTTACCCTTCCAGCAAGAAGGGGTAAAAAGTCCCAGCACTTTGCGCGTCGGGTTTTGGGGGAAAGGGGGGGGGGAAATAATCTTCTATTTAAATAAAAATAATTTCTATTACTTAAAAAAATTCTCAAACCTCGCAGAAACCACTCTATAGTAGTAAAATAATAAACTCTCACAGAATAAAATTCTAATTAATAGGGGTGGACAGGCGGAGGGGGGATTGGGGGGGGGGGGGGGGTTCCATGGAGCAGCTTTGCGTCATTGGAATTTTTAAGGCAGTTTTTTCAAGGATTATTTCTTTCTTTTTTGAGGGCTTTTATTCTGGATGGGTACTCCGTCACACTTAAGGGGTGCACCATCGCTTTTTTTTGGGGGGGGGGGGGAGGGCTGAATTTACATTCTAAAATCAACTATTGCAGTGAAGTTTATGGAAAAATTTCCCTGATTTAAACTTTCCCGAAATACAAAATGTCACACAATGATATGGTAATATCAGAATGATAATTCTAAAAGATCTAAGCGAGCTCAGTAACCAAATTATTTGTGACTGGAGTTATTAAACTGTTTAAAGCGCTGGAAAACCAAATTCCTGTGCAGCATAAAAAAAGTTCAAATTGACCAAAGTTTCCCTACTTCTTCCTGATTAACTTACTTCAACTTTTCTACAATCTTTTGCCAGCACCGTAAGGGGGGACAAATCGAAATTGCCAATAGTGAGACAGGCAATGCTGCAATTCTGCACCCTCTAAGGTTCTCGTTTGCAAACACCAAGCTATCTCTCTTTTACGCAGCTGGTTATGTGAATTATGCTAAATATGCGGACATATACTTACAACACTATCTGAAACTTTTGAGTATATTATGCGATAAAAAAAATTTGATCACATTAAACATCAGCTAAAACATCAGCTATCCAACGATCTAACGCAGTGACAAATTCGAGTGATCAAGAACCTGTAGTGATTCAACAATAGAACAAGTCTTGATGAGAGCAATGAGCAATACAAATGCAACAAATAGAATGCTAAATATTTACACCTTTTTGTCTCTCAGTTTGGAAATTACAATCTGTTTCTAAAGCCCCCAGAAGTTTCTTATCTCTCAAGTTGGTAGTAGTATTGCTCGCTGATGATAAAGTGAGTTGCGATGAGACCTTTAACGTTCGTGTAGTAATATCAAAGGATATTGAAGGCAAACAATTTTGCGGTATTTCTTTGTAAAGGAGGTTAGCTTCTGTTACGAGAGTAGTTATTATCTGTAAAGATGTGTAAGCCCAAACCATCTTTTACACCGAATGGTTATGAACAGTAAAGATAGAATAACAAATTGCTAAAAACTTCTGGTACGAGTTATGCGCTGATCCTCCATCAGTATTAGATGAAACTGGTTTCAGAAGGAAAGAAATCATGTATCGTCAAAGTGCTATTATCTGAAGCAAAAGGTTCATCCATCATCACAGAACGAACAACTGGTGTCATATATGAGGCAGTGAGAAGCAAAGGGATGTAAGTGGATATTTTCAAGTTTTGAATAAAACGCGTTTAAAGATAACATCCTAGGTAGGCTTTCATTGATTTTCTTTTCTAAATCATGCTGTATAGAAGCAACTACCAGGTCTACTAGTACCATCTCTTGCCCCAAGATAGAGAAGAGGTTCACCAACCATTTGTATCAACCGTTTGTACTGGTTATCTCCAAATTTTTAATTTTGCTGCTGACACCCCTTTGCTTCTCACTGCATCATATGTAATAGATGGAAGATACCTGTTTGATCATATTTTTGGTTCTGTAAGCTTCAAGGAAATATGCCAGCAATGCAGTGTATAGGTCATTTGTAAGTATGGGAAAGATACTGTCATTTTTGATGGGTGCAAAGAAAGCACCACAGAAACATAATCTGTGTCTTATTACAACAGCCAAGCTCTAGAAGACTTTCTGCGCCTCAAATCTTGTGCTTGCTCTGAGGGATTCATTGGATATAGTGAGTGTTTGAAAATCTGAAAGTGGACTGAAGTGTGAAACTATATGCACAAACTGTGCTAGACATAACTGCAACAATAACGATTTTGCTGAGAATCTAGATTCCAAAAACATTTTGATATCAAAGACTTTTTGTTGCAAGCTTAGGAAAAATCATTTGAAAGCAAAAAACAGGTTCAGCGTGATTTTCTGGCCATTGAATCAAGTGTGCACCATCAGGGGGGGGGGGAGGATAATATTTTAGTACATAATTTCGTTTTGGGAGGTGAGCTACTGTTCTTATGGGGTGGACAGTCCTGATTTAATGCATTTTAGATTTGCATGAAATAATACTTCTACTTGAAATAAAAGGGGGGGGGGGGTTGAGTATTTATTTTATTTTGCGGAGGGGGGGGGGTGCTGTAGCTTTGAGAGGAGGTGCACCATCGCTCTTGGAGGATGGACACACTTGATTTCTAACTTTAACTTAGCATAAAATAATGTTTCCATATGAAATGTATGGAGGGGGGTTCGGGGGGTACTGCTTCGTTTTACGGGGATAGGGGGGCTCTGTGGCATTGATGGGTTATATCATCCCTCTTGGGGGTCAAACACCTTTAATTTCATGCGTTTAAAATTAGTATAACATAATATTCTCACTTTAAATTTACTCTAAAAATTCTGGAAAAATACCCAAAACAGCAATTTTTAGATGCCCCCCATTCAAAAACCCGACGCACAATGAGGTGGGACTTTTTGCCTGTTCTTATTGGGAGGGTAATAAAAAATTTGCACCAGGTTTAGCTTTTTTTTTTTTGGATGTTTGGGTCCGACCCCTATTTTTACTGTACTATGTGTGCCAAGTACTGGGGAAATAGCGTCATTTCCGCGATAAAGCTGAGTGAAGTGTCATTATCTTCAGTTTTTTGCGTAGGTTACGAATATGATAAAGCGGAAATTGAAATCGATAGCTTTTGTACAGTAATTGTCAAAAAAAAGCATCAAAATCATCAAATTTTGAAGTTGCGGCTTTTTGTCAATTGGAGTGACTTTCACCAGAAAAAAATCAAAATGAAAGTTAGTCAGTAATTAATTTTATACTGGGGGCTCCGTCCTCTGCTCGATTCGCTTGCTAACCCCCATTCGTCACCCACGGTATCTCAATGCTGCCTGCAGCGGGTGGTTTTTCAAGAGAAAAAAAACGATTTGTTGCATTTTATAAATAAAAAAGAGAAAAACTTATGCAAAAAAGTATGCTATATGAGTTTTTAACTATACTTGGGGCAAACCTAACTTGGTAGCATTCGTAAAATCAAAACTGCAAATTGAAGGATGAAACAGCATTAATTTCAAAATCTTTTCCATGGAGCATTCCAAATTTATGTTTTTATTTCTCTAAAATACTTTTCCAACATGAAGAGTGATTTAGCGTTAATTTATATAAAACTAGTGGTACCCGCACGGCTTTGCCCGTAATAGAAAAATTAAAAGGTCTTTTGGTTCGCCTGTGTGGCGAATTTTCTCTTCAATTGGTTTGTACCCATGTTACGGTTCCACGTTATGATAATTTCGTAATTTACTCGTCCATCTTATGATAATTTTGTTCTTAAAATTGGAATAGGAAAAGAACAAAATCGAATTTTCAAAAAATCGCTTCGAGGTGCACACTTTCATGCTACAAACTAACTTTGTGCCAAATTTCATGAATATCAGTCGAACGGTCTATGCACGTCACAGTGATCCTGACAGACAGAGATCCAGACAGACTTTCTGCTTTATTATTAGTAAAGATTACCTACTTTACATTATCATTACTCATGTCTCTTATGATGATAAAATTTGTATGTAATTTAAAAGTAAAAAATAAAGTGATTTTCCAGTTCTATTAACATGTGCCAATTACTGGATCACAAGGTGTGGTATCACACTGGGGTATCAGATGCCAATTACTGGGGATTTTGGTAACTTTTTATATACATATTTTTATAAAAGTATCGATTCAAATATTTTTTGATTTTAGTGAACCAAATAGATGCACAGATGTGCACTCTTTGAGACAAAAATATTTGCAAGAGAGTATTTTTTTTCTAAGTACTGAAAACAGACAGAGGTTAAGTTTAAGGACAAACTCTTAAAGTGCCAATTACTGAGGTCGTTATCCTAGGTCACTTTTCATGAAATTTAGTGAAAAAAAAAATTTTTTTTTTGTGGGAGATAAAAATATAAAAACCAAAAAGTCGGTTTTTTGAATTTTTCGCATACATTTTAAGGTTATAGAAAAAAAAGTGCGAATACAAAAGTTGTAGATCTTTTCATTACTAACAACTTTGTAATTTAGGTTTTTTCGATAGGACTCTTAGTTTTTCCGGAAATCGTGATAAACCGTTCCCCCCCTTAAACCCCCCTTCCCGAACTCAGCTCGCCCGTAATTTATTTTTTCTATTAATGTCATTAGATTTTCTTACCTTTCGAACTGGTTTTATCCTGTTCTAAATTTTTTCGACTTTTTACCATTTTCAAAGCTATTGGCACTGGCCTATGATGATAAAGCAGGTTATTAATTTTGAAAACTAAGGCAGCTTTATTCATTCCAATTTAAAAATACAGTCCATTCGAGATAATTAGAATCTAAAGGGACCAACGAGAAACTCCGGCTTATTGAAAGTTCGACTTACTGCTAGTTTCGGTTTTCGACATTTTAACATGAAAAACCATCGAATATTTTGTTGAATACGCACATACAGACAAAATTAAAGAACTTAAAAAAGTTTTTAAGCACAATACGCACAGTTAACTTTAAAATATTGGGAGAGAAAAAAATCAAAAGCAAGGTTTTGATTTCGATACTACTGGAACAACTTAAATAGAGCAGATTCTGCTTCAGGAAAGGTGCACACCTTCATTCGTTTCAAATTCGGATTCATGAATTCTACCGCCTTAGAACTTTTACTTTTTCTTTTAATATCATTGACAGAGTACTTGCTTAGACATCTTTAATAGTAAAGAAAACACTCTGTCTCTCAGGAACTTCTCAGCAAATGATCGAACTAAAGAAAGAAGAGGAATGCATCTTAACTTAGGTCAGCCTTTGAATGAAGGTACAATCAGTTGACTTGACTACTCGACAGCAACATGGCAAAGTGTAAATAGTACAGTACAACAAAAGAAAACAAGCTAACTCATTTCTGCACGTGTAACTCCTTTAGCTCACACAATGGCTCAACAAGCGCTCTTCTTGCTTTAGAGCTCTATTGTGCAGGAATTTTAAGTGTAGGTGAATTAATTTTTCTCTCATAGTTACTTGTTTCTTTCTTCAAGATATTGAGAGTAATTAGCATGGAATTAAAGACAAAGGGATCTGGCCTTGATAAAAACTTCAAGTTATAGTAATATTCGAGTTATCAGACTTCGTGTTATCGTGAATTGACTATAATTTTTCAATAAAAGTATACTTGTGACTCAATTGCATATTCTTATGAGTACAATTTCTTTTAATAATATTTTCGACCTTAAATCTTAATTTCAGTCTTTAAATTTAAAGTCAATCTGCTAAAGAGGCATGGCTATTTAAAATTTGCTTTCAAAACTCATATAAAAAAACTTCATTTCAAGAAAATTCTCAATTAATAAATTCAAGTTTTCATGATTTTCCTGTAAAGAAATTCTAATTATACATAAGCAAAAAATATATATAAAAATAGGAGTTTAATTATTTTTTGTAATTCAAAATTAGCTCACAAATGATATTTTCAGGGACGCCCTGATGAAAAGTCACTGTAACCTCAGAAAAAAAAATCCTTTTACGGCAAATTTTGCTGACGATGCAGTAAATCTGTAAAAAATATTGCACACACTTGAGATTCTTTTTTTGTTTTAAATTTTAAACTGTGTTTTAATAACGTCTAATGTCTCTTCCCATCAGATGTAGGTATGTTTGCATGCTTGTATTTTATCATTCGGTACAGTTGAAATTTCATTCTGCAAATTGAGAATTTCCTCCTCACAAATATTTTAGTTGAGGGCGCTCCTGGGTATGATCATTCTTATTATTTTCTATTTAGCAACTGCCTAGGTACAAACACTTTTATAGAAAAGTGTAAAGCCATTTATACTGAGTCAGCATATTTTTCATCAAAAGTCATGGCTACTTACCAGAAACCCAAGACTTACATCTGTAAGTTCATATCAGAATGACATAGTGCATATATAAAAAAAAATCATTTATTATTACATAGACTTTATACTTACTTTTTTAAACAAGGAAGAGCTATTTAAGAACTATATTTCATGTGTTTGTAATTATTTTCTGGTTATAAATAGTTTCAAATGTTTTTGGATAATAATTAAGATACTGGTGAAGGATAAGTCTGTTAACAGAGCTTCCACAAAATTTTAACGAACCAAGGCATTCTGAAAATGGACTTCTAAGTGATGAAAAAAGTTTTTATAAATGAAATATTGTGAAAAGACTCTTTTTAAGATGTGAAATTTTGTGAAGTGGCCACTTACACGACAGAGTTTTGTCAAGAGCAGACCCAATTTGCATCTGGATCAACTTCCGGTTAAACTAGACTAGATTGATCGAATATCTGGCTCTCATCAGTTGATCAAAACAAGAGCTTTGATCAACTGATGAGAACAATCCTGACCTGATGAAATTGTTAGCAGTTTTGGAGGTTAGCAATCAATGGGTGCCAAGTTGGCTAACATAGACTAAAATTTGACAGAATAATCTTGGTTATGAATTAATAATTATATATTTTTTTGTAAGTAACATATCGCTTGTATGGAAAAAAGTGCCACAGTATGAAATTTTTAATTTTCTTTCTTTCGCTTAAAGGGCTTTAAAATGACACTACCTTCTTTGGAAAATAATGACAGGTTTTTTGTTCCATTATTAACCACTAGAGAGCACAGCAAACTTACTTTTCATATAGCAAAGTTCTTGAAGAGTTACACTTTAAATGCTTCTCCCGTAAAATTTTGTTTCTTCATGTTGTGGCACTCTTCTTCTAAATGAGCGATGTGTTAAACATTATATTAATTATAATTGTTCTCCCATGAATTTTAAATACTTAAATTATACTTTTTTAGCAGTACCATATTGTCACTGGTGCATATTTCAAATCATTTCAAATACCCGTATTATCTCTGAAAATATTTTTAGTTTCAAATATTATTTGAAAAACTTTTCCTTGCAATCCAATCGAAAGCAAGTTTTACGTTTATATTTTATTTTATTTATTTTTCTTTTGGGGGAGGGGGGGGGGGAATTTTTATTGCTTCCATAGCTTGGCTGTTTTCTTAATATGTATCATTTTTGAAGCATAATTTAGTGTTGGTCTTGAAGAAAGTGGTTTTTTTTCTAAAGTTCTTCGGCACAAAATGTAAAAGGATGAAAAATCATAGCAAACTATTATTTAATAAAACTTTGAAAGCAAAATTAAAATAGAATACATAGTAAACACAAAATAAATCATAAGAAAAGCTGTTCAATTGGTAAAATACTACATGTTTCAAAATTAAGCCAATGAAGCGGGAATCTGTAAGCTCGAAAGTGCAATAAAAAAATTTCACAGGAAATACATAGATTAGCAGAGTAATTGAGAAAGACTAAATTATGGATTAGCATACATGTGATGTTCCATATGTTATCAATTTTGTTTGAATTAAATCTAAATTCGATGTTTCTCTCAAAACTGATGCTGTAAAAAGCCTGAAATTTGGAATCCTCCTGACTTGGCCATGTCTGAATTTTGGAACTTCTCAAATTTCGGAACATTAGTAATAAAATTCCTTTTCTATTTCTGCAAGGAAACAGAAAACTATTGTGACAAATGGGTGTGAGTTACAGGTTAAGGTGAATCCCAATCATAGTAAGATAAAAATATAAACTACCTGCAATTATGAAGGCAAATTTTCATAGAGGATAAGTTATCAATCTTATCTTGGTAATATTTGTAAGCAGTGAAGGACAATTGCAATTTTTTTTTTTTTTTTTGTCTCCAGAGGTCTGTGGACGCAGCTTGGAATGAATTACAATTCTTAACAATAACTTATTAAAATGATTTACATTCTGTGGATTCCGGCAAAATTACAAAACTCCATTATAAATTCCAGCATTTTTAATAGTTTCTATTTCTTTTCTTTTTATATTTGACGGAGAAACAATTTTATCTTCAGAAAATGTTTCTTTATAAAATAAAACAAAGATTTTTAAAAGTCTGAATTTCAAAACTTATCGACTTTGG